>NC_092256.1:183244-551466 GCF_036320965.1 Panulirus ornatus | reverse complement strand
TGTACAATGGCACTATGGAAGCATTCCGCCAATCCTCAGGCACCTCACTATGAGTCATACATACATTAAATAACCTTACCAACCGGTCAACAGTACAGTTATACCATTTTTGAATAAATTACACTGCAATACCATCCAAACCCGCTTCGTTGCCGGCTTTCATCTTCCGCAAAGCTTTTACTATCTCTTCTCTGTTTACCAAATCATTCTCCCTAACCCTCTCACTTTGCACACGACCTCGACCAAAACACCCTATGTCTGCCGCTGTATTATGAAGCAAATTCAAGAAACCTTCAAAATACTCACTCCATCTCTTTCTCACATCACCACAAGTCGTTATCACCTCCCCATTAGCCCCCTTTACTGAAGTTCCTAATTGTTCCCTTGTCTTACGCACTTTATTTACCTCCTTCCAAAGCATCTTTTTGTTCTCCCTAAAATTTAATGATACTCTCTCACCCTAATTCTCATTTGCCTTCTTTTTCATCTCTTGCACCTTTCTCTTGACCTCCTGCCTCTTTCTTTTATACATTTCCCAGTCATTTGCATTATTTCCTTGGAAAAATCGTCCAAATGCCTCGCTCTTCTTTTTCACTAATAAGATTACTTCTTCATCAATTCACTCACTACCCTTTCTAATCTGCCCACCGACCACGCTTCTCATGCCACAAGCCATCACTGCTTCCCGAAATTCATCCCATTACTATCCCACTCCTCTTACGTCCTTTGTTCTCACCTTTTTCCATTCTGTACTCAGTCTTTCCTGGTACTTCCTCACAGAAGTGTTTTTCCCAAGCTCACTTACTCTCACCACTCTCTTCATCCCAACATTCTCTCTTCTTTTCTGAAAACCTCTACAAATCTTCACCTTCGCCTCCACAAGATAATGATCAGACATCCCTGCATTTGCACCTCTCAGCACATTAACATCCAAAAGTCTCTGTTTATTGCGCCTATCAATTAACACGTAATCTTATAACGCTCTCTGGCCATCTCTCCTACTTACATGCGTATATTTATGTATATATCTTTTTAAATCAGGTATTCCCAATCATCATTTTTTTTCAGCACATAAATCCACAAGCTCTTTACCATTTCCATTTACAACACTGAACACCCCATGTACACCAATCATTCCCTCAACTGCCACATTATTCACCTTTGCATTCAAATCACCTATCACTATAACCCGGTCTCATGCATCAAAACTACTAACACACTCACTCAGCTGCTCCCAAAACTCTTGCCTCTCATGATCTTTCTTCTCATGCCCAGGTGTATATCCACCAATAACCTCCCATCTCTCTCCATCCACTTTCAGCTTTACCCACATCAAACTAGAGTTTACTTTCCTACAATCTATCACATACTCCCACCACTCCTATTTCAAGAGTAGTGCTACTCCTTCCCTTGCTCTTATCCTCTCACTAACCCCTGACTTTACTCCAAAGACATTCCCAAATCACTCTTCCCCTTTACCATTGAGCTACGTTTCACTCAGAGCCAAAACTTCCAGGTTCCTTTCCTCAAACATACTCCCTATCTCTCCTTTTTTCTCACCTTGATTACATCCACGCATATTTAGACACCCCAATCTCAGCCTTCGAGGAGGATGAGCACTCCCAACGTGACTCTTTCTGTTTCCCCTTTTAGAAAGTTAAAACAGAAGGAGGGGAGGGTTTCCAGCCCCGCCCCCTTCTCCTTTAGTCGCCTTTTACGACACGTGAGGAATGCGTGAGAAGTACTCTTTCTCCCCTATCCCCAGTGGCTTCTCGATGTATCGTCTGCTTGTCGCGTCGACTGTTTTCTTCGTCTTCTTCTTCTGTCTTTCTCTGAATGACTGACTGCATGAATGCTTGCATCATCAGCAGCATCAGCAGGAGGCGGAGTTTGTGGTTATAGCAGCAGCGTGCATGGGAATGCCGTTGATAATTTTGTTGCGGCTGCAGTCGTGACATACCTGTACAGGAACCCGGTAACGGGAACCAGCTCGCGTCCGCCGACGGTGGACCGGGAAAGAGTTTTCTTTTCCGTTTAAGGCACCGTGACCCTGGAAGCCATTTGCCGGAAGAAAGGGTGCTTGTAAATCGGTTAGCCGTAGAGTGCCGCGGTTCTTGCGGCGTCCCGTGCTCCACTGCCGGTCCTTGAAAACGCGAGGGAAGGTCACTGAGGTAGAGCAGACTTTTCCTCTCAATAAAGTCGGCTGCGCCTAGTCTCGGGCCAGCACTTACCAATATCTGCATCTAGTCTCCAAGGTAAGAAACCTCTGGTCGATAGATTAATTTAGGTAAAGGAACTCGGCAAGTTAGATCCTTAACTTCGGGACAAGGATTGGCTCTGAGAGTTGAGCCAGTCGGGCCTGAGTAGGAAGCGGGCCTAGGTTCAGGCGCAGGACTGGACTAGGTGAAAGAGGTAGTAGAGGTGGTAATGATGATGATAATGATATCAAGTCCTCTACATCATCTTCTTCTTCCTCCACTCATTGTTGTCATATCTGTGTTGACCCTGCAAGGTGCTGCTGCTGATGATTTCAGTTGTAACAGTCAGTCAGCTTGCTATTATTAGTCATGATCATCGGTATGTCATCGGCCGGTAATATAAACAAGCTCTAAGCAGATCGTCCTAGCATGTATGTATGCACGTACGTATGTATGTATGCCTGTGTGTCAGGGCTCAGGGGGAGTTTTGGCGGAGTTGTTAGTCAGGGGTAGTAGTAGTTCAGTTGTCCAGAGGATTGGTCACATATATATATATATATATATATATATATATATATATATATATATATATATATATATATATATATATATATATATATATATATATATATATATATATATATATATGTATGTATATATCCCTGGGGATAGGGGAGAAAGAATACTTCCCACTCATTCCTCACGTGTCGTAGATGGCGACTAAAGGGGACGGGAGCGGGGGGGCCAAAAACCCTCCCCTCCTTGTATTTTAACTTTCTAAAAGGGGAAACAGAAGGAGTCACGCGGGGAGTGCTCATCCTCCTCGAAGGCTCAGATTGGGGTGTCTAAATGTGTGTGGATGTTACCAAGATGAGAAAAAAAAGAGAGATAGGTAGTATGTTTAAGGAAAGGAACCTGGACGTTTTGGCTATGAGTGAAACGAAGCTCAAGGGTAAAGGGGAAGAGTGGTTTGGGAATGTCTTGGAAGTAAAGTCAGGGGTTAGTGAGAGGACAAGAGCCAGGGAAGGAGCAGCACTACTCCTGAAACAGGAGATCTGGGAGTAC
The DNA here is from genome assembly GCF_036320965.1 of Panulirus ornatus. Lineage (NCBI taxonomy): Eukaryota > Metazoa > Arthropoda > Malacostraca > Decapoda > Palinuridae > Panulirus > Panulirus ornatus. Next base: position 548,203 of record NC_092256.1, on the reverse strand, counting down.
GTGATAGAATGTAAGAAGGTAAATTCTAGATTGATATGGGTAAAACTGAAAGTTGATGGAGAGAGATGGGTGATTATTGGTGCATATGCACCTGGGCATGAGAAGAAAGATCATGAGAGGCAAGTGTTTTGGGAGCAGCAGGATGAGTGTGTTAGTGATTTTGATACACAAGACCGGGTTATAGTGATAGGTGATTTGAATGCAAAGGTGAGTAATCCGGCAGATGAGGGAATAATTGGTATACATATGGTGTTCAGTGTTGTAAATGGAAATGGTGAAGAGCTTCTAGATTTATGTGCTGAGAAAGGATTGGTGATTGGGAATACCTGGTTTGAAAAGCGAGATATATATAAGTATACGTATGCAAGCAGGAGAGATGGCCAGAGAACGTTATGGGATTACGTGTTAATTGATAGGCGCGCGAGAGAGAGACTTTTGGATGTTAATGTGCAGAGAGGTGCAACTGGAGGGATGTCTGATCATTATCTTGTGGAAGCGAAGGTGAAGATTTGTAGGGGTTTTCAGAAAAGAAGAGAGAATGTTGGGGTGAAGAGAGTGGTGAGAGTAAGTGAGCTTGGGAAGGAGACTTGTGTGAGGAAGCACCAGGACAGACTGAGTACAGAATGGAAAAAGGTGAGAACAAAGGAGGTAAGGGGAGTGGGGGAAGAATGTGATATATTTAGGGAAGGGGTGATGGCTTGCGCAAAAGATGCTTGTGGCATGAGAAGCGTGGGAGGTGGGTTGATTAGAAAGGGTAGTGAGTGGTGGGATGAAGAAGTAAGATTATTAGTGAAAGAGAAGAGAGAGGCATTTGGACGTTTTTTGCATGAAAACAATGCAAAGGAATGGGAGATGTATAAAAGAAAGAGGCAGAAGGTCAAGAGAAAGGCGTAAGGGGTGAAAAAGAGGGCAAATGAGAGTTGGGGTGACAGAGTATCATTAAATTTTAGGGGAATAAAAAGATGTTTTGGAAGGAGGTTAATAAAGTGCGAAAGACGAGGGAGCAAATGGGAACTTCAGTGAAGGGGGCTAAAGGAGAGGTGATAATAAGTAGTGGTGATGTGAGAAGGAGATGGAGTGAGTATTTTGAAGGTTTGTTGAATGTGTTTGATGATAGAGTGGCAGATATAGGGTGTTTTGGTCGAGGTGGTGTGCAAAGTGAGAGGGTTAGGGAAAATGATTTGGTAAACAGAGAAGAGGTAGTAAAAGCTTTGCTGAAGATGAAAGCAGGCAAGTCATCAGGTTTGGATGGTATTGCAGTGGAATTTATTAAAAAAAGGGGGTGACTGTATTGTTGACTGGTTGATAAGGTTATTTAATGTATATGTGATTCATGGTAAGGTGCCTGAGGATTGGCGGAATGCTTCCATACTGCCATTGTACGAAGGTAAAGGAGATAAGAGTGAGTGCTCAAATTACAGAGGTATATGTTTGTTGAGTATTCCTGGTAAATTGTATGGGAGGGTATTGATTAAGAGGGTGAAGTCATGTACAGAGCATCACACTAGGGAAGAGCAGTGTGGTTTCAGAAGTGGTAGAGAATGTGTGGATCAGGTGTTCCCTTTGAAGAAAGTGTGTGATAAATACTTAGAAAAGCAAATGGATTTGTATGTAGCATTTATGGATCTGGAGAAGGCATATGATAGAGTTGATGGAGATGCTCTGTGGAAGGTACTAAGAATATATGGTGTGGGAGGCAAGTTAGAAGCAGTGAAAAGTTTTTATCAAGGATATAAGGCATGTGTACGTGTAAGAAAAGAGGAAAGTGATTTGTTCTCAGTGAATGTAGGTGTGCGGCAGGGGTGTGTGATGTCTCCATGGTTGTTTAATTTGTTTATGGATGGGGTTGTTAGGGAAGTGAATGCAAGAGTTTTGGACAAGTATGCAGTCTGTTGTGGATGAGAGAGCTTGGGAAGTGAGTCAGTTGTTGTTCGCTGGTGATACAGCGCTGGTGGCTGATTCATGTAAGAAACTGCAGAAGCTGGTGACTGAGTTTGGCAAAGTGTGTGAAAGAAGAAAGTTAAGAGTAAATGTGAATAAGAGCAAGGTTGTTAGGTACAGTAGGGTTGAGGGTCAAGTCAATTGGGAGGTAAGTTTGAATGGAGAAAAACTGGAGGAAGTGAAGTGTTTTAGATATCTGGGAGTGGATCTGGCAGCGAATGGAACCATGGAAGCGGAAGTGGATCATAGGGTGGGGGAGGGGGCGAAATATATATATATATATATATATATATATATATATATATATATATATATATATATATATATATATATATATATATATATATATATATATATACATATATATATATATATATATATATATATATATATATATATATATATATATATATATATATATATATATATATATATATACATATATATATATATATATATGTATATATATATATATATATATATATATATATATATATATATATATATATATATATATATTTTTCTTTTTTTTTCTTTTCTTTTTTAAACTATTCGCCATTTTCCGCGTTAGCGAGATAGCGTTAGGAACAGAGGACTGGGCCTTTTTTGGAATATCCTCACCTGGTCCCTCTGTTCCTCTTTTGGAAAAAAAAAGAAAAAAAAAACGAGAGGGGAGGATTTCCAGCCCCCCGCTCCCTCCCCTTTTAGTCGCCTTCTACGACACGCAGGGAATACGTGGGAAGCATTCTTAATCCCCTATCTCCAGGGATAATATATATATATATATATATATATATATATATATATATATATATATATATATATATATATATATATATATATATATATATATATATATATATATATATATATATATATATATATATATATATATATATATACATATATATATATATATATATATATATATATTTTTTTTTGGCTTTGTCGCTGTCTCCCGCGTTTGCGAGGTAGCGCATGGAAACAGACGAAAGAAATGGCCCAACCCACCCCCATACACATGTATATACATACGTCCACACACGCAAATATACATACCTACACAGCTTCCCATGGTTTACCCCAGACGCTTCACATGCCTTGATTCAATCCACTGACACCACGTCAACCCCGGTACACCACATCCATCCAATTCACTCTATTCCTTGCCCTCCTTTCACCCTCCTGCATGTTCAGGCCTCGATCACACAAAATCTTTTTCACTCCATCTTTCCACCTCCAATTTGGTCTCCCTCTTCTCCTCGTTCCCTCCACCTCCGACACATATATCCTCTTGGTCAATCTTTCCTCACTCATTCTCTCCATGTGACCAAACAATTTCAAAACACCCTCTTCTGCTCTCTCAACCACGCTCTTTTTATTTCCACACATCTCTCTTACCCTTACGTTACTTACTCGATCAAACCACCTCACACCACACATTGTCCTCAAACATCTCATTTCCAGCACATCAATCCTCCTGCGCACAACTCTATCCATAGTCCACGCCTCGCAACCATACAACATTGTTGGAACCACTATTCCTTCAAACATACCCATTTTTGCTTTCCGAGATAATGTTCTCGACTTCCACACATTCTTCAAGGCTCCCAGAATTCTTGCCCCCTCCCCCACCCTATGATCCACTTCCGCTTCCATGTTTCCATCCGCTGCCAGATCCACTCCCAGATATCTAAAGCACTTCATTTCCTCCAGTTTTTCTCCATTCAAACTCACCTCCCAATTGACTTGACCCTCAACCCTACTGTACCTAATAACCTTGCTCTTATTCACATTTACTCCTAACTTTCTTCTTTCACGCACTTTACTAAACTCAGTCACCAGCTTCTGCAGTTTCTCACATGAATCAGCCACCAGCGCTGTATCATCAGCGAACAACAACTGACTCACTTCCCAAGCTCTCTCATCCCCAACAGACTTCATACTTGCCCCTCTTTCCAAAACTCTTGCATTCACCTCCCTAACAACCCCATCCATAAACAAATTAAACAACCATGGAGACATCACACACCCCTGCCGCAAACCTACATTCACTGAGAACCAATCACTTTCCTCTCTTCCTACACGTACACATGCCTCACATCCTCGATAATTTCTTTTCACTGCTTCTAACAACTTGCCTCCCACACCATATATTCTTAATACCTTCCACAGAGCATCTCTATCAACTCTATCATATGCCTTCTCCAGATCCATAAATGCTACATACAAATCCATTTGCTTTTCTAAGTATTTCTCACATACATTCTTTTAGGGAGAATAAAAAGATGTTCTGGAAGGAGGTAAATAAAGTGCGTAAGACAAGGGAGCAAATGATAACTTCAGTGAAGGGCGCAAATGGTGAGGTGATAACAAGTAGTGGTGATGTGAGAAGGGAGATGGAGTGAGTATTTTGAAGGTTTGTTGAATGTGTTTGATGATAGAGTGGCAGATATAGGGTGTTTTGGTCGAGGTGGTGTGCAAAGTGAGAGGGTTAGGGAAAATGATTTGGTAAACAGAGAAGAGGTAGTAAAAGCTTTGCGGAAGATGAAAGCCGGCAAGGCAGCAGGTTTGGATGGTATTGCAGTGGAATTTATTAAAAAAGGGGGTGACTGTATTGTTGACTGGTTGGTAAGGTTATTTAATGTATGTATGACTCATGGTGAGGTGCCTGAGGATTGGCGGAATGCGTGCATAGTGCCATTGTACAAAGGCAAAGGGGATAAGAGTGAGTGCTCAAATTACAGATGTATAAGTTTGTTGAGTATTCCTGGTAAATTATATGGGATGGTATTGATTGAGAGGGTGAAGGCATGTACAGAGCATCAGATTGGGGAAGAGCAGTGTGGTTTCAGAAGCGGTAGAGGATGTGTGGATCAGGTGTTTGCTTTGAAGAATGTATGTGAGAAATATATATATATATATATATATATATATATATATATATATATATATATATATATATATATATATATATATATATATATATATATATATATATATATATATATATATATATATATATATATATATATATATATATATATATATATATATATATATATATATATATATATATATATATATATATATATATATATATATATATATATATACATATATATATATATATATATATATATATATATATATATATATATATATATATATATATATATACATATATATATATATATATATATATATATATATATATTCATGCCTGACTTGGTTTAGCTGTGAATGATTTATAGCTTCTTCAGGGGCAAAGTGGAAGTTTTGTCCATCATTGATCTCATGTTCAGGGCAGATAGATTTGTTCACTATTATCTGGAAAGAAATATAGAGTTCAATGATTATCAATTATCGTTTAATGTCAGCCATGTACAAGTGGACAAACCATGAAGGATGTATATAAGATTGGGATTGGTAGCATTGGTATAGTGCCTGTGGGCCATGTTCAGACAGGCATCCTCAAGGTTGGCATGATTTTAGATTTTGCCACGAAGTGCCTCTGCAAACATTGTGCTCGACTTTGTGCCAGAGGCCTGTTAAGGGTGAGGCACCAAAGGCTAAGAAGCAGCAGTGGCATTCTTTAGTTATGGAGACTCTTGCCAAGGCCACCCCATTGAGGGAGTTCCAATTGGAACAGGCATCAGAGATACAGATAGATATCCTCCACGTGGACCCACCAGCAATGTAGGGTCATTGGAGATACAACATGAAAGTCTGTTTGACAGGCTGCTGAAAATTTCAGACTCATTGAAAAAATGTAGGAGAAACAAAAAATGAAGTGAAAATGAATAGGTTAAGAAAATCTAAAAATGATCAAAAAGAATAGGAAAAAGGAAGGAGAGGACAGAAGACCTTCAAGTGATTTTTTGGGATCTGAAGACTTTATTTAGTTTTAGTATATATTTAGTTTTAGTATATTTAGTTTGTGTAAATAAATTATACATTTCCTTTTTCCATAGCCAGAGGTTGAACCAGTATGTGACATTCATCTTTTCATTTCATTTTAAGCTAGAAGTTTCAGTTTTCTAAATTGTTTCTTACATTTTTCTTATGTATATATATGTATGTGTGTGTGTATATGTGCGTATGTGTGTGCATGTGTGTGTATGTGTGTATATATATATATATATATATATATATATATATATATATATATATATATATATATATATATATATATATATATATATATATATATATATATATATATACATATATACATATATATATATATATATATATATATATATATATATATATATATATATATATATATATATATATATATATATATATATATGTATATATATATATATATATATATATATATATATATATATATATATATATATATATATATATATATATATATATATATTCTTTTCTGAAAACCCATACTAATCTTCACCTTAGCCTCCACAAAAAGAAGAGTGAATGTTGGGGTGAAGAAGGTGGTGAGAGTAAGTGAGCTTGGGAAGGAGACCTGTGTGAAGAAGTATCAGAAGAGACTGTGTACAGAATGGAAAAAGGTGAGAACAATGGAAGTAAGGGGAGTGGGGGAGGAATGGGATGTATTTAGGGAATCAGTGATGGATTGCGCAAAAGATGCTTGTGGCATGAAAAGAGTGGGAGGTGGGCTGTTTAGAAAGGGTAGTGAGTGGTGGGATGAAGAAGTAAGAGTATTAGTGAAAGAGAAGAGAGAGGCATTTGGACGATTTTTGCAGGGAAAAAATGCAATTGAGTGGGAGAAGTATAAAAGAAAGAGACAGGAGGTCAAGAGAAAGGTGCAAGAGGTGAAAAAAAGGGCAAATGAGAGTTGGGGTGAGAGACTATCAGTAAATTTTAGGGAGAATAAAAAGATGTTCTGGAAGGAGGTAAATAGGGTGCATAAGACAAGGGAGCAAATGGGAACTTCAGTGAAGGGCGTAAATGGGGAGGTGATAACAAGTAGTGGTGATGTGAGAAGGAGATGGAATGAGTATTTTGAAGGTTTGTTGAATGTGTCTGATGACAGAGTGGCAGATATAGGGTGTTTGGGTCGAGGTGGTGTGCAAAGTGAGAGGGTTAGGGAAAATGATTTGGTAAACAGAGAAGAGGTAGTAAAAGCTTTGCGGAAGATGAAAGGCGGCAAGGCAGCAGGTTTGGATGGTATTGCAGTGGAATGTATTAAAAAAGGGGGTGACTGTATTGTTGACTGGTTGGTAAGGTTATTTAATGTATGTATGACTCATGGTGAGGTGCCTGAGGATTGGCGGAATACGTGCATAGTGCCATTGTACAAAGGCAAAGGGGATAAGAGTGAGTGCTCAAATTACAGAGGTATAAGTTTGTTGAGTATTCCTGGTAAATTATATGGGAGGGTATTGATTGAGAGGGTGAAGGCATGTACAGAGCATCAGATTGGGAAAGAGCAGTGTGGTTTCAGAAGTGGTAGAGGATGTGTGGATCAGGTGTTTGCTTTGAAGAATGTATGTGAGAAATACTTAGAAAAGCAAATGGATTTGTATGTAGCATTTATGGATCTGGAGAAGGCATATGATAGAGTTGATAGAGATGCTCTGTGGAAGGTATTAAGAATATATGGTGTGGGAGGCAAGTTGTTAGAAGCAGTGAAAAGTTTTTATCGAGGATGTAAGGCATGTGTACGTGTAGGAAGAGAGGAAAGTGATTGGTTCTCAGTGAATGTAGGTTTGCGGCAGGGGTGTGTGATGTCTCCATGGTTGTTTAATTTGTTTATGGATGGGGTTGTTAGCGAGGTAAATGCAAGAGTCTTGGAAAGAGGGGCAAGTATGAAGTCTGTTGGGGATGAGAGAGCTTGGGAAGTGAGTCAGTTGTTGTTCGCTGATGATACAGCGCTGGTGGCGGATTCATGTGAGAAACTGCAGAAGCTGGTGACGGAGTTTGGTAAAGTGTGTGGAAGAAGAAAGTTAAGAGTAAATGTGAATAAGAGCAAGGTTATTAGGTACAGTAGGGTTGAGGGTCAAGTCAATTGGGAGGTGAGTTTGAATGGTGAAAAACTGGAGGAAGTGAAATGTTTTAGATATCTGGGAGTGGATCTGTCAGCGGATGGAACCATGGAAGCGGAAGTGGATCATAGGGTGGGGGAGGGGGCGAAAATTTTGGGAGCCTTGAAAAATGTGTGGAAGTCGAGGACATTATCCCGGAAAGCAAAAATGGGTATGTTTGAAGGAATAGTAGTTCCAACAATGTTGTATGGTTGCGAGGCGTGGGCTATGGATAGAGTTGTGCGCAGGAGGATGGATGTGCTGGAAATGAGATGTTTGAGGACAATGTGTGGTGTGAGGTGGTTTGATCGAGTAAGTAACGTAAGGGTAAGAGAGATGTGTGGAAATAAAAAGAGCGTGGTTGAGAGAGCAGAAGAGGGTGTTTTGAAATGGTTTGGGCACATGGAGAGAATGAGTGAGGAAAGATTGACCAAGAGGATATATGTGTCGGAGGTGGAGGGAACGAGGAGAAGAGGGAGACCAAATTGGAGGTGGAAAGATGGAGTGAAAAGGATTTTGTGTGATCGGGGCCTGAACATGCAGGAGGGTGAAAGGAGGGCAAGGAATAGAGTGAATTGGAGCGATGTGGTATACAGGGGTTGACGTGCTGTCAGTGGATTGAATCAAGGCATGTGAAGCGTCCGGGGTAAACCATGGAAAGCTGTGTAGGTATGTATATTTCCGTGTGTGGACGTGTGTATGTACATGTGTATGGGGGGGGTTGGGCCATTTCTTTCGTCTGTTTCCTTGCGCTACCTCGCAAACGCGGGAGACAGCGACAAAGTATAAAAAAAAAAAAAAAAAAATATATATATATATATATATATATATATATATATATATATATATATATATATTATCCCTGGGGATAGGGATGAAAGAATACTTCCCACGCATTCCTCGCGTGTCGTAGTAAGCGACTAGAGGGGACGGGAGCGGGGGGCCACAAATCTTCTCTCCTTGTACTTTTTTTAACTTTCTAAAATGGGTAACAGAAGAAGGAGTCATGCGGGGAGTGCTCATCCTCCTCGAAGGCTCAGATTGGGGTGCCTAAATGTGTGTGGATGTAACCAAGACGTGAAGAAAGGAGAGATAGGTAGTATGTTTGAGGAAAGGAACCTGGATGTTTTGGCTCTGAGTGAAACGAAGCTCAAGGGTAAAGGGGAAGAGTGTTTTGGGAATGTCTTGGGAGTAAAGTCAGGGGTTAGTGAGAGGACAAGAGCAAGGGAAGGAGTAGCAGTACTCCTGAAACAGGAGTTTTGGGAGTATGTGATATAATGTAACAAAGTAAATTCTCGATTGATATGGGTAAAACTGAAAGTTGATGGAGAGAGATGGGTGATTATTGGTGCATATGCACCTGGGCATGAGAAGAAAGATCATGAGAGGCAAGTTTTTTGGGAGCAGCTGAATGAGTGTGTTAGTGGTTTTGATGCACGAAACCGGGTTATAGTGATGGGTGAATTGAAAGGTGAGTAATGTGGCAGTTGAGGGAATAATTGGTATACATGGGGTGTTCAGTGTTGTAAATGGAAATGGTGAAGAGCTTGTAGATTTATGTGCTGAAAAAGGACTGATGATTGGGAATACCTGGTTTAAAAAGCGAGATATACATAAGTATACCTATGTAAGTAGGAGAGATGGCCAGAGAGCGTTATTGGATTACGTGTTAATTGACAGGCGCGCGAAAGAGAGACTTTTGGATGTTAATGTGCTGAGAGGTGCAACTGGAGGGATGTCTGATCATTATCTTGTGGAGGCTAAGGTGAAGATTTGTATGGGTTTTCAGAAAAGAAGAGTGAATGTTGGGGTGAAGAGGGTGGTGAGAGTAAGTGAGCTTGGGAAGGAGACTTGTGTGAGGAAGTACCAGGAGAGACTGAGTACAGAATGGAAAAAGGTGAGAACAATGGAAGTAAGGGGAGTGGGGGAGGAATGGGATGTATTTAAGGAATCAGTGATGGATTGCGCAAAAGATGCTTGTGGCATGAGAAGAGTGGGAGATGGGTTGATTAGAAAGGGTAGTGAGTGGTGGGATGAAGAAGTAAGAGTATTAGTGAAAGAGAAGAGAGAGGCATTTGGACGATTTTTGCAGGGAAAAAATGCAATTGAGTGGGAGATGTATAAAAGAAAGAGACAGGAGGTCAAGCGAAAGGTGCAAGAGGTGAAAAAAAGGGCAAATGAGAGTTGGGGTGAGAGATTATCATTAAATTTTAGGGAGAATAAAAAGATGTTCTGCAAGGAGGTATATAAAGTGCGTAAGACAAGGGAGCAAATGGCAACTTCAGTGAAGGGCGCAAATGGGGAAGTGATAACAAGTAGTGGTGATGAGAGAAGGAGATGGAGTGAGTATTTTGAAGGTTTGTTGAATGTGTTTGATGATAAAGTGGCAGATATAGGGTGTTTTGGTCGAGGTGGTGTGCAAAGTGAGAGGGTTAAAGAAAATGATTTGGTAAATAGAGAAGAGGTAGTAAAAGCTTTGCGGAAGATGAAAGGCGGCAAGGCAGCAGGTTTGGATGGTATTGCAGTGGAATTTATTAAAAAAGGGGGTGACTGTATTGTTGACTGATTGGTAAGGTTATTTAATGTATGTATGACTCATGGTGAGGTGCCTGAGGATTGGCGGAATGCGTGCATAGTGCCATTGTACAAAGGCAAAGGGGATAAGAGTGAGTGCTCAAATTACAGAGGTATAAGTTTCTTGAGTATTCCTGGTAAATTATATGGGAGGGTATTGATTGAGAGGGTGAAGGCATGTACAGAGCATCAGATTGGGGAAGAGCAGTGTGGTTTCAGAAGTGGTAGAGGATGTGTGGATCAGGTGTTTGCTTTGAAGAATGTATGTGAGAAATACTTAGAAAAGCAAATGGATTTGTATGTAGCATTTTTGGATCTGGAGAAGGCATATGATAGAGTTGATAGAGATGCTCTGTGGAACGTATTAAGAATATATGGTGTGGGAGGCAAGTTGTTAGAAGGGGTGAAAAGTTTTTATCGAGGATGTAAGGCATGTGTACGTGTAGGAAGAGAGGAAAGTGATTGGTTCTCACTGAATGTAGGTTTGCGGCAGGGGTGTGTGATGTCTCCATGGTTGTTTAAGTTGTTTATGGATGGGGTTATTTGGGAGGTGAATGCAAGAGGTTTGGAAAGAGAGGCAAGTATGCAGTCTGTTGGGGATGAGAGAGCTTGGGAAGTGAGTCAGTTGTTGTTCGCTGATGATACAGCGCTGGTGGCTGATTCATGTGAGAAACTGCAGAAGCTGGTGACTGAGTTTGGTAAAGTGTGTGAAAGAAGAAAGTTAAGAGTAAATGTGAATAAGAGCAAGGTTATTAGGTACAGTAGGGTTGAGGGTCAAGTCAATTGGGAGGTGAGTTTGAATGGAGAAAAACTGGAGGAAGTGAAGTGTTTTAGATATCTGGGAGTGGATCTGGCAGCGGATGGAACCATGGAAGCGGAAGTGGATCATAGGGTCGGGGAGGGGGCGAAAATTCTGGGAGCCTTGAAGAATGTGTGGAAGTCGAGAACATTATCTCGGAAAGCAAAAATGTGTATGTTTGAAGGCATAGTGGTTCCAACAATTTTGTATGGTTGCGAGGCGTGGGCTATGGATAGAGTTGTGCGCAGAAGGTTGGATGTGCTGGAAATGAGATGTTTGAGGACAATGTGTGGTGTGAGGTGGTTTGATCGAGTAAGTAACGTAAGGGTAAGAGAGATGTGTGGAAATAAAAAGAGCGTGGTTGAGAGAGCAGAAGAGTGTGTTTTGAAATGGTTTGGGCACATGGAGAGAATGAGTGAGGAAAGATTGACCAAGAGGATATATGTGTCGGAGGTAGAGGGAACGAGGAGAAGAGGGAGACCAAATTGGAGGTGGAAAGATGGAGTGAAAAAGATTTTGTGTGATCGGGGCCTGAACATGCAGGAGGGTGAAAGGAGGGCAAGTAATAGGGTGAATTGGAGCGATGTGGTATACCGGGGTTGACGTGCTGTCAGTGGATTGAATCAAGGCATGTGAAGCATCTGGGGTAATCCATGGAAAGCTGTGTAGGTATGTATATTTGTGTGTGTGGACGTATGTATATACATGTGTATGGGGGTGGGTTGGGCCATTTCTTTCGTCTGTTTCCTTGCGCTACCTCGCAAACGCGGGAGACAGCGACAAAGCAAAAAAAAAAAAAAAAAATATATATATATATATATATATATATATATATATATATATATATATATATATATATATATATATATATATATATGTGTATATATTTGTATATATATTATATATATATATATATATATATATATATATATATATATATATATATATATATATATATATATATATATATATATATATATATATATATATATTATCCCTGGGGATACGGGAGAAAGAATACTTCCCACGTATTCCCTGCGTGTCGTAGAAGGTGACTAAAAGGGAAGAGAGCGGGGGGCTGGAAATCCTCCCCTCTCTTTTTTTTTTTTTCAATTTTCCAAAAGAGGGAACAGAGAACCTAGCCAGGTGAGGATATTTCCTCAAAGGTCCAGTCCTCTGTTCTTAATGCTACCTCGTTATCGTGGGAAATGGCGAATAGTATGAAAGAAAAGAAATATATATATATATATATATATATATATATATATATATATATATATATATATATATATTTGGTTGGAAAGGATCACAATTTTGCGCGAGATCAAGTTACTCCTATGAGTCCACGGGGAAAATGAAGCACGAAAAGTTCCGAAGTGCACTTTCGTGTAATAATCATATCATCAGGGCGTGAGAAGAAAGATCATTAGAGGCAAGAGTTTTGGGAGCAGCTGAGTGAGTGTGTTAGTCGTTTTGATGCACGAGACCGGGTTATACTGATGGGTGATTTGAATGCAAATATGAATAATGTGGCAATTGAGGGAATGATTGGTGTACATGGGGTGTTCAGTGTTGTAGATGGAAATGGTAAAGAGCTTGTAGATTTATGTGCTGAAAAATAATGGTGATTGGGAATACGTGATCTAAAAAGATATATACATAAGTATACGTATGTAAGTAGGAGAGATGTCCAGAGAGCGTTATAAGATTACGTGTTAATTGATAGGCGCAATAAACAGAGACTTTTGGATGTTAATGTGCTGAGAGGTGCAGATGCAAGGATGTCTGATCATTATCTTGTGGAGGCGAAGGTAAGGATTTGTAGAGGTTTTCAGAAAAGAAGAGAGAATGTTGGGATGAAGAGAGTGGTGAGAGTAAGTGAGCTTGGGAAGAACACTTCTGTGAGGAAGTACCAGGAGAGACTGAGTACAGAATGGAAAAAGGTGAGAACAAAGAACGTAAGAGGAGTGGGATAGTAATGGGATGAATTTCGGGAAGCAGTGATGGCTTGTGGCATGAGAAGCGTGGTAGGTGGGCAGATTAGAAAGGGTAGTGAGTGTCTTGATGAAGAAGTAATTTTATTAGTGAAAAAGAAGGAAAGGCATTTGGACGATTTTTCCAAGGAAATAATGCAAATGACTGGGAAATGTATGAAAGAAAGAGGCAGGAAAGAGGTCAAGAGAAAGGTGCAAGAGGTGAAAAAGAAGGCAAATGAGAATCAGGGTGAGAGAGTATCATTATATTTTAGGGAGAACAAAAAGATGCTTTGGAAGGAGGTAAATAAAGTGCGTAAGACAAGGGAACAATTGGGAACTTCAGTAAAGGGGGCTAATGGGGAGGTGATAACGACTTGTGGTGATGTGAGAAAGAGATGGAGTGAGTATTTTGAATGTTTCTTGAATTTGTTTCATAATACAGTGGCAGATATAGGGTGCTTTGGTCGAGGTCGTGTGCAAAGTGAGAGGGTTAGGGAGAATGATTTGGTAAACAGAGAAGAGGTAGTAAAAGTTTTGCGGAAGATGAAAGCCGTCAAGGCAGCAAGTTTGGATGGTATTGCAGTGTAATTTATTCAAAAATGGTATAACTGTACTGTTGACAGGTTGGTAAGTTATTTAATGTATGTATGACTCATGGTGAGGTGCCTGAGGATTGGCGGAATGCGTGCATAGTGCCATTGTACAGAGGCAAAGGGGATAAAAGTGAGTGCTCAAATTACAGAGGTATAAGTTTCTTGAATATTCCTGGGAAATTATATGGGAGGGTATTGGTTGAGAGGGTGAAGGGATGTACAGAGCATATGGTTGCGGAAGAGCAGTGTGGTTTCAGAAGTAGTAGAGGATGTGTGTATCAGGTATTTGCTTTGAAGAATGTATGTGAGAAATACTTAGAAAAACAAATGGATTTCTATATAGCACTTCTGGATCTGGAGAAGGAGGCAAGTTGTTAGAAGCAGTGAAAAGTTTTTATCGAGGATATGTGATGTCTCCATGCCTGTTTAATCTCTTAATAGATGGGTTGTTAGAGAGGTGAATGCGAGAGTTTTGGGAAAAGGGGCAATTATGCAGTCTGTTGTGGATGAAAGAACTTGGGAAGTGAGTCAGTTGTTGTCCGCTGATGATACAGCGCTGGTGGCTGATTCATGTGAGAAACTGCAGAAGCTGGGGACAGAGTTTAGTAAAGTGTGTGAAAGAAGAAAGTTGAGAGTAAATGTGAACAAGGGTAAGGTTATTAGATACAGTAGGGTTGAGGGACAAGTCAATTGGGAGGTAAGTTTGAATGGAGAAAAACTGGAGTAAGTGAAGTGTTTTAGATATCTACAGTGGATTTGGCAGCGGATGGAACCATGGAAGCGGAAGTGAATAACTGGGTATGTGTGTGTGTGTGTGGGGGGGGGGGGAGGGGTGGAAAGTTCAGGGAACGTTGAAGAATCAGTGGAAGTCGAGAACATTATCTCGGAAAGCAACAATGGGTATGTTTGAAGTCTGTTGTGGATGAGAGAACTTGGGAAGTGAGTCATTTGTTGTCCGCTGATGATACAGCGCTGGTGGCTGATTCATGTGAGAAACTGCAGAAGCTGGGGACAGAGTTTAGTAAAGTGTGTGAAAGAAGAAAGGTGTGAGTAAATGTGAACAAGAGTAAGGTTATTAGATACAGTAGGGTTGAGGGACACATCAATTGGGAGGTAAGTTTGAATGGAGACAAACTGGAGGAAGTGAAGTGTTTTAGATATCTGCAGTGGATTTGGCAGCGGATGGAACCATGGAAGCGGAAGTGAATCACTGGGTGTGTGTGTGGGTGGGGGGGGAAAGTTCAGGGAACGTTGAGGAATGAGTGGGAGTCGAGAACATTATCTCGGAAAGCAAAAATGGGTATGTTTGAAGGAATAGTGGTTCCAACAATGTTATATGGTTGCGAGGCGTGGGCTATAGATAGATTTGTGCGGAGGATGGTGGATGTGCTGGAAATGAGATGTTTGAGGAAAATATGTGCTGAGAGGTGGTTTGATTAAATAGCGGTTGTGGACTCGTATACATATACATCTGTATGTGGGTGGGTTAGGCCAGCCTTTCGTCTGTTTCCTTACGCTACCTCATTACATCGACAATGTAGAATAAATAAATGAATTAGTAAATATATATATATATATATATATATATATATATATATATATATATATATATATATATATATATATATATATATATATATATATATATATATATATATATATATATATACATATATATATATATATATATATATATATATATATGTATATATATATATATATATATATATATATATATATATATATATATATATATATATATATATATATATATATATATATATATTTTTTTTTTTTTTTTTTTTTTTTTTGCTTTGTCGCTGTCTCACGCGTTTCCGAGGTAGCGCAAGGAAACAGACGAAAGAAATGGCCCAACCCACCCCCATACACATGCCTTGATTCAATCCACTGACAGCACGTTAACCCCGGTATACCACATAGCTCCAATTCACTCTATTCTTTGCCCTCCTTTCACCCTCCTGCATGTTCAGGCCCCGATCACACAAAATCTTTTTCACTCCATCTTTCCACCTCCATTTTGGTCTTCCTCTTCTCCTCGTTCCCTCCACCTCCTTCACATATATCCTCTTGGTCAATCTTTCCTCACTCATTCTCTCCATGTGAACAAACCATTTCAAAACACCCTCTTCTGCTCTCTCAACCACGCTCTTTTTATTTCCACACATCTCTCTTACCCTTACGTTACTTACTCGATCAAACCACCTCACACCACACATTGTCCTCAAACATCTCATTTCCAGCACATCCATCCTCCTGCGCACAACTCTATCCATAGTCCATGCCTCGCAACCATACAACATTGTTGGAACCACTATTCCTTCAAACATACCCATTTTTGCTTTCCGAGATAATGTTCTCGACTTCCACACATTCTTCAAGGCTCCCAGAATTCTCGCCCCCTCCCCGACCCTATGATCCACTTCCGCTTCCATGGTTCCATCCGCTGCCAGATCCACTCCCAGATATCTAAAACACTTCACTTCCTCAAGTTTTTCTCCATTCAAACTCACCTCCCAATTGAATTGACCCTCAACCCTACTGTACCTAATAACCTTGCTCTTATTCACATTTACTCTTAACTTTCTTCTTTCACACACTTTACCAAACTCAGTCACCAGCTTCTGCAGTTTCTCACATGAATCAGCCACCAGCGCTGTATCATCAGCGAACAACAACTGACTCACTTCCCAAGCTCTCTCATCCCCAACAGACTTCATACTTGCCCCTCTTTCCAAAACTCTTGCATTCACCTCCCTAACAACCCCATCCATAAACAAATTAAACAACCATGGAGACATCACACACCCCTGCCGCAAACCTACATTCACTGAGAACCAATCACTTTCCTCTCTTCCTACACGTACACATGCCTTACATCCTCGATAAAAACTTTTCACTGCTTCTAACAACTTGCCTCCCACACCGTATATTCTTAATACCTTCCACAGAGCATCTATATCAACTCTATCATATGCCTTCTCCAGATCCATAAATGCTACATACAAATCCATTTGCTTTTCTAAGTATTTCTCACGTACATTCTTCAAAGCAAACACCTGATCCACACATCCTCTACCACTTCTGAAACCACACTGCTCTTCCCCAATCTGATGCTCTGTACATGCCTTCACCCTCTCAATCAATACCCTCCCATATAATTTGCCAGGAATACTCAACAAACTTATACCTCTGTAATTTGAGCACTCACTCTTATCCCCTTTGCCTTTGTACAATGGCACTATGCACGCATTCCGCCAATCCTCAGGCACCTCACCATGAGTCATACATACATTAAATAACCTTGCCAACCAGTCAACAATACAGTCACCCCCTTTTTTAATAAATTCCACTGCAATACCATCCAAACCTGCTGCCTTGCCGGCTTTCATTTTCCGCAAAGCTTTTACTACCTCTTCTCTGTTTACCAACTCATTTTCCCTAACCCTCGCACTTTGCACACCACCTCGACCAAAACACCCTATATCTGCCACTCTATCATCAAACACATTCAACAAACCTTCAAAATACTCACACCATCTCCTTCTCACATCACCACTACTTGTTATCACCTCCCCATTTGCGCCCTTCACTGAAGTTCCCATTTGCTCCCTTGTCTTACTGCAGCTAAGAAAGTGAACTATCTCTAGGACGTGAGTCAGAGGATCATCTCGTCCCCATCACATCATTCAGAGTGATACCAGTTTGCATTAGCCTTCACTCCTGCCTGCAGTAGCATGCTTTCTGACATGTTTCATGAGCTCCTCTTCGCCAACGGAACTACCTTGGCCCACCAGTGATGCTACTACGTTTGTGAATCAAGAACCATTGCAACACAAACCTCGCCAGGTGGTAGAGTGTCCCGCAGTGTATCGAGACAGACTTCCCCAGAACTTTTTTAAAGGGGAAGTAAATGTTTATAGTTGTGTTACTGGAGTGATAGTTTTCATGCATGGTGCTTTGACAAGAAAATAGTGAAATTGGAAAAAATGTAGCTTAGACATTGAAGCTTATTGATACAGTGGTTAAATTGATGAGAACTACTATTGACGTTTGTGTAAATAAATTGAACATTTCCTTTCCATAGCCAGAGGTTGAACCATTATGTGACATTCATCTTTTCATTTCATTTCAAGCTAGAAGTTTCAGTTTTCTAAATTGTTTCTTACATTTTTCACATGTATATATATGTATGTGTGTGTGTGTGTATATGTGCGTGTGTGTGTGTATGTGTGTGTATGTGTATATATATATGTACATTATCCCTGGGGATAGGGGTGAAAGAATACTTCCCACGCATTCCTCGCGTGTCGTAGAAAGCGACTAGAGGGGACGGGAGCGGGGGGCCAGAAATCCTCCCCTCCTTGTATTTTTTTAACTTTCTAAAATGGGAAACAGAAGAAGGAGTCACGCGGGGAGTGCTCATCCTCCTCGAAGGCTCAGATTGGGGTGCCTAAATGTGTGTGGATGTAACCAAGATGTGAAAAAAGGAGAGATAGGTAGTATGTTTGAGGAAAGGAACCTGGATGGTTTGGCTCTGAGTGAAACGAAGCTCAAGGGTAAAGGGGAAG
Source organism: Panulirus ornatus (assembly GCF_036320965.1). Classification (NCBI taxonomy): domain Eukaryota; kingdom Metazoa; phylum Arthropoda; class Malacostraca; order Decapoda; family Palinuridae; genus Panulirus; species Panulirus ornatus. Next base: position 529,711 of record NC_092256.1, on the reverse strand, counting down.
AGTGGTTTGGGAATGTCTTGGGAGTAAAGTCAGGGGTTAGTGAGAGGACAAGAGCAAGGGAAGGAGTAGCAGTACTCCTGAAACAGGAGTTGTGGAAGTATGTGATAAAATGTAAGAAAGAAAATTCTCGATTAATATGGGTAAAACTGAAAGTTTCTCACATCACGACTACTTGTTATCACCTCCCCATTTGCGCCCTTCACTGAAGTTCCCATTTGCTCCCTTGTCTTACGCACTTTATTTACCTCCTTCCAGAACATCTTTTTATTCTCCCTAAAATTTAATGATACTCTCTCACCCCAACTCTCAGTTGCCCTTTTTTTCACCTCTTGCACCTTTCTCTTGACCTCCTGTCTCTTTCTTTTATACATCTCCCACTCAATTGCATTTTTTCCCTGCAAAAATCGTCCAAATGCCTCTCTCTTCTCTTTCACTAATACTCTTACTTCTTCATCCCACCACTCACTACCCTTTCTAATCAACCCACCTCCCACTCTTCTCATGCCACAAGCATCTTTTGCGCAATCCATCACTGATTCCCTAAATACATCCCATTCCTCCCCCACTCCCCTTACTTCCATTGTTCTCACCTTTTTCCATTCTGTACTCAGTCTCTCCTGGAACTTCCTCACACAAGTCTCCTTCCCAAGTTCACTTACTCTCACCACCCTCTTCACCCCAACATTCACTCTTCTTTTCTGAAAACCCATACAAATCTTCACCTTAACCTCCACAAGATAATGATCAGACATCCCTCCAGTTGCACCTCTCAGCACATTAACATCCAAAAGTCTCTCTTTCGCGCGCCTGTCAATTAACACGTAATCCAATAACGCTCTATGGCCATCTCTCCTACTTACATAAGTATACTTATGTATATCTCGCTTTTTAAACCAGGTATTCCCAATCATCAGTCCTTTTTCAGCACATAAATCTACAAACTCTTCACCATTTCCATTCACAACACTGAACACCCCATGTATAACAATTATTCCCTCAACTGCCACATTACTCACCTTTGCATTCAAATCACCCATCACTATAACCCGGTCTCGTGCATCAAAACCACTAGCACACTCATTCAGCTGCTCCCAAAACACTTGCCTCTCATGATCTTTCTTCTCATGCCCAGGTGCATATGCACCAATAATCACCCATCTCTCTCCATCAACTTTCAGTTTTACCCATATTAATCCTTGTATTTATAACTTTCTAAAATGGGAATATTAAATATATATATATATATATATATATATATATATATATATATATATATATATATATATATATATATATATATATATATATATATATATATATATATATATACATATATGTATGTAAGAAATACTTAGAAAAGCAAATGGATTTGTATGTAGCATTTATGGATCTGGAGAAGGCATATGATAGAGTTGATAGAGATGCTCTGTGGAAGGTATTAAGAATATATGGTGTGGGAGGCAAGTTGTTAGAAGCAGTGAAAAGTTTTTATCGAGGATGTAAGGCATGTGTACGTGTAGGAAGAGAGGAAAGTGATTGGTTCTCAGTGAATGTAGGTTTGCGGCAGGGGTGTGTGATGTCTCCATGGTTGTTTAATTTGTTTATGGATGGGGTTGTTAGGGATGTGAATGCAAGAGTTTTGGAAAGAGGGGCAAGTATGAAGTCTGTTGGGGATGAGAGAGCTTGGGAAGTGAGTCAGTTGTTGTTCGCTGATGATACAGCGCTGGTGGCTGATTCATGTGAGAAACTACAGAAGCTGGTGACTGAGTTTGGTAAAGTGTGTGAAAGAAGAAAGTTAAGAGTAAATGTGAATAAGAGCAAGGTTATTAGGTACAGTAGGGTTGAGGGTCAAGTCAATTGGGAGGTGAGTTTGAGTGGAGAAAAACTGGAGGAAGTGAAGTGTTTTAGATATCTGGGAGTGGATCTGGCAGCGGATGGAACCATGGAAGCGGAAGTGGATCATAGGGTGGGGGAGGGGGCGAGAATTCTGGGAGCCTTGAAGAATGTGTGGAAGTCGAGAACATTATCTCGGAAAGCAAAAATGTGTATGTTTGAAGGAATAGTGGTTCCAACAATGTTGTATGGTTGCGAGGCGTGGACTATGGATAGAGTTGTGCGCAGGAGGATGGATGTGCTGGAAATGAGATGTTTGAGGACAATGTGTGGTGTGAGGTGGTTTGATCGAGTAAGTAACGTAAGGGTAAGAGAGATGTGTGGAAATAAAAAGAGCGTGGTTGAGAGAGCAGAAGAGGGTGTTTTGAAATGGTTTGGTCACATGGAGAGAATGAGTGAGGAAAGATTGAGAAAGAGGATATATGTGAAAGAGGTGGAGGGAACGAGGAGAAGAGGGAGACCAAATTGGAGGTGGAAAGATGGAGTGAAAAACATTTTGTGTGATCGGGGCCTGAACATGCAGGAGGGTGAAAGGAGGGCAAGGAATAGAGTGAATTGGAGCGATGTGGTATACCGGGGTTGACGTGCTGTCAGTGGATTGAATCAAGGCATGTGAAGCGTCTGGGGTAAACCATGGAAAGATGTGTAGGTATGTATATTTGCGTGTGTGGACGTATGTATATACATGTGTATAGGGGTGGGTTGGGCCATTTCTTTCGTCTGTTTCCATGCGCTGTCTCGCAAACGCGGGAGACAGCGACAAAGCAAAAAAAAAAAAAAAAAAAAAATATATATATATATATATATATATATATATATATATATATATATATATATATATATATATATATATATATATATATATATATATATATATATATATATATATATATATATATATATATAAAGAAACCTGGATGTTTTGGTTCTGAGTGAAACGAAGCTAAAGGGTAAAGGGGAAGAGTGGTTTGGGAATGTCATGGGAGTAAAGTCAGGGGTTAGTGAGAGGACAAGAGCAAGGGAAGGAGTAGCACTACTCATGAATCAGGAGTTGTGTAAGTATGTGATAGAGTGTAAGAAAGTAGATTCTAAATTGATATGGGTAAAACTGAAAGGTGATGGAGAGAGATGGGTGATTATTGGTGCATATGCACCTGGGCATGAGAAGAAAGATCATGAGAGGCAAGTGTTTTGGGAGTAGCTGAATGAGTGTGTTAGTGGTTTTGATGCACAAGACCGGGTTATAGTGATGGGTGATTTGAATGCAAAAGTGAGTAACTTGGCAATGTTGGTATACATGGAGTGTTCAGTGTTGTAAATGGAAATGGTGAAGAGCTTGTAGATTTATGTGGTGAAAAAGGACTGGTGATTGGGAATACCTGGTTTAAAAAGCGAGATATACATAAGTATACGTATGTAAGTAGGAGAGATGGCCAGAGAGCGTTATTGGATTACGTGTTAATTGATAGACGCACGAAAGAGAGACTTTTGGATGTTAATATGCTGAGAGGTGCAACTGGAGGGATGTCTGATCATTATCTTGTGGAAGCGAAGGTGAAGATTTGTGGGGGTTTTCAGAAAAGAAGAGAGAATGTTGGGGTGAAGAGAGTGGTGAGAGTAAGTGAGCTTGGGAAGGAGACTTGTGTGATGAAGTACCAAGAGAGACTGAGTACAGAATGGAAAAAGGTGAGAACAAAGGAGGTAAGGGGAGTGGGGGAGGAATGGGATGTATTTAGGGAAGGAGTGATGGCTTGCGCAAAAGATGCTTGTGGCATGAAAAGCGTGGGAGGTGGGTTGATTAGAAAAGGTAGTGGATGGTGGGATGAAGAAGTAAGATTATTAGTGAAAGATAAGAGTGAGGCCTTTGAACGATTTATGCAGGGAAAAAATGCAAATGAGTGGGAGATGTATAAAAGAAAGAGGCAGGAGGTCAAGAGAAAAGTGCAAGAGGTGAAAAAGAGGGCAAATGAGAGTTGGGGTGAGAGAGTATCATTAAATTTTAGGGAGAATAAAAAGATGTTTTGGAAGGAGGTAAATAAAGCGCGTAAGACAAGGGAGCAAATGGGAACTTCAGTGAAGGGGGCTAATGGGGAGGTGATAACAAGTAGTGGTGATGTGAGAAGGAGATGGAGTGAGTATTTTGAAGGTTTGTTGAATGTGTTTGATTATAGAGTGGTAGATGTGGGGTGTCTTGATCGAGGTGGTGTGCAAAGTGAGAGGGGTAGGGAAAATGATTTGGTAAATAGAGAAGAGGTAGTAAAAGCTTTACGGAAGATGAAAGCCGGCAAAGCAGCAGGTTTGGATGGTATTGCAGTGGAATTTATTAAAAAAGGGGGTGACCTATTGTTAACTGGTTGGTAAGGTTATTCAATGTATGTATGATTCATGATGAGGTGCCTGAGGATTGGCGGAATGCGTGCATAGTGCCATTGTACAAAGGCAAAGGGGATAAGAGTGAGTTCTCAAATTACAGAGGTATAAGTTTGTTGAGTATTCCTGGTAAATTATATGGGAGGGTATTGATTGAGAGGGTGAAGGCATGTACAGAGCATTAGATTGGGGAAGAGCAGTGTGGTGTCAGAAGTGGTAAAGGATGTGTGGATCAGGTGTTTGCTTTGAAGAATGTATGCGAGAAATACTTAGAAAAACAAATGGTTTTGTATGTAGCATTTATGGATCTGGAGAAGGCATATGATAGAGTTGATAGAGATGCTCTGTGGAAGGTTTTAAGAATATATGGTGTGGGAGGCAAGTTGTTAGAAGCTGTGAAAAGTTTTTATCGAGGATGTAAGGCATGTGTACGTGTAGGAAGAGAGGAAAGTGATTGGTTCTCAGTGAATGTTGGTTTGCGGCAGGGGTGTGTGATGTCTCCATGGTTGTTTAATTTGTTTATGGATGGAGTTGTTAGGGAGGTGAATGCAAGAGTTTTGGAAAGAGGGGCAAGTATGCAGTCTGTTGTGGATGAGAGAGCTTGGGAAGTGAGTCAGTTGTTGTTCGCTGATGATACAGCGCTGGTGGCTGATTCATGCAAGAAACTGCAGAAGCTGGTGACTTAGTTTGGTAAACTGTGTGAAAGAAGAAAGTTAAGAGTAAATATGAATAAGAGCAAGGTTATTAGGTACAGTAGGGTTGAGGGTCAAGTCAATTGGGAGGTAAGTTTGAACGGAGAAAAGCTGGAGGAAGTGAAGTGTTTTAGATATCTGGGAGTGGATCTGGCAGCGGATAGAACCGTGGAAGCGGAAGTGAATCATAGGGTGGGGGAGGGGGCGAAAATTCTGGGAGCCGTGAAGAATGTGTGGAAGTCGAGAACATTATCTCGGAAAGCAAAAATGGGTATGTTTGAAGGAATAGTGGTTCCAACAATGTTGTATGGTTGCGAGGCGTGGGCTGTGGATAGAGTTGTGCGCAGGAGGGTGGATGTGCTGGAAATGAGATGTTTGAGGACAATACATGGTGTGAGGTGGTTTGATCGAGTAAGTAATGTAAGGGTAAGAGAGATGTGTGGAAATAAAAAGAGTGTGGTTGAGAGAGCAGAAGAGGGTGTTTTGAAATGGTTTGGTCACATGGAGAGAATGAGTGGGGAAAGATTGACCAAGAGGATATATGTGTCAGAGGTGGAGGGATCGAGAAGTGGGAGACCAAATTGGAGGTGGAAAGATGGAGTGAAAAAGATTTTGAGTGATCAGGGCCTGAACATGCAGGAGGGCGAAAGGCGTGCAAGGAATAGAGTGAATTGGAACGATGTGGTATACCGGGGTCGACGTACTGTCAATGGATTGAACCAGGGCATGTGAAGCGTCTGGGGTAAATTACGCAAAGTGTGTGGGGCCTGGATGTGGAAAGGGAGCTGTGGTTTCGGTGCATTATTACATGACAGCTAGAGATTGAGTGTGAACGAATGGGGCCTTTGGTGTTTTTCGTAGCGCTACCTCGCACACATGAGGGGGGAGGGGGTTGTTATTCCATGTGTGGCGAGGTGGCGATGGGAACAAATAAAGGCAGACAGTATGAATTATGTACATGTGTATATATGTATAAGTCTGTGTGTGTATATATATGTGTACATTGAGATGTATAGGTATGTATATTGTGCGTGTGTGGACATGTATGTATATACATGTTTATGTGGGCGGGTTGGGCCATTCTTTCGTCTGTTTCCTTGCGCTACCTCGCTAACGCGGGAGACAGCGACAGAGCAAAATAAATATGAAAATATATATATATATATATATATATATATATATATATATATATATATATATATATATATATATATATTTTATTTATTTTGCTTTGTCGCTGTCTCACGCGTTAGTAAGTAAGTAAGTAAGTAAGTTTTTGTTAGACAAATTGTAATACAAGATATATTACAAAATGAAATTCTTCTTGGCTTTGAGAGCTCCCTAGTGTTTCTACATCAAAAGAATAATAAAAATCAATAAAGCAATAAAATATTAAAGTAAACACTTTAATATTTTACTTTCCTACTGTGATGACAAATGATTGAAAAGGAGGATGCTTTTAGGTACAAAAGACTTTCTGTATCTATCAGTACGCTGCATGGGCAAAGCTAACCTCCTTCCTGATTTTAAATATGTGTAACAATTGTATAGCGGATGGGTTACATCTTTCATAATCCTATCTACTTGTTTCATTACGCCTGTCTGATAAAGCTTATCTAGTGATGTGGTCGCCGCACCTAATTTTCCTGCCTTTCTAACAATTCTTCCCAACTTATTTTTATCTTACAAGTAAGTTTCCCATACCAAGCAGCCACTAAAAAATTTAGAACTGATTCTGATATTGATTTGTTACATAAGTTAATGATTACTTTATCTACATTTAGGTTGCGCAATATACGTACAAAGTGTAGTCTTTGGTTACATTTCCTTGACATCATATCCGTATTAACACTGCCTTTCAACTGGTCATCAATCATAAGTCCCAAATACTTGTACTGGTTTACTCTTTGAACGTGTTCTTCCTCAATTGTTAATAAGTCGGGTACATGCTTATTTTTAGTTCCGAAATTGAATATCATCTCCTTAGTTTTCTTAACATTAAGCTCCAAAAAATTTTGTTTACTCCAGTCAACAAATTTTTTGACTTGAGTTAAATAGGGTTCATAATTATCATTGACAACTTTTCCTAGGATAACTGTATCGTCGGCATATTTCATAATAGTACAGTCATCAGTTCCACTCCTACAATCATCTGTGTACAAGGTAAAGAGAACAGGGGACAATACACAACCTTGGGGGGCTCCTGTGTTGGTAACTACCACATTAGACTTGACATTATTTACATTGGTATATTGAGGTCTCTGCGTTAAAAAGCTAAAAATCCATTTTAAGATGTTTCTATTTACACTCATTTGTAACATTTTATTAAGCAAAATATGAGGTTGCATTGTGTTAAATCCTGAACTAAAATCGATGAACAGTGCTCTAATTTGTGATTTAGTCTTATCTAAGTGCTCGTTAACATCATTTAATAATGTAAGTGTTGCATCCTTTACACTCCTATTATAGCAATAAGCAAACTGCATAGGGTCTTTTAAATTATTTGTTCTTTCACAGATGTAGTTTTTCAATATACTTTCTAAACATTTCATAATGTTAGATGTCAATACTACAGGTCTAAAATCTTTGGGATCTTTCGGACAGTTAATTTTTGCAATAGGTTTCACTTCCGATTCTTTCCATTTATAAGGCACGACTCCCTGATCTATTGAGTCCTGAAATAATGTGGTCAGTGCAGGTGTCAGTTGTTTAGCACGGCGTTTAAGTACCCATGAAGGCATCCCGTCAGGCCCTGTAGCTTTACCTGCTCGTATTTTCTGCAGGGACTTCTGCACGTCTTCTTGCCTAATTATAATTCTCTCATCATTGTTAGATTGTATTTCTGTCATTACCTCATTACACGCATCACTGAAATCATGTCTTTCAAATCTCGCAAAAAACGCATTCATTTCATTCACATATATGTTGATATTTTCTGGTTCAGGCATACTCTGTTTCTTCTTGTGCCCGCACAGGGTTTTAAGTCCCTTCCAAGCGTCTTTTATTCTATTTGTCTTAAACATGCCTTCAACTTTTTCTTTGTATATTCTTTTAGATTCAGTTATTTTCTTATTTATGTTTCTTTGCAACGTTCTTCTTTCAGCATCACTTCCATTCCGCACAAGTCTATGCTTTCCATTTAGCATTGATTTCAGTTCTTTTTTAATCCATGGTTTATTGTTTGGATATATCTTTATTTTCTTGGGTGGGACGATCATATCAAAGCAAAAGTGGAAATATGCATTAAAAGTGTCTAAATTAGTGTTGATGTCGGTCCCATTTTCTATGAGGACAGACCAGTCAGTCCAGTCAAAACATGCTTGTAGTTGTTCCATGCTGTTATTATCCCATTTTCTAATCTCAATTTCTTTCGGTTTCACTCTTTTCAGTAATTGTTTATATGTAGGTACGCAGTATAACATGTTGTGGTCGCCATTTCCAATGTTTGGTTGTTGGAAAACTTTATATCCATCCTTAATATTGCAATACATCTTGTCTAGTGTCGCATTACCTCTAGTGGCACAATTTACTGTCTGTTCATACGTGGGAACTTTTCCTTGAAAATCGCAATGGTTCAAATCTCCTAAAACAATTACTGCACTGTTTGGGCTTTCATTTTCACACTTTGTAACACAGTTTTCTAGAATATCAGCTGCTATAGAATAATCGGCATCCGGGGGTATATACACAAGTACTAAAATTACCTTGTTAAATTCACGTGGCAAATGAAAGAGACGACAGGTAAACGCTAAGTACTCTATGTTATTGTCACAGTAGATTTCCATAACATTAATTTGTGAGCACCATCTCTCATTAATGTAAGCAGCAACCCCATTCTCTCGGTCCTTGTCAACACCCTCCCTGTCAGACCGTACCAATACAAATCCGTCAATAGTCATTACTGTCCGCATCCCAATCTTGCAGCCAGGTTTCCGTGAGGGCAATTACTGCACTGTCTCTATATTCTTGGATAAACTTACAGTTGGTACATAACTCATCCATTTTATTTCTAATTGAGCGTATGTTACCAAAGGTGATAGTTGGCAGTGGGGTCTTCATGCCACGTCTCCTCGTTCTCACTCGTACACCGTTGCGCCGCCCTCTTCTTCGCTTGCTGTGCTTTCTAGCTGTTTCATTTTCTGAGTATACCTTCTCCTTGTGACTTGCCTGTAGTTCTTGTAGTCTTCTTACATTATTGATGAATTCGGCAGGTAGAGGTGAGTCCAGCGAGGGTCGCAGGTTGAGCAGGGAAGCACTGTCGTACCGGATGTTTACATTCGTGGCTGCAGTCACCATTATAACACAAAGAATTATGCCACAAATCACGTAAAATTTCTGCTTCTATGGTGGTAGCATTGTTCCAGAGGCATTCATGGTTACTGTAGGAAAGTCCAAAAATGGCAGACTTGCGAGGAAAGGTTGAAAAAAAGAAGTAAAAGACGGGAGCTCCAGCGCCGTGGCAGCCGTCGAGCAGCGCCACATAGCGAGGTAGCGCAAGGAAACAGACGAAAGAATGGCTCAACCCACCCACATGCACATGTATATACATACACGTCCACACACGCAAGTATGCATACCTATACATCTCAATGTACACATATATATACAATCACAGACATATACATATACACACATGTACATAATTCATACTGTCTGCCCTTATTTATTTCCATCGCCACCCCGCCACACATGGAATAACAACCCCCTCCCCCTTATGTGTGCGAGGTGGCGCTAGGAAAAGACAACAAAGGCCCCATTCGTTTACATTCAGTCTCTAGCTGCCATGTAATAATGCACCGAAACCACAGCTCCCTTTCCACATCCAGTCCACACAGAACCTTCCATGGTTTATCCCATACGCTTCACATGCCCTGGTTCAATCCATTGACAGCACGTCGACCCCGGTATACCACATCTTTCCAACTTACTCTATTCCTTGCACGCCTTTCACCCTCCTGCATGTTCAGGCCCCGATCACTCAAAATCTTTTTCATTCCATCTTTCCACCTCCAATTTGGTCTCCCACTTCTCCTCGTTCCCTCCACCTCTGACACATATATCCTCTTGGTCAATCTTTCCTCACTCATTCTCTCCATGTGACCAAACCAATTAAAAACACACTCTTCTACTCTCTCAACCACGCTCTTTTTATTTCCACACATCTCTCTTACCCTTACATTACTTACTCGATCAAACCACCTCACGCCACACATTGTCCTCAGACATCTCATTTCCAGCACATCCACCCTCCTGCGCACAACTCTATCCATAGCCCACGCCTCGAAACCATGCAACATTGTTGGAACCACTATTCCTTCAAACATAGTCATTTTTGCTTTCCGAGATAATGTTCTCGACTTCCAAAGATTCTTCAAGGCTCCCAGAATTTTCACCCCCTCCCCCACCCTATGATTCACTTCCGCTTCCACGGTTCCATCCGCTGCCAGATCCACTCCCAGATATCTAAAACACTTTACTTTCTCCAGTTTTTCTCCATTCAAACTTACCTCCCAATTGACTTGACCATCAACTCTACTGTACCTAACAACCTTGCTCTTATTCACATTTACTCTTAACTTTCTTCTTTCACACACTTTACCAAACTCAGTCACCAGCTTCTGCAGTTTCTCACATGAATCAGCCACTAGTCCTGTATCATCAGCGAACAACAACTGACTTACTTCCCAAGCTAAATCTTCCACAACAGACTGCATACTTGCCTCTCTCTCCAAAACTCTTGCATTCACCTCCCTAACATCCCCATCCATAAACAAATTAAACAACCATGGAGACATCCCACACCCCTGCCGCAAACCTACATTCAATGAGAACCAACCACTTTCCTCTCTTCCTACACGTACACATGTCGTACACCCTCGATAAAAACTTTTCACTGCTTCTAACAACTTGCCTCCCACACCATATATTCTTAATACCTTCCACAGAGCATCTCCATCAACTCTATCATATGCCCTCTCCAGATCCATAAATGCTACATACAAATCCATTTGCTTTTCTAAGAAATTCTCACACACATTCTTCAAAGCAAACACCTAATCCACACATCCTCTACCACTTCTAAAACTACACTGCTCTTCCCCAATCTGATGCTCTGTACATGCCTTCACTCTCTCAATCAATACCCTCCCATATAATTTACCAGGAATAATCAACAAACGTATACCTCTGTAATTTGAGCACTCACTCTTATCCCCTTTGCCTTTGTACAATTTCACTTTGCAAGCATTCCGCCAATCCTCAGGCACCTCACCATGAATCATACATATATTAAATAACCTTACCAACCACTCAACAATACAGTCACCCCCTTTATATATATATATATATATATATATATATATATATATATATATATATATATATATATATATATATATATATATATATATATATATATATATATACATCTACATTCACTGAGAACCAATCACTTTCCTCTCTTCCTACACGTACACATGCCTTACATCCTCGATAAAAACTTTTCACTGCTTCCAACAACTTTCCTCCCACACCATATATTCTTAATACCTTCCACAGAGCATCTCTATCAACTCTATCATATGCCTTCTCAAGATCCATAAATGCTACATACAAATCCATTTGCTTTTCTAAGTATTTCTCACATACATTCTTCAAAGCAAACACCTGATCCACACATCCTCTACCACTTCTGAAACCACACTGCTCTTCCCCAATCTGATGCTCTGTACATGCCTTCACCCTCTCAATCAATACCCTCCCATATAATTTACCTGGAATACTCAACAAACTTATACCTTAATAATTTGAGCACTCACTCTTATCCCCTTTGCCTCTGTACAATGGCACTATGCACGCATTCCGCCAATCCTCAGGCACCTCACCATGAGTCATACATACATTAGATAACCTTACCAACCAGTCAACAATACAGTCACCCCCTTTTTTAATAAATTCCACTGCAATACCATCCAAACCTGCTGCCTTGCCGGCTTTCATCTTCCGCAAAGCTTTCACTACCTCTTCTTGGTTCTCAGTGATTGTAGGTTTGCGGCAGGGGTGTATGATGTCTCCATGGTTGTTTAATTTGTTTATGGATGGGGTTGTTAGGGAGGTAAATGCAAGAGTTTTGGAAAGAGGGGCAAGTATGAAGTCTGTTGGGGATTAGAGAGCTTGGGAAGTGAGTCAGTTGTTCTTCGCTGATGATACAGCGCTGGTGGCTGATTCATGTGAGAAACTGCAGAAGCTGTTGACTAAGTTTGGTAAAGTGTGTGGAAGAAGAAAGTTAAGAGTAAATGTGAATAAGAGCAAGGTTATTAGGTACAGTAGGGTTGAGGGTCAAGTCAATTGGGAGGTGAGTTTGAATGGAGAAAAACTGGAGGAAGTGAAGTGTTTTAGATATCTGGGAGTGGATCTGGCAGCGGATGGAACCATGGAAGCGGAAGTGGATCATAGGGTGGGGGAGGGGGCGAAAATTCTGGGAGCCTTGAAGAATGTGTGGAAGTCGAGAACATTATCTCGGAAAGCAAAAATGGGTATGTTTGAAGGAATAGTGGTTCCAACAATGTTGTATGGTTGCGAGGCGTGGGCTATGGATAGAGTTGTGCGCAGGAGGATGGATGTGCTGGAAATGAGATGTTTGAGGACAATGTGTGGTGTGAGGTGGTTTGATCGAGTGAGTAACGTAAGGGTAAGAGAGATGTGTGGAAATAAAAAGAGCGTGGTTGAGAGAGCAGAAGAGGGTGTTTTGAAGTGGTTTGGGCACATGGAGAGGATGAGTGAGGAAAGATTGACCAAGAGGATATATGTGTCGGAGGTGGAGGGAACAAGGAGAAGAGGGAGACCAAATTGGAGGTGGAAAGATGGAGTGAAAAAGATTTTGTGTGATCGGGGCCTGAACATGCAGGAGGGTGAGAGGAGGGCAAGGAATAGAGTGAATTGGAGCGATGTGGTATACCGGGGTTGACGTGCTGTCAGTGGATTGAATCAAGGCATGGAAAGCTGTGTAGGTATGTATATTTGCGTGTGTGGACGTATGTATATACATGTGTATGGGGGGGTTGGGCCATTTCTTTCGTCTGTTTCCTTGCGCTACCTCGCAAACGCGGAAGACAGCGACAAAGTATAATAAAATAAATAAATAATATATATATATATATATATATATATATATATATAAATATATATATATATATATATATATATATATATATATATATATATATATATATATACGTTGACATGTATAGGTATGTATATGTGCGTGTGTGGACGTGTATGTATATACATATGTATGTGTGTTGGTTGGGCCATTCTTTCTTTTGTTTCCTTGCGCCACCTCGTTAACGCTCCCAGAACCTTCGCCCCCTTCCCCACTCTGTGACTCACTTCTGCTTCCATTGTTCCATTTGCTGCTAAAGCCACTCCTAGATATCTAAAACACTTCTTTTCCTCCAGTTTTTCTCCATTTAAACTTACCTCCCAATTAATTTGTCCCTCAACCCCAATGAACCTAATGACCTTGCTCTTATTCATATTTACTCAGCTTTCTTCTTTCACCCACACACATGTACGTATTCATACTTGCTTTTCTTCATCCCTGGGGATAGGGGAGTTAGAATACTTCCCACATATTCTCCACATGTTGTAGAAGGCGACTAGGGGGTGTGGGGGCTGGAAACCCTCCCCTACTTTTATTTCAATTTCTAAAAGGAGAAACAGAATAATGATAGTTATTTTTTTGAGTTGTCCTTTTTTTTCATAGTTTTATGAAAATTCCACACCTGTATTCATCAATCATTGTGAAGTTCAATAATTGGAGGAGTGAAGGCTGTTGATATAGGTCTGTCAATGTTGAATGTGGAAGTTAGAAGTTCATGTGTGAGCTCATGATGTCCCCTATTTCTCTACCCCATTGATCCTCCCCCGTTTTTTTTACTTGATTGTTAACTTGATAAAAGATGAAATGCATGTATGAAGAGGAAAAAAAAAGTTGTTAGAGATGCTGAAGCTAATATAAAAGTAGAATAGAAATATAAGTATTCCCTGGGGATAGGGGAGAAAGAATACTTCCCACGTATTCCCTGCGTGTCGTAGAAGGCGACTAAAAGGGGAGGGAGCGGGGGGCTGGAAATCCTCCCCTCTCGTTTTTTTTTTTTAATTTTCCAAAAGAAGGAACAGAGAATTGGGCCAGGTGAGGGTATTCCCTCAAAGGCCCAGTCCTCTGTTCTTAACGCTACCTCGCTAATGCGGGAAATGGCAAATAGTTTGAAAGAAATATCATACAAACCTCCAGTAGCCAGGATCGAACTCAGGACCCCTGTGCAAGAGGCGTGAGTGCTAACCGCTAGCGGGTATACTCACGCCCCTTGCACAAGGGTCTCGGGTTCGATCCTGGCTGTTGGAGGTTGGTATGTTCTATGAAGGTGCGCGTTCCTATGCAGTTTGTTCGTGTATATATATATATATAAATATATATATATATATATATATATATATATATATATATATATATATATATATATATATATGTATATATGTTATCATATATATATATATATATATATATATATATATATATATATATATATATATATATATATATATATGTATATATATATATATATAATAACAACTAAAAGTTTGCATGAGGAGAATTTCTATTTCTGGTTTGTAACGGTGTGTTTTCGAGTAACTGAAAAATATGAGAAACAATATGAGAATATAGAATTAGAAGACAGAGAAAAGCAAACCCCTACTCTTCTTTCTTAGTCTTTATATCATATCTTTTGCTCCATATGGGAGATGAACATCAGAGGAACTTATGTAGATCTATTTAGACAAATCTTTTATTACACAATCTTGTATTGACTATAATTACTTTATGATAAGTCTAAGTTTGATGAGGTGCAAAAATAGTAATGAACACTTATTTCCTCGGGGAGACAGACGTCAGAACATGTTACAGGAAATGATCCTCTTTACATATGGATAGATCTGCCTTTGCCAGTGTGACAGACATGATGTACCTGGTTGAATTTCCTGAGGTCTGCCCTCGGTTCCAAAGCTGCTGCTTCCCTGTTCTCCTTAACACGCCTGACTATCACCTTTTCTGTCCAGTAGTTTATGATGCCGGCATCTTCTAGGCGAGACACCAGTTGAATAAAACGCAGATAGAATGGGGCTCCTTTCCTGCACAATATAGTTCAACACACATAAAAAATGTCAATGAAACAAATCTGGTATACAAAATGGCACAACAACAGAAATAATCCTCTTAACGTACTACACTGTAGAATCATTAGAGTGAATTGTTTTACACTTTATTATATAATCATGTGAGGGTAGTGAGGAGAGCTTGTAGATCTGTATGAAAAAATCTAAAAATATGGGTTCATCATCACGCCCACCCCGCCTCCCCCTCGAGGGGCTCAATAACTGAAAAATTAGGAATTAAAAGCGCACATTTATAGAGAAATGATATAAAACTGAAAATATATTCATGTTTAGATGTGGTTAGGAAAATTCCATAGAAAGATACTTAGATAAAGTATTTCTAGAAGCAAATGAACAACTCCATCAGCCCTCAAGAAAATTGAATATATATATATATATATATATATATATATATCATTTTTAGTGCGAGTGCAAACTATCTTGAAAAATCGCTTAACATTCAATTGCCATATTTTCCAGCCATAGGTGGTATGATGTTTTAGATACAATTAGATATTGTTAAAAGTTTACTATTTCAAGAACTTACGTAATCCATGAATGATGAAAACTCTCCATTATTTCAGTTATCTTGTATTTATCCCAAATGAAGAAGTTTCCCGGTAAATGGTTATTGTCAACGTCTATCAAGCACAGAACATTATTTCCTCATAGATACTAATAATTATTCATGTGTTCGTTATCCGCATGCCTCATGTCGATCACATGACAAGTAATGATTGCTGGGATTTCACTGGCTAACCAGCAAAGGCACAGTCCATCTCTCAGTAACATTTGAGTGATCTTATAGAGGAACGATGTCATATGTTTATATTCATCAGTGAAATAGCATGCCACAGTACTAGGCAAGCAACTATATGCCTTATATTTGGTCAACCAGAACTAATGAAACTAACTGAAGATTTGATGAAAACTTGTCAGTTGGAGGAAAATAAAGCATTATTCTCAACTTCAAAAGAACCAGTATTTACAGGTATTTATGATGTAGTTACTAACTACCACTTCCTATTGTATTAAAAAAGGCGTATGCATGATATGATCAATAATTATCACTCAAGATATAAGACACTTTTATATCACTATGAAGAGAGATAATATACGGTCTCTTATCAAGTGAAGCTCAATGAATTTCAGAACCGTGCAAAAGCGTTCTTTGATATTGCTGCTTGTAAATGTTCAGATTTGAGCTCGTGTAACTCTCCAGCTATTTAAAAAGTTCCTAGAAATGAACATGAATTTCTGGTTCATCAAATTTGGGTCAGAGAGAAAGATGACAATTGGAGATGTAGACCGTCAAGAAAGCTTGAGGATTAGAAAAAAGTTTGAACTAGAAAATAACGATAAACATAAACAAGATGTTCAATAAGACCATCCATCATCCTCTCTTGTAGTTTTTCCTTCATCATAATCTCCTCTAGTTCTTCCTTCATATTCATCTCTTGTAGTTCTTCCTTCATTATCATCTCTTGTAGTTCCTCTTTCATCATCATCTCTTGTAGTTCTTCCTTCGTCTTCATCTCTTGTAGTTCTACCTTCATCATCATCTCTTGTAGTTCTCCCTGCATCATCATCTCTTGTAGTTCTTCCTTCATCATCATCTCTTGTAGTTCTTCCTCCATCATCATCTCTTGTAGTTCTTCCTTCATCATCATCTCTTGCAGTTCTTCCTTCATCATTCTGTCTTATAGTTCTTCCTTTGTCTTCATCTCTTGTAGTTCTTCCTTCATCTTCATCTCCTGTAGTTCCTCCTTCATCATCATTTCTTGTAGTTCTTCCCTCATCTTCATCTCTTATAGTTCTTCCTTCATCATCATCTCTTGTAGTTTTTCATTCATCATCACCTCTTGTAGTTTTTCCTTTATCGTCATCTCTTGTAGTTTTTCCTTTATCATTATCTCTTGCAGATCTTCCTTCATCTTCATCTCGTAGTTCTTCTTTCATCATCATCTCTTGTAGCTCTTCATTCGTCTTCATCTCTTGTAGTTCTTCCTTGTAGTTCTTCCTTCATCATCATCTCTTGTAGTTCTTCGTTCATCATCATCTCTTGTAGTTCTTCCTTCACCATCATCTCTTGAAGTTCTTCCTTCATCATCATCTCTTGAGTTCTTCCTTCAGCATCATCTCTTGTACTTCTTCCTTCATCATCATTACTTGTAGTTCTTCCTTCATCATCATCTCTTGTAGTTCTTACTTCACCATCATCTCTTGTAGTTCTTCCTTCATCATCATCTCTAGTAGTTCTTCCTTCATCATCATCTCTTGTAGTTCTTCCTTCATCATCATATCCTGTAGTTCCTCCTTCATCATCATCATCTCTTGTAGTTCTTCCTTCATCATCATCTCTTGTAGTTCTTCCTTCATCATCATCTCTTATAGTTCTTCTTTCATCATCATCTCTTGTAGTTCTTCCTTCATCATCATCTCTTGTAGTTCCTCCTTCATCATCATTACCTGTAATTCTTCCTTCATCATCATCTCTTGTAGTTCTTCCTTCATTATCATCTCTTGTAGCTCTTCCTTCATCATCATCTCTTGTAGTTCTTCCTTCATCATCATCTCTTGTAGTTCTTCCTTCATCATCATCTCTTGTAGTTCTTCCTTCATCATCATCTCTTGTAGTTTTTCCTTCATCATCATCTCTTGTAGTTCTTCCTTCACCATTATCTCTTGTAGTTCTTCCTTCATCATCATCTCTTGTAGTTCTTTCGTCACCATAATCTCTTGTAGTTTTCCCTTCATCATCATCTCTTGTAGTTCTTCCTTCATCATCATCTCTTGTAGTTCCTCCTTCATCATCATATCTTGTAGTTCTTCCTTCATCATCATCTCTTGTAGTTCTTCCTTCATCATCATCCCTTGTAGTTCTTCCTTCATCATTATCTCTTGTAGTTCTTCTTTCATCATCATCATTTCTTGTAGTTCTTCCTTCATCATCATCTCTTGTAGTTCTTCTTTCATCTTCATCATTTCTTGTAGTTCTTCCTTCATCATCATCCCTTGTAGTTCTTCCTTCATTATTATCTCTTGTAGTTCTTCTTTCATCATCATCATCCCTTGTAGTTCTTCCTTTATCTTCATCTCTTGTAGTTCTTCCTTCGTCTTCAGAATCAGAGAGAAAGTCAAATGAACCATCAGAAACAGAGTTACCTCCTCCTTATGCAAAGAAGAATTTTACTAAAAAGAACTGACTTTTAATTCCTCAGCAGTAGCACGCACTTTGACAGAGCAGGTGTATCAGACCGGGCAGTTGCAACTATATCCAGTTCACTACTGCAGGATATAGATAAAACTGATGAAAGCAATAGCAGTATTATTGACAGAAGGAAATTCTCCGTGAAAGGCAAAAACCACACAGTGAAAGTCAACAGTGCATTGAGATGGACACAACTAATCCTTTTGCCATTTAATTTGATGGCCGCAAGGATAAAACTATTTTAATGGAACATAAAGGCAACAAATTGTCAAAACCCGTTTTAAATGAAAAGTATATTTTTCTTCTACGAGATCCATGATCAAAGTTCATCAACCATGTTACTCCAAATTCCAGTAATGGCTGTGATATTGCCAGAAATGCAAGTTTTCTTATTTCATTAGATGTTGATTTAATATATTCTCGAGCAACTGGGTGCGATGTCACTGTTGTCAAATACAACAAAATATTGGCAAGCCATTATTTGCCAGCTTCATGCTAATGAATTGCCTTTAAGACATCTGATGGTCCAATTGACTGGATTGACACTCATCACCATCAGAATTATGAAACTCCTTACATTTTCTTTGCTATCTTCTGCAATACACATGTTTACACGTTTCCTGTGAGATATTAATCGCGTGTTTTCTCTTTACAGATTTTCAAAATTTACTCATAGATGTTCTTTATTAGTTTCTTTAGGTTACTTATATGCTTCTATTTTAGATAACAGACACTTCTATATTCAGCATTCCGCCGTCTCGTCTCCACTTCGGAAAAAGACTGTAAAGAGCACAATGGCATATGTGTCCCGTCTGCAATTCTGAAACATTTACGGAAACTTTCTCCAGCTGCGTTTACATTGTTTTCATTGACAAAATAATCCTAGAGTTACATGTAAAGATCGTTGCTATAATCAAGCTGTGCAAGTCTAAACTCTGGCATTTTTTTCGAAACTATCATGTTGACCATCGTTACATGCGGGACGTAAACTTACTTCAAAAGTAACTTGTCGGTGACCACTTGTACTTTCCTCCAACTTCAGCGTTATTAAAGAATCTCATTTGTAGCCGCAACTAAATGTGATATGTTCTTGTCGCAACTACATTTTTCACTGTATACCAGATAAGTTACAGCTCGTTCCAAGAACTATTGTAAAGGCGCACCCCACATATAGATATAGATATCTCCTACTGTGATCACAACAGCATTCGTTGCAAATTTCTGCAAATTGATCATCACAGATTTCGTCTAATTTTGGTGAGTACCTTACGCAGCCTATCCTGAATTTCTACAAAAATGAAGCTACAACAACTTCAGGATATGATTAACATGAGCTTCAATAAAGAGGAAGACACCGCCACCTACTTCATTTTCCTTGTCACTGTTTAGAAGTAGCCTGGAAATACGTATTCAGCGAGAAGATTTACCCTGGAATTACGTATTCAAGGAGAAGGTTTACCATAGAAATACGTATTCAGCGAAAAGGATTACCCTGGAAATGCGTATTCAGCGAGAAGGTTCACCCTGGATATACATATTCAGCGAGAAGGTTTACCCTGGAAATAAGTATTCCGCGAGAAGGTTTACCTTAGAAATACGTATTCAGCGAGAAGGTTTGCCTTAGAAATACGTATTCAACGGGAAGGTTTACCTTGGAAATACGTACTCAGCTAGAAGGTTTACCCTGGAAATAAATGTTCGGCGAAATTTACCCAGAAAATACGTATTCAACGAGAAGGTTTGCCTTTGAAATAAGTACTCAGCAAGAAGGTTTACCCTGTAAATACGTATTCAGTGAGAAGGTTTACCCTGGAAAGTCGAATTCAGCAAGAAGGTTTACCCAGGAAATGCGTATTCAGCGAGAAGTTTACCGTGGAAATAGATATTCAGCGAGAGGGCTTACCGAGGAAATAAGTATTTAGCGAAAAGGTTTACCCTGGAAATAGGTATTCAGCAAGAAGGCTTACCTTGAAATGCGTATTCAGCGAGAAGGATTGCCTGGAAATGCGTATTCAGCGAGATTTTCCCTGGAAATCTGTATTCAGCGAAAAGATATACCCAGGAAATATGTATTCAGCGAGAAGGTCTACCCAGGAAATACGTATTCAGCGAGGTCTGCCGTGGAAAGTCATATTCAGTGAGATTTACCTTGGAAATACGTATTCAGCGAGAAGGTTTACCCTGTGAATACGTATTAAGCGAGAAGGGTTACCCTGGAAATACCAGGGAAATACGTATTTAGTGAGAAGGTTTACCCGTGAAATTCATATTCAGTGAAAAGCTTTACCCAGGAAATACGCAATCAGCGAGAAAGTTTCCCTGGAAATGCGTATTCAGCGAGATTTACCCTGGAAATCCGTATTCAGCGAAAAGATTTACCTAGGACATACGTATTCAGAGAGAAGGTTTTAACAAGGAAATACGTATTCAGCCAGGTCTACCCTGAAAATTCATATTCAGCAAAAAGATTTACCCTGGAAATACGTATTCAGCGAGAAGGTTTACCCTGGAAATATGTATTTAGCGGGGAGGGTTACCCTGGAAATATGTATTCAACGAGAAGCTTTACCCTGGAAATACGTATTCATCAAGAAAGTTTACCTTGGAAATGCGTATTCAGTGAGGTTTACCCTGGAAACACGAATATAGGGATGAGGTTTACCCTTGAAATACATATTCAGCGAGAAGGTTTACCCTAGAAATACGTATTAAGCGAGAAGGTTTATCCTGGAAATACGTATTCAGCGAGGTTTACCCTAGAAATACGTAATCAATGAGGTTTACCCAGGAAACACGTATTCAGCAAGAAGGTTTACCCTGGAAATACGTTTTGGCGAGAAAGTTTTCCCGGAAATACTTATTCAGCGAGAAGATTTACCCTGGAAATAGGGATTCAGCGAAAAGATTAACCCTGGATATAAGTATTCAGCGAGAATGTTTACCCTGGAAATATGTATGCAGCTAAAAAATTTACCCTGGAAATACGTATTTAGTGAGGAGGATTACCCTGGATATACGTGTTCAACGATGGTTACCCTGGATATACGCATTCACCGAGAAGGCTTACCATGGAAATGCGTATTCAGCAAAAAGTTTTCCTGGAAATACGTATTGAACGACAAGGTTTACCATGGATATACGTATTCAGCAAGATTTACTCTGGAAATACGTAATGAGCGAGAAAGTTTACCCTTGAAATATTTATTGAGTAGGAAGGATTACCCTAGAAATACGTATTCAGAAAAAAGATTCACCCTGGAAATACGCATTCAACGAAGAGGTTTACCATGGAAAAACGTACTTTGCACGAAAATTTACCCTGGAAATAGGAATTCAACAAGAAGATTTAACCTGGAAATATGTGTCCAGCGAGATGGTTTACACTGGATTTACGTATTCAGCGAGAAAGTTTAGCCAGGAAATGCATATTCAAGGACATATCTATCCTGGATATAAGCATTCAGGGGGTAGGTTTACCTATGAAATACGTATTCAGCTAGAAGGTTTACCCTGGAAATACGTATTGAGCGAGATTTACCTTGAAAATACACATCAGCGAGAAGGTTTATCCTGGATATACTTATTCAGCGAAAATGTCAAACCTGGAAATGGCTACTCAGTAAGAAAGTTTACTTGGAAATACGTATTAAGTAAGAAGGTTTACCGTTCAAATTTGTACTCAGCGAGAGCCCTTAACCTGCAAATACATATTTACCGAGAAGGTTTACCGAAGAAATACGTATTCAGCAAGATTTACCCTAGAAATACGTACTCAGAGAAGAGGTTTACTTTAGCAATACGTATTCAGCGAGAAGGTTTACCCTAGAAATAGATGTTCAGCGAGATTTGCCCCAAAATACGTATTCAGCGAGAAGGTTTGCCTTTGAAATAAGTATTCAGCGAGAAGGTTTACCTGTAAATACGTATTTATTGAGAAGTTATACCCTAGAAATTCGAATTCAGCAAGAAGGTTTACCCTGAAAATGCGTATTCAGAGAGAAGTATACAATGGAAATCCGTATTCAGCGAAAAGATTTACCCAGGAAACACGTATTCAGCGAAAAGGCTTACCCAGGAAATACCTATTCAGCGAGGTCTACCCAGGATATTCACATTCAGCGAGAAGATTTACCCTGGAAATACGTATTCAACGGGAAGGTTTACCCTGGAAATACGTATTTATCGAGAAGGATTACATTGGGAAATACCCGGAGAATACGTATTTAGTGAAAAGGTTTACCAGGGAAATCCATATTTGGTGAAAAGCTTTACCCAGAAAATACGTAATCACCGAGAAGGTTTCCCTGGAATTGCGCATTCAGCGAGAATTACCCAGGAAATTCGTATTCAACAAAAAGGTTTACCCAGAAAATACATATTCAGCGAGAAGGTTTACCCAGGATATACGTATTCATCGAGGTCTACCCTGAAAATTCATTTTTTTTTTTTTTTGCTTTGTCGCTGTCTCCCGCGTTTGCGAGGTAGCGCAAGGAAACAGACGAAAAGATTTACCCTGAAAATACATATTCAGCGAGAAGGCTTGCCCTGGAAAAACGTATTTAGCAAGAAGGTTTATCCTGGAAATATGTATTCAATGAGAAGGTTTACCCTGGAAATACGTATTCATCAAGAATGTTTACCCTGGAAATCCGTAGTGAGTGAAGTTTGCCTTGGAAACACGTATTCAAGGAGAAGGTATACCTTGGAAATACGTATTCAACGAGAAGGTTTTCTTTGAAAATACGTATTCAAAGAGATATCCCCGGAAATAGGTATTCAGCGAAAAGGTTTACAATAGAACTACGTATTTAGCGAGAAGGTTTACCCCAGAAATACGTATTCAGCGAGAAGGTTTATCCTGGAAATACATATTCAGTGAGAAGGGTTACCCTGGAAATATGTATTCAACGAGAAGGGTTATCCTGGAAATACATATCTTGCGAGAATGTTTACCCTGGAAATACGTAATCAATAAGGTTTACCCAGGAAACACGTATTCAGCAAGAAGGTTTACCCTGGAAATACGTTTTAGCGAGAAGGTTAACCACGAAATACGTATTCAGCGAGAAGATTTGCCCTGGAAATAGGGATTCAGCGAAAAGGTTAACCCTGGATATAAGTATTCAGCGAGAAGATTCACCCTGGAAATATGTATTCAGCGAGGATTACCCTGTAAATATGTGTCCAGCGAAAAGATTTACCGTGGAAATACGTATTCAGTGAGAAGGATTATCGTGGATATACGTATTCACTGAGATGGTTTACCATGGAAATGCGTATTCAGCGAAATGTTTTCCCTGGAAATACGTATTGAAGGACATGGTTTACCTTGGAAATACGTATTCAGCAAGAAGATTTACCCTGGAAATGCGTAACCAGCGAGAAAGTTTATTCTGAGAATACGTATTGAGTGGAAGGGTTACCATAGAAATACGTATTCAGAAAGATTTACCCAGGAAATACGCATTCAACGTAGAGGTTTATAATGGAAAAGCGTATTTTGCGCGAAGGTTTACCCTGGAAATAGGAATTCAACGAGAAAGTTTAACCTGGAAATATGTATTCAGCGAGAAGGTATACACTGGATTTACGTATTCAGCGAGAAAGTTTGCCCAGGAAATGTGTATTCAGCGAGAATTTCATCCTGGAAATATGCATTCGGGGAGTAGAATTACTTATGAAATACGTATTCAGCCAGAAGGTTTACCCTGGAAATACGAATTCAGCGAGAATATTTACCTTGGAAATACATATTCAGCGAGGTTTATCCTAGAAATACTTATTCAGCGAAAATGTCTAACCTGGAAATAGCTACTCAGCAAGAAGGTTTACTTGGAAATACGTATTCAGTGAGAAGGGTTACCGTGGAAATTCGTACTCAGCGAGAACGCTCAAACTGGAAATAAATATTTACCGAGGAGGTTTACCGAAGAAATACGTATTCAGCAAGAAAGTTTATCCTAGAAATACGTATTCAGGGAGAAGGTTTACCCTGCAAATAAAAGTTCAGCGAGATTTACCCAGAAAATACGTAATCAGCGAGAAGGTTTGCCTTGGAAATAAGTATTCAGTGAAAAGGTTTATCCTGAAAATAAGTATTCAGTGAGAAGATTTAGCCTGGAGAGTTGAATTTAGCAACAGGGTTTATCCTGGAAATGCTTATTCGTAGAAAAGTTTACATTCGAAATAAATATTCAGCGATAGGGGTTACCCAGGAAATACATATTTAGGGAGGTTTACCCTGGAAATAGATATTCAGCAAGAAGGTTTACCTTAGAAATACTTATTCAGTGAGACGGTTTCCCTGGAATTGCGTATTCAGCGAGATTCACCCAGGAAATCCTCATTCAGCGAAAAGATTTATCCAAGAAATACATACTTAGCGAGAAGGTTTACCCAGGAAAGACGTATTCAGCGAGGTCTACCCTAAAAATTCATATTCAGTGAGAAGAGTTACCCTGGATATACGTATTCAGCGACAAGATTTACCTTGGGAATACATATTTAGCGAGAAGGGTTACCCTGGGAAATACCCGGGAAATACGTATTTAGCGAGAAGGTTTACCCGGGAAATTCATATTCAGTGAAAAGCTTTACCCAGGAAAAATGTAATCAGCAAGAAGGTTTCCCTAGAAATGCGTATTCAGCGAGATTTACCCTGGAAATGCGTATTCAGCGAGAATTACCCTAGAAATCCATATTCAACAAAAAGATTTACCCAGAAAATACATATTCAGCGAGAGGGTTTACCCAGGATATACGTATTCATCGAGGTCTACCCTGAAAATTCATATTCAGCGACAAGATTTACCCTGGAAATACGTATTCAGTGAGGTTTACCCTGGAAAAACGTATTAACTAGAAAGGTTACCCTTGGACCTACCCGGAAAATACGTATTTACCCGGGAAATTCATATTCAGTAAAAAGCTTACATAATCAGCGAAGTTTCCGTGGAAATGCGTATTCAGCGAGATTTACCGTGGAATCCCGTATTTAGTAAAAATATTTACCCAGGAAATACGCATTCAGCGAGGTTTACCCAGGAAATACGTATTCATCAAGGTCTATCCTGGCAATTCATATTCAGTGAGATTTACCCTGGAAATATGTATTCAGCTAGGTTAACTCTGGAAATACGTATTCAACGAGAAATGTTACCCTAAAAATATGTATTCAACAAGAAGGATTACCCTGAAAATAAGTATTCAGTGAGTTTTACTCTGGAAACACGTATTCAAGGAGAAGGTTTACCCTTGAAATACGTATTCAGCGAGAAGGTTTTTCCGTGAAAATACGTATTCAAACAGATTTACCCTGGAAATAGGTATTCAGCGAAAAGGTTTACAATTGAAATACATATTTAGGAAGATGTTTTATCCTAGAAGTACGTATTCAGCGAGAAGGTTTATCCTGGAAATACGTGTTCATGGAGAAGGGTTGTCCTAGAAATATGTATTCAGCGAGAAGGGTTATCCTGGAAATACGTATCTAGCGAGAAGGTTTACCCTGGAAATACGTTTTAGCGAGGTTTTCCTAAAAATATGTGTTCAGCGAGAAGATTTACCCTGGAAATAGGGATTCAGCGAAAAGGATAACCCTGGATATAAGTATTCAGCGAGAAGGTTTACCCTGGAAATACGTATTCAGCGAGAAGGATTACCCTGGAAATATCTATTCAGCGAAAAGATTTACCCTGGAAATACGCATTCAGTGAGAAGGATTACCCTAGATATACTCATTCAGCGATGGTTACCCTGGATTTACGCATTCACTGTGAAGGTTTACCATGGAAATGCATATTCAGCGAAATGTGTTCCCTTCAAATACGCATTGAACGACATGCTTTACCTTGGAAATACGTATTCAGTAAGAAGATTTACCCTGGAAATGCGTAATCACCGAGAAAGTTTACCCTGGAAATACGTATTGAATTGGAAGGTTTACCCTACAAATACGTATTCAGAAAAAAGATTTACCGTGGAAATACGCATTCAACGAAGAGGTTTACCATGGAAAGGCGTATTTTGCACAAAGGTTTATCCTGGAAATAGGAATTCAACGAGAAGGTTTAACCTGGAAATATGTATTCAGCGAGAAGGTGTACACTGGATTTACGCATTAAGCGAGAAAGTTTAGCCAGGAAATCGTATTCAACGAGAATTGTATCCTAGAAATAAGCATTCAGGGAGTAGAATTACTTATGAAATACGTATTCAGCGAGAAGGTTTACCCTGGAAATACGTATTCAGCGAGATCATTCAACTTGAAAATACGTATTCAGCGTGAAGGTTTATTCTGGAAATACGTATTCAGCGAAAATGTCTAACCTGGAAATAGCTACTCAGCAAGAAAGTTTACTTGGAAATACGTATTCAGTGAGAATGTTTACCGTGGAAATTCGTACTCAGCGAGAACGCTTAGACTTGAAATACATATTTACCAAGAAGGTTTACCGAAGAAATACGTATTCAGCAACAAGGTTTACAATAGAAATACGTATTCAGGGAGAAGGTTTACCCTGGAAATACGTATTCAGCGAAAAAGTTTACCTTGGAAATAAATGTTCAGCAAAATTTACCCAAAAAATACGTATCCAGTGAAAAGGTTTGACTTGGCAATAAGTTTTCAGCGAGAAGGTTTACCCTGTGAATGAATATTCAGTGAAAAGGTTTAACCTGGAGAGTCGATTTCAGCAAGGTTTACCCTGGGAATGCGTATATAGCGAAATGTTTACACTGGATATAGATATTCAGCGAGAGGATTTACCCAGGAAAAACATAATTAGGCAGAAGGTTTACCCTGGAAATAGGTATTCAGCAAGAGGGTTTACCTTGGAAATACGTATTCACTGAGAGGGTGTCCTTGGAAATGCGTATTCAACGAGATTTACCCTGGAAATCCTTATTTAGCGAAATACTGAAATACATAGCGAGGTTTACCCTGAAATACGTATTCAGCGAAAGTCTAACCCTGATAGTATTCAGCAAGAATACTTACTCTGTAAATACGTATTCAGCGAGAGGCTTAACCTGGAAATACGTATTTAGCGAGAAGGTTACCCGAAATACTGAATACGTATTAGGAGAACGTTTACCCTAGGAAATATATTCATGAGAAAGGATTACTCTGGAAATACGTATTCAGCGACAAGGTTTACCCTGGAAATACGTATTCAGTAAGGTTTACCCTGGAAACACGTATTCAGGGAAAAGGTTTACCCTGGAAATACGTATTCAGCGAGAAGTTTCTCCCTGAAAATACGTATTCAAAGATTACCCTGAAATAGGTTCATCAAAAGTTTATATAGAAATACGTATTAGGAAAGTTTACCTTGAAATACGTATTCAGGAAGAAGGTTACCTGGAATACGTATTCAGGAGAAGGTTATCCTGAAAAGTTTATTCAGCGAGAAGGGTTATCCTGGAAGTACTTATTTAGTTAGAAGGTTTATCCTAGACATACGTAATCAATGAGGTTTACCCAGGATACATGTGTTCAGCGATAAGGTTTACCCTGGAAATACTTTTAGCGAGGATTTCCCGATAATACGTATTCAGCGAGATGTACCCCGAAATAGGGATTCAGCGAAAAGGTTAACCCTGGATATAAGTATTCAGCGAGAAGGTTCACCCTGGAAATACGTATTCATCGAGAAGGATTACCCTGGAAATATGTATTCAGCGAAAAGATTTAACCTGGAAATAAGTATTTAGTGCGAAGGATTACCCTGGATATACGTATTCAGCGATGGTTACCCTGGATATATGTATTCACCGAAGTTTACCATGGAAATGCGTATTCAGCGAGAAGTTCTCCCTGGAAATACGTATTGAACGACAAGGTTTACCATGGATATACGTATTCAGTAAGATTCACCCTGGAAATACGTAATCAGCAAGAAAGTTTACCCTTGAAATACGTGTTGAGTAGGATAGTTTACCTTAGAAAACGTATTCAGAAAGGGAATTTACCCTGGAAATACGCATTCAATGAAGAGGTTTACCATGACAAAACGTTTTTTGCCGAAGGTTTACCATGGAAATAGGAATTCAATGAGAAGATTTAACCTGGAAATATGTATTCAGCGTGAAGGTTTACACTGGATTTACATATTCAGCGAGAAAGTTTAGTCAGGAAATGCGTATTCAGAGAGAGTTTTTTGCTGAAAAAAGCATTCAAGTAGTAGGTTTACCTATGAAATACGTATTCAGCGAGAAGGTTCACCCTCGAAATACGTATTCAACGAGAACATATACCTTGGAAATACATATTCAGCGAGAAGGTTTATCCTGGGAATACTTATTCAGCGAAAATGTCTAACCTAGATACGGCTACTCAGCAAGAAATTTACTTGGAAATACGTATTCAATGATAAGGTTTACCGTGTAAATTCGTACTCAGCGAGTACCCTTAACCTGCAAATACATATTTACCGAGAAGATTTACCGAAGAAATACGTATTCAGCAAGGTTTAGCCAGGAAATACGTATTCAGGGAAGAGGTTTACCCTAAAAATACTTATTCAGCTAGATGATTACCCTGGAAATAAATGTTCAGCGAGATTTACCTAAAAAAAATACGTGTTGAATCGGGTGATTTGCCTTTGAAATAAGTACTCAGCAAGAAGATTTACCCTGTAAATACGTATCTAGTGAGAAGGTTTAACCTGGAAAGTCGAATTCAGCAAGAAGGCTTATCCTGGAACTGCGTATTCAGCGAGAAGTATATCCTGGAAATAAATATTCAGCGATAGGGCTTACCCAGGAAATACGTATATAGGGAGAAAGTCTACCCTGGAAATAGGTAATCAGCAAGAAGGTTTACCTTTTGAATACGCATTCACTGAGAAGGTTTCCCAGGAAATGCGTATTCAGCGAGATTTACCCTGGAAATCCCTATTCAGCGAAAAGATTTACCCAGGAAATACGTATTCAGGGAGAGGGTTTACCCAGGAAATACGTATTCAGCGAGGTCTACCCTGGAAATTCATATTCAGCGAGAAGATCTACCCTGGATATAAGTAATCAGCGAGAAAGATTACCCTTGAAATACGTATTGAGTGGGATAGTTTACCCTAGAAATACGTATTCAGAAAGAGGATTTACCCTTGAAATACACATTTAACGAAGAGGTTTACCATGACAAAACGTTTTTTGCGCGAAGGTTTACCATGGAAATAGGAATTCAACGAGAAGGTTTAACCTGGAAATATGTATTCAGCGAGAAGGTTTACACTGGATTTACGTATTCAGCGAGAAAGTTTAGTCACGAAATGCGTATTCAGGGAGAGTTTTAAGCTGGAAAAAAGCATTCAGGTAGTAGGTTTACCTATGAAATACGTATTCAGCGAGAAAGTTTAACCTCGAAATACGTATTCAGCGAGAACATTTACCTTGGAAATACATATCCAGCGAGAAGGTTCATCCTGGAAATACTTATTCAGCGAAAATGTCTAACCTAGAAATAGCTACTCAGCAAGAAATTTACTTGGAAATACGTATTCAGTGGGAAGGTTCACCGTGTAGATTCGTACTCAGTGAGTACCTTAACCTGCAAATACATATTTACCGAGGAGGTTTACTGAAGAAATACGTATTCAGCAAGAAGGTTTACCCAGGAAATACGTATTCAGAGAAGAGGTCTACCCTAGAAATACGTATTCAGCTAGATGATTACCCTGGAAATAAATGTTCAGCGTGATTTACCCCCAAAAATACGTATTGAGCGGGTAGGTTTGCCTTTGAAATAAGTACTCAGCGAAATACGAATTTAGCGAGAAGGTTCACCTGGAAATACACACACAGTGATAAGGTTTTTCCCGGAAATCCTTATTCAGCAAGATTTACAATGACACTCCGTATTCAGCGAGAAGGGTTACCCTGGAAACACGTATTGAGCGAAAATGGTTTAGACTGGAAATACGTCTTCAGCAAGAAGCTATGCTTTGGAAATACGTATGCAATAAGAATATTTCCCTGAAAATACGTATTCAGCGAGAGGGCTTATCTAAGAAATATGTATTCAGCGAAAAGGTTTACCTTAGTAATACTTATATAGCGAGAAGACTTACCCTAGAAATACGTATTTAGCGAGATCTATCTTGGAAATACTTATTCAGCGGGAAGGTTTACCCTGGAAAGACCTATTTAGCGAGAAGGTTTACTTGGAAAAACGTATTCAGCGAGAATATCTATCTTGGAAATTCGAGTTTAGCCAAAAGGCTTGGCCTGGAAATACAAATTTACCGAGAAGGTTTACCCAAGAAATACGTATTCAGCGATAAGGTTTACCCTGGAAATACGTATTAACGGAAAAGGTTTATCTTGGAAGTACGTAGTCAGGGAGGTTTACCCTGGAAATACGTATACAAAGAGATATTACCCTGAAATAAAATATTCAGCGAGAAGGTTTACCCTGGATGTACATATTTTTCGAGAAGGTTTACCCTGGAAATTCGCATTCAAGGAGAACGTTTATCCTCTTAATACGTATTCAGCAAGAAGATTTAACCTGGAGATGCGCATTCAGCGAGAAGGTTTATCCGAGAAAAAGGTATTAAGCGAGAAGGTTTTCCCTGTATATGCATGTTCAGCGAGAAGATTGCCCCAGCGAGAAAATTTACCCTGGAAATACGTATTCAGCGAGATTTTCCCTGGAAATACGTATTCAGCGAGGAGGTTTACCCTGGATACACGTATTCAGCGAGAAGGTTTACCCTGGAAATAGGTATTCAGAGAGAAGGTTTACTCTGTATAAAGGCATTCGGCGAGAAAATTGCCCTGGAAATATGAATTCAGCGAGAAAGTTTACCCTGAAAATACGTATTCAGCGACAAGATTCACCCTGAAAATATGCCTTTATCGAAGAGGTCTACCCAGGAAAGAAGCATTCAGCGAAAAGGTTTATCCTGGAAATACGTATCTAGTGGGAAGGTTTACCCTAGAAATACGTATCCACGGAAATGGTTTACACAGCAAATACTTATTTAGGGAGAAGGTTTAGCTTGGAAATACGTATTTATCCCTGGGGACAGGGGAGAAAGAATACTTCCCACGTATTCCCTGCGTGTCGTAGAAGGCGACTAAAAGGGGAGGGAGCGGGGGTCTGGAAATCCTCCCCTCTCGTTTTTTTTTAAATTTTCCAAAAGAAGGAACAGAGAATTGGGCCAGGTGAGGGTATTCCCTCAAAGGCCCAGTCCTCTGTTCTTAACGCTACCTCGCTAATGCGGGAAATGGCGAATAGATTGAAAGAAAGAAAGAAACGTATTCAACAAGAGGATTTTAATGGAAATACATTTCAAGCGAGAGGGTTTGACCTAGATGGAAATACGTATTCAGCGAGAAGGTGTACCTTGGATATGTGTATTCAGCAAGAAGTGTTACCCTGGAAATACGTATTCAGCAAGACGGGTTACCCTGGAAATACGTATTCAGCAAGAATGTTTCACCTGGATATATGTATTCAGCAAAAAGGTTTAACCTGGAAATACGTGTTCAGCGAGAAGGTTTACTCTTGAAATATGCATTCAGGAAATATGTATACAGCGAGATATTTACCCTGAAATAAAATTTTCAGCGAGAAGGTTTACCCTGGATATACGTATTTAGCGAGGCTTACCCTAGAAATTCGTATTCAGGGAGAACGTTTACCCTCTTAATATGTATTCAGCGAGAGGGTTTACCCTAGAGATGATTTTCCCTGTAAATACGAATTCAGCGAGAGGGTTTACCCTGGAAATACGCATTCAGCGAGAAGGTTTACCCTGGAAATAGGTATTCAGAAAGAAGGTCTACCATGGATATACGTATTCAACGAGAAGATTGTCCCTGAAATATTTATTCAGTGAGAAAGTTTACCCTGGAAATTCGTATTCAGCGAGAAGGTTTACCCAGGAAATATGCATTCATCGAAGAGGTTTACCCAGGAAAGAAGTATTCTGCGAAAAGGATAATCCTGAAAATACGTATTTTGTGAAAAGGTATACCCTGAAAATACGTATACCGGGAGAAGATTTACCCTGGAAATATGTATTCAGCGAAAAGTTTTACACTAGAAATAATTATTCAAGGAGAAGGTTTAGCTTGGAAATACATATTTAGTGAGAAGTTTTACTCTTGAAATACGTATTCAGCAAGAAGATTTTTCATGGAAATACGTATTAAGCGAGAGGGTTTCACCTAGATATACTTAAGCAGCGAGAAAGTTTACCTTAGATATATGTATTCAGCGAGAACGGTTACCCTAGAGATACGTATTGAGCAAGAATGTTTTTCCTGGGTATAAGTATTCGGCAAAAAGGTTTACCCTGGAAATACGTGTTCAGCGAGAAGCTTTACCGTGGAAATAGGTATTCAGAAAGAAGGTCTACCGGGTTTACTCTTAAATATGCATTCAGTGAGAAGGTTCACCCTGAAAATACGTGTTCAGTGAGAAGGGTTACCATGGAAATTCGTATTCAGCGAAGTTTACCCTGGAAATGCGTATTGAGCGAGAAAGATGACCCTGGAAATACGTATTCAGCAAGAAGGTTTTCCCTAGAAATAAGTATTCATCTAGAAATGCGTGTTCACCGAGAAGATTTACTCTAGATATATGTATTCAGCGAGAGGGGTTACTCTGGAAATACGTATTCAGCAAGAAGGTTTTCCTGGATATACGTATTTGGCGAGAAGGTTTACTTTGAAAATACGTCTTCAGCGAGAGGGTTTACTCTTGAAATATACATTCAATGAGAAGGTTTACCCTGAAAATACGCATTCACTGAGAAGGTTTACCTTGGAAATTCGTTTTCAGTGAGGTTTACCCTGGAAATACGTAATCAGTGAGGTTTACCTTGGAAATACGTATACAGCGAGATATTTACCCTGAAATTAAATATTCAGCGAGAAGGTTTACCAAGAATGTACGTATTTAGCGAGAAGGTTCACCAAAGAAATTCGTATTCAGCGAAAAGGTTTATCCTGTAAATACGTATTAAGTGACAAGGTTTACCCTGGATATACCTATTCAGGCAGAAGATTTACCCTGAAAATATGTATTCAGCGAATGTTTTACACTGGAAATACTTATTCAGCGATAAGGTTTAGGTTGGAGATGCGTATTTAGCGAGAAGATTTGCTCTGGAAATACGTAATCAGTGAGAAGATTTTTCCTGGAAATGCGTATTAAGCGTGATGGTTTAACCTAGAAATACATGTTCACCGTAAATATTCACCCTGGATATATGTATTCAGTGAGAAGGGTTACCCTGGAAATACTTATTCAGCAAGAAGGTTTACCCTGCAAATACTTATTCAGCAAGAAGGTTTACCCTGCAAATACTTATTCAGCAAGAAGATTTTCCCTGGATATACGTATTCGACGAGAAGGTTTACCCTGGAAATACGTGTTGAACGAGAAGGTTTACTTCTGAAATATGCATTCAGCGAGAAGGTTTGCCATGGAAATTCGTATTCAGCGAGGTTTACCCTGGAAAAACCTATTCAACGAGGATTACCCTGGAAATAGGTATTCTCAGCAAGGTTTTCCCTGTTAATGCTTATTCAGCGAGAAGGTTTACCATGAAAATACGTACTCAGCGAGGTTAACTTTGGAATACGAATTCAGCAAGAAGGTTCACTTGGAAATACGTATACAGCGATAAGGTTTTTCCTGGAAATCCTTATTCAGCGAGATTTACCCTGACACTTCGTATTAAGTGAGAAGGGTTACCCTGGAAACACGTATTGAGCGAAAAGGTTTAGACTGGAAATACGTCTTCAGCAAGAAGCTATGCTTTGGAAATACGTATGCAATTAGAATATTTCCCTGAAAATACGTATTCAGCGATATTTACACTTAAAGTAAATATTCAACGAAAAGGCTTACCCTGGATATACGTATTCAGCGAGAAGGTTTACCGTGGAAATTCATATTCAGGGAGAACGTTTACCCTCTTTTAAGTATTCAGCGAGAAGGTTTACCCTGGAGATGCGTATTCAGCGAGATGACTTTTCCTAGAAATACATATTCATCAAGAAGGTTCACCTGTAAATACGTATACAGCGAGAAGTTTTTCCCTGGAAATACGTATTCAGCGAGAAGGTTCACCTGTAAATACGTATACAGCGAGAAGCATTCAGCGACCCTGGAAACATATTGATCGAAAAGGTTTAGACTTCAAATACGTATTCAGCAAGAAGATATAATCTGGAAATACGTATTCAGCGAGAAGGTTTACCCTGTAAATGCGAATTCAGCGTGAAGTTTACTCTGGAAATAAGAATTCAGCGGGAAGGTTTAACCAGGATATACGTATTCAGCGAGAAGAATTATCATAGAATGACGTATTCAGCGAGAAGATTTACCCTGGAAATACATTTTCAATGACAAGGTTTACCTAGTGATACGTATTCAGCGAGAAATTTACCATGGAAATGCGTATTCAGCGGGAAGGATTACCCTGTAAATGCCTATTCACCGAGTTTACTATGGAAGTAGGAATTCAGTGAGAAATTTTACCTAAGAAATACGTATTCATCGAGAAGTTCTACCCTGGAAATACGTATTCAGAAAGAAGGCTTTCCCTGGAAATACGTGTTCAGCGACAAAGTTTATCTAGAAATGCCTATTCAGCGAAAGAGTTTGCCCTGGAAATACGTATTTTGCGAGAAGGTTTATCCTGTCAATACGTATTCAGCGAGAACATTTTTCCTATATATACGTATTCAGCAGGAAGATTTACCCAGGGAATACGTAGTCAGTGAGAATGCTTACCCTGAATACGTATTCAGTGAGAAGATTTACGATGGAATTATATAATCAGCGAAAAGGGTTACTTCGTAAATACGTGTTCAATGAGAAGGTTTACTCTGGAAATGCTTATTCAGCGAGGTTTACCCGAGAAATACGTATTTAGCGAAAAGTATACCCTGGAAATGCGTATTTATTGAGAAGGTTTACCCCATAAATATTTCTTCAGCTAGAAGTTTACTCTGGAAAAAGAGTTCAGGGAGAAGGTTTAAGCAGGATATCCTTATTCAACGAGAAGGTTATTATTGAAATACGTATTCAGCGAGA
Organism: Panulirus ornatus; assembly: GCF_036320965.1. Taxonomy (NCBI): domain Eukaryota; kingdom Metazoa; phylum Arthropoda; class Malacostraca; order Decapoda; family Palinuridae; genus Panulirus; species Panulirus ornatus. The sequence goes on along the minus strand of NC_092256.1, from coordinate 494,271 downwards.
AGGTTTACGGTGCAAATACGTATTCATCAAGTTATAAGTTGAAATACGTATTCATCGATAAGTATACCCTAGAAATGCGTATTCAGCGAGAATGTTTTCCCTGTAAATGCCTATTCAGCAAGAAGTTTACTCTGGAAATAAGAATTCAGTGAGAAAGTTTACCCAGGAAATACGTATTCTGCGAGGTTTACCCTCGAAATTCGTATTCCACGAGCAGGGTAAATACATATTTAGCGAAAAGTTTTACCCTGGAAATACGTATTCAACAAGGTTTACCTGGGAATACGTATTTAGCGAGAAGGTTTACCCTTGAAATACGAATTTAGCGATGTTTACCATGGAAATGCATATTCAGCGAGAAGGTATACCCTGGAAATGAGTATTCAGCGCGAAAATTTACCCTGGAAATACGTATTTTGCATGAAGGTTTGCCCTGAAGATTCGTATTCATCGAGAAGTTTTACAATGGAAGTACGAATTCAGCGAAAGGGCTTACCCTGAAAATACGTATTAACGAGAAGATTTACTCTGAAAGTACGTATTCATCGAGTAGGTTTACCCTGGAAATACGTATTTAGCAAGGTTTACCCTGGAAATATGTATTCAGCGAGAAGATTTACCCTGAAGATACGTATTTTTCGAATAGATTTACCTTGGAAATACGTATTCAGCGAGACAGCTTTCCCTGGAAGTACATATTTAACGATAAGGTTCGCCCTAGAAATACGTAGTCCGCGAAACGTTTACCCTGGAAATGCGTATTCAGCGAGAATGAATACCCTGTAAATGCGAGTTCAGCGAGACGTTTACTCTGAAAGTAAGAATTCAGCGAGAAGGTTCTACCAGATATACGTATTCAGCGAGAATTACCACAGCTATTTTACTCTGGCAATAGGAGTTCAGTGAGAAGTCTTACCTGGAAAATACGTATTCAGGGAGAAGCTTTACTCTGGAAATACGTATTCAGCGAGAAGGTTTACCCTGAAAATACGTATTAAGCGATAAGGTTTACCTAGAAATACCTATTAAGCGAGAAGGTTTGCCCTGGAAACACGTATTCAGCGAAATTTTTACCATGTCAATACGCATTCAGCAAGAACATTTACCCAATGAATACGCATTCAACCGGAAGATTTACCTAGGTAATACGTATTGAGCGAAAATGTTTATCCTGGAAATACGTATTCAGTGAGATATACCCTGGATTACATAATCAGCGAAAAGGGCTACTTCGTAAATACGTATTTAACGAAGTTTAATCTAGAAATGCGTATTCAGCGAGTTTTACCCTAGAAATACGTATTCAGCGAAAAATATATCCTGGAAAAGCGCATTTAGCGAGAAGGTTTACCCTGTAAATACTTATTCAGCTAGAAGTTTACTCTAGTAATTAAAAATGCAGTATATTCGTATTCAGCGAGAAGGTTTACTATAGAAATATGTATTCAGCGAGATGGTTTACCCTGGTAATAAGCATTCAACAAGGTTGACCTGGAAATACGTATTCATCGAGAAATATACCCTATAAATGTGAATTCAGCGAGAATGTTTACCCTGTAAATGCCTATTCAGCGAGAAGTATACTCTGGAAATAAGAATTCAGTGAGAAGGTTTACCTAGGAAGTACTAATTCAGCGAGAAGGTTAACCTGAAAAAACGTATTCCGCGAGTAGGGTTTACCCTGGAAAAACGTATTCAGCGAAAAGGTTTACCCTGGAAATACGTAGTCAACGAGAAAGTTTACCTGGAAATATGCATTTAGCGAGAAATACGTATTCAGCGAGATTTACCATGAAAATATGTATTCAGCGAAAAGGTTTACCCTGGAAATGCGTATTCAACGAGAAGATTTACCCTGGAAATACATATTTTGCAAGAAGGTTTACCCTGAAGATACGTATTTATCGAGTAGTTTTACACTGGAAGTCTGTATTCAGCGTAAAAGTTTACCCTGAAAATACGTATTCAGCGAGAAGATTTACTCTGAAGATACGTATTCATAGAGTAGGTTTACCTGGAAATACGTATTTCGCGATGTTTAACCTGGAAATATGCATTCAGCGAGAAGGTTTACCCTGAAGATACGTATTCATAGAGTAGGTTGACCCTAGAAATGTGTATCCAGCGAGCAGAGTTTATTCTGGAAAAACGTATTCAGAAAGAATGTTTACCCTGGAAATATGTATTCATCGAGGTTTACCATGGAAATACGTATTCTGCAACAGATTTACCTGTTAATACTTATTCAACGAGAAGGTTTACCCTGGAAAATATTTTTGACTGAGATGTTTAATCTGGAAATACGTATAAGTATTTTTTTTTTTTTTTTTCTAATTTTCCAAAAGAAGGAACAGAGAAGGGGACCAGGTGAGGGTATTCCCTCAAAGGTCCAGTCCTCTGTTCTTAACGCTACCTCGCAAATGCGGGAAATGGCGAATAGTTTGAAAGAAAAGAAAAAGACGTATCTAGCCATAAGGTTTTCCCTGAAAATACGTATTTAGCAAGAAGATATACCCTTGAAATACGTATTTAGCGAGAAGCTTTATTCTGGATATACACATTCGAGAAAGTTTACCCTTCAAATACGATTGTGCGAAAAGGATTTCCCTACGAATACGTGTTCACCGAGAAGTTTTACCCTGGAAATAAATATTCAGCTAGAAGGTTTATCGTGGTATTACGTATTCAACAACAAAGTTTACCTGGAAATACGTATCCAGCGATCAGAGTTTATCCTGGAAAAACATATTCAGCGAGAAGGTTTACCCTGGAAATACGTATCCACCGTGAAGGTTTACCATGGATATACGTATTCTGCGACATGATTTACCTGTTAATACATATCTAAAGAGAAGGTTTCCCCTGGAAATAATTTTTGACTGAGAAGTTTTACTCTAGAAATACGCATTTAGCCTTAAGGTTTTCCATAAAAATACTTATTCAGCGAGAACGCTTACCTGGAATTAAGTATTTAGCGTATTCAGCGAGAATGCTTCCCCTGGAAATACGTATCCAGGGAAAAGATTTACCCTGAAAATACGTATTCAACTAAAATTTTACCCTAAAAATGTGTATTCAGCTAGCAGGTTTACCCTGTAAATACGTATTCAGCGAGAAATTTACTCTGGAGATAAGAATTCAGGGAGAAGGTTTAAGCAGGATATACGTATTCAGCGAAGTTTACCATAGAAATACATATTCAGAAAATAAGAATTCAACGAGAAGGTTTATCCAGGCTATACGTATTCAGCGAGAAGAATTACCAAAGTAATGCGTATTTGTCGAGAAGGTTTACCCTGGAAATACGTATTCAACGAAAAGGTCTACCTAAAAATGCGTATTCAATTAGAAATTTATCTTGGAAATGTGTATTCAGCGAGAAGGTTTACCCTGTAAATGCCTATTCAGCGAGAAGATCACTCAGGAAATAGGAATTCAGTGAGAAGTTTTACCAAGAAAATACGTATTCAGGGAGAAGGTTTACCCTGGAAAAACGTATTCAGCGAGAAGGTTTACCCTGAAATATATATTCAGCGAGAAAGTTTACCCTAAATATAAGTAATCAGCGAGAACTTTTACCCTGGATATTAGTATTGAGCGAGGTTTACCCTGGAAACACGTATTCAGCATTATAAGTTTTACCTCAGAAATACGTATCAGTGAGAATGTTTTCCCTGGAAATACGTATTCAGGGAGAAGATTTACCTTGGAAATAAAGATTCAGCGAGGTTTACCCTGAAGATACGGATTCATCGAGTAGGTTTCCCTGGAAATACATATTCAGCGAGAAGGTTTACCCTGGAAGTTACATATTTAGCGAGAAACTTTACGCTGGGAATACGTATTCAACTACAAGGTTTACCTGGAAATAGGTATTCAGCGAGAAGGTGTACTTTTGAAATACGTATTCTCCCAGGCTACCCTAGAAATACATATTCAGGAGAACATTGACACTGGCATTACTTATTCAGCGAGAAGAGTTACCCTGGAAATAGGTATTCAGCGAGAAGGTCTATCCTAGAAATACGCATTCAGAGAGAGGGTTTACCCTTGATATACGTATTCAGCGAAAATGTTTACCAGGAAATACGTATTCAGCGAGAAGGTTTATCCTTCATATACGTATTCAGCGAGAAGATTTATCTTTGAAATACGTATTCGGTGAAAATGTTTATCCTGGGAATGCGTATTCAGCGAGAAGCTTACCCTAGAAATAAGTATTCAGCGAGAAGGTATACCCTGGAAATACTTATTGACTGAGAAGTTTTACTCTGGAAATACGCATTTATTCATAATATTTACCCTGGAAATACGCATTAAGGGATAAGGTACACACCGGAAATACGTATTAAGGGAGAAATTACACCCCGGAAATACGTATTCTGCGAAAAGATTCACCTTGGATATACGTATTCACCGAGAATGTTTACCAGGAAATACGTACTCAGCGAGAAGGTTTATCCTTCAAATACTTATTCAGTGAGAAGGTTTATCCTTCAAATACCTATTCAGTGAGAATGTTTACGCTGGGAATCCGTATTCAGCTTAAGGCTTACCCTGGAAATAAGTACTCAGCGAGAAGGTTTACCATGAAAATACTTTTTGACTGAAAAGTTTTACCTTGGAAATACGTATTCAGCGATAAGGTTTACCCGGGAAATACGTACTCAGCGAAGTTATTTATCTGGAATTAAGTATTCAGCGAGAAACTTTACCCTGGAAATACACATTCAGCGGGAAGGTTTACCCTTCAAATACGGATTTAGCGAGAAAGTTTACCCTACAAATACGTATTCTCAGAGAGGTTTTACTCCTGAAATAAGTATTCAACAAGAAGACTTTCCCAGAAATAAGTATTCAGCGAAAACGTTTACTCTGGAAATACGCATTCAGCGTACCTTTTCCTGGAAAAGAGTATGTAGCGAGTTTTACCCTGAAAATACTTATTCAGCTAGAAACTTACTATGGAAATTAGAATTCAGGAAGAAGGTTATAGTAGGATATTCGTATTTAGCGAGAAGGTTTACCAAAGAAATAGGTATTCAGAGAGAGGATTTACCCTGGAAATACGTATTTAACAAGGTTTACCTGGAAATACGTATTCATCGAGAAGTATACCTTAAAGATGCGTATTCGCCGAGAAGGTTTACCCTATAAATTCCTATTCAGCGAGAAGTTTCCTCTGGAAACAAGAATTCAGTGAAAATGTTTACCCAGAAAATACGTATTCAGCGAGAAGTGTACCCTTGAAATACGTATTCCGCGAGAGGGTTCACCCTGGAAATACTTATTCAGCGAAACGTTTTACCCTGGAAATACGTATTCGGCGAGAAGGTATACCCTTGAAATGCGTATTCAGCGAGAAGATTTTCCTTGGAAATACGTATTCTGCAAGAAGTTTTACCCTTAAGATACGAATTCATTGAGTAGTTTTACACTGGAAGTACTTATTCAGAGAGAAGGTTTACCCTGAAAATACATATTCAGCGAGAAGATGTACTTTGAAGATACGTATTCAGCGAGAAGGAATACCCTGGAAATACGTATTCAGCGTATTAAGTGCTTAGCGAAAAGCTTTACCCTTTAAATATACATTTGAAAAGGTTTATCCTTTAAATACGGATTTAGCTAGGTTTTCCCTGGAAATACGTATTCAGCGATAAGGCTTACCCTGGAAATACGTACTCAGCGAGAAATTTAACCTGAAAATGGGTATTCAGCGAGAAGGTTACCCTCTAAATGCAAATTCATCGAGACGCTTACTCAGAAAATAAGAATTCAACGAGAAGGTTTATCCAGGCTATACGTATTCAGCGAGAAGAATTACCAAAGTAATGCGTATTTGTCGAGAAGGTTTACCCTGGAAATACGTATTCAACGAAAAGGTCTACCTAAAAATGCGTATTCAATTAGAAATTTATCTTGGAAATGTGTATTCAGCGAGAAGGTTTACCCTGTAAATGCCTATTCAGCGAGATCACTCAGGAAATAGGAATTCAGTGAGAAGTTTTACCAAGAAAATACGTATTCAGGGAGAAGGTTTACCCTGGAAAAACGTATTCAGCGAGAAGGTTTACCCTGGAGGTAGGTATTCAGCGACAAGGTTTACCTAGAAATACGTATTCAGCGAGAAGGTTTACCCAGGAAATACGTATTCAGTGAGAATGTTTACCCTGGAAATATGTATTCAGAGAGAAGATTTACCCTGGAATTACGTAATCAGCGAAAAGGGCTACTTTGTAAATACATATTCATTGGGAAGGTTTTCTCTGGAAATCCGTATTTTGTGAGAAGGTTTACCCTGCAAATACGTATTTAGCGTGAAGGGTTACCCTGGAAATACGTATTAAGCGAGAATGTTTACCATGGGAATTCGTTTTCATCGAGATTTACCCTTGAATTACGTATTCACCCATAACGTTTACCCTGAAAATTTGTAATCAGCGAGAAGGTTTACTCTCGTGTAATCATCGTGGAGGTCTAGCCTGAAAAAAAGTATTTAGCCAGGTTTACCCTAGAAATGCTTATTCAGTGAGAAGGTTTACCCTGGAGACACGTATTCAGCGGGTTTTCCTGAAAATACGTATTCAGCGAGAATATTTATCCTTACACTACATATTCAGTTAAAAGGTTTACCCTGAAATACGTACTCAGCAAGACATTTTTCCTGGAAAATGAGTATTCAGCGATGAAATTTATCCTGGCACTACGTATTCAGCGAAAAGGAAATACGTATACAGCGAAAATCTTCACACTTGACATATGTATTCAGCCAGAAAATTTACCCTAGGAATATGTATTCAGAGAGAAGGTTTTCCCAAGAAATACGTGTATATTCAGCAAGAAGGGTTACCATGTAAATGCTTATTCAGCGAGATGTACCCAGGAAATACGGACTCAGCGAGAACGTTTACAGTGGAAATACGTATTCAGCTAGAAGGTTTCCCCTAAAGATACATATTCATGGAGTAGATTTACCCTAAAAAAATAATTATTCAGCGAAAAGGGTTTCCCTGAAAATACGTATTCAACGAGATTTACCCTGGTCTTACGTATTGAGCAACAAGATTTACCTTGAAATACGTAATCTGCGAGAAATCTTAACCTGAAGATACGTATTCATCGAGTAGGTTTACCCTGTAAATACATATTCATCGAGAAGGTTTATCATAGAAATACGTATTCAGCGAGAAGGTTTACCCTGGAAATACGTATTCAGCGACAAGGTTTACCTGGAAATACGTATTCAGCGAGGTGTACCCTTGAAATACGTATTCAGCGAGGCTTACCCTGGAAATACTAATTCAGAGAGATTTACACTGACATTGCTTATTGAGCGAGAAGGGTGACCCTAGAAATACGTATTCAGTAAGAAGGTTACCCTAAAGATAAGTATTCATTGAGTAGTTTTATAATGGAAATACGTATTCAGCGAGAAAGTTTATCCTAGAAATACGCATTCAGCGAGAGGGTTTACGCTGGAAATACGTATTCAGCAACAACGTTTACCTGGATATATGTATTTTGAGAGAAGATTTACCCTGGATATACGTATTAGGCGAAAATGTTTAGCAGGGAATACGTATTCAGCGAGAAGGTTTATCCTTCAAAAACGTATTCAGTGAGAATATTTACGCAGGGAATGCGTATTCAGCTTGAAACTTACCCTAGAAATAAGTATTCAGTGAGAAGGTTTACCTTGGATATACTTTTTGACTCAGATTTACATTGGAAATACGTATTCAGCGATAAGGTTTACCCAGAAAGTACGTATTCAGCAAGAAGGTATACGCTGGAAATACGTATTCAGCGAGAAAGATTATCTAGAATTAAGTATTCACCCAGAAGCTTTACCCTGGAAATACAAGTTCAGCGAGGAAGTTTATCCTCCAAATACGGATTCAACGAGTAGGTTTACCCTGCAATTACGTATACACCGAGAACTTTTACCCTAGAAATACGTGTTCAGCGAGAAGGCTTTCCCTGGAAATACATATTCAGCGAAAAGGTTTACCCTGGAAATACGTATGCAGCGAAAAATTTACCCTGGAAATGTGTATTCAGCGAGAAGGTTTACCATAGAAACACGTATTCAACGAAAAGTTTTACCCTGGAAATACGTATCTAACGAGAAGGTTTACCTGGAAATACGCACTTAGCGAGAACGTTTACCCTTTAAATACGCATTCAGCGAGGTTTACCGGGGAAATACATATACAGCGAGAATGTTTACCCTAGAAATGCGTATTCAGCGAGAAGATAACCCTGGAAAACCTATTCTGAAGGTTTACCCTAATGATACGTATTCATCGAGTAGTTTTACACTGGAAATAAGTATTCAGCGAGATTTCCTCTGAAGATTCCTATTCATCGAGTAGGTTTACCCTGGAAATACGTATGTAGCGAGGCTTACCTTAGAAATACGTATTCAGCAAGAAGCTTTACCCTGAAGATACGTATTCATAGAATAGGTTTAATTTGGAAATACGTATTCAGCGAGAATATTTACCCTGGAAATAAGTATTCAGCGAGGTTTACCCTAAAGATACATATTCATCGAGTAGGTTTACCCTGGAAATACGTATTCAGCGAGAACGTTTGCCATGGAAATAAGTATTCAGCGAGAACGTTTACCCTGTAAATGCCTATTCAGCGAGAAAGTTTACTATAGAAATAGAAATCTAGAGAGAAGGTTTACCCAGGATACAAGCATTCAGCGCGAAGGTTTACCCTGGAAATACTTATTCCGCGAGCAAGGTTTACCCTGGAAATACGTATTCAGCGAGTTTTACCTTGGGAATACGGTTGTAACGAGAATTTTTACCTGGAAATACGCATTTAACGAGAAGGTTTACCATTGAAATACGCATTCAGCGAGTTTTACCATGGAAATATGTATTCAGCGAGAAGGTTTACCCTGGAAATGCGTATTCAGCGAAAAGATTTACCTTGGAATTACGTATTCTGCATGAAGCTTTACCCTGAATATACGTATTCATCGAGTAGTTTTACACTGGAAGTAAGCATTCAGCGAGAAGGTTTACCCTGAAAATACGTATTCAGAGAGATTTTCTCTAAATATACCTATTCATGGAGTAGGTTTACTAGAAATGCGCATTTAGCGAGGTTTACCCTGGAAATACGTATTCAGCGAGAAGCTTTACCTTGAAGATACGTATTCATAGAATACGTTTACTTTAGAAATACATATTCAGCGAGAATATCTATCCTGGAAATAAGTATCCAGCGAGGTTTACCCTGAAGATACGTTTTCATCGAGTTGGTTTACCCTGGAAATACGTATTCAGCGAGAACGTTTAACATGAAAATAAGTATTCTCCTTGATATACGTATTCAGCAACAAGGTTTACCTGGAAATACGTTTTCAGCAACAAGCTTTACCCTGGAAACACGTATTCAGCGAGAAAATTAACAATGGAAATTCATATTCAGCGTAAAAATTTACCCTGAAGACATGTATTCATCTATTAGGTTTACCCTGGAATACGTATTCAAGGAGCAGGGTTTATCCTAGAAATACGTATTCAGCGACAAAGTTTACTTGTTAATACTTATTCAGCGAGAACGTTTACCCTGAAAATACGTATTCAGCGAGAAGGGCTGTCCTGGAAATACGTATTCAGCGAGAAGTACCCTAGAAATACGAATTTAGCGAGAACGTTTTGCTTGGAAATACGTATTCAGATAGAAGGTTTAACCTGAAAATATATGTTCATCGAGTAGATTTACCCTGGAAATACGTATTGAGCGAAAAGGTTTATCCTGAAGATACTTATTCATCGAGTAGGTTTACCCTAGAAATACATATCTACAGAGGTTTACCCTGGAAATACGTATTCAGCGAGAAAGTTTACCTGGAGCTACGTATTCAGCTAGAAGCTTTACCCTGGAAATATTCAGCGAGAGGTTTACCCTTCAAATACGAACTTAGAAGGTTTATCCTGGAAATACGTATTCAGCGATAAGGTTTACCCTGGAAATACGTATTCAGCTAGAAATATACCCTGGAAATGCATATTCAGAGAGAAGCTTCATCCTGTAAATGCCTATTCGATTAACCGTTTACTTTGGAAATAAGAATTCAACTTGAAGGTTTAAACAGTATATACGTATTCAGCGAGAACGTTTACTATAGAAATGCGTATTCAGCGTGAAGGGTTACCCACGAAATACGTATTCAGCGAGAATCTTGACCTTGAAAATACGTATTCAGTGAGAAGGTTTACCCTGGAATTACGTATGCAACCGTAAAGTTTACCTGGAATTTGTAATCAGCGAGAACGGTTACCCAGTAAATACGTATTTATCGCAATTGTTTACCCTGAAAATAAGTATTTACATAGGTTTACCCTAGAAATGCTTATTCAGCGGGAAGGTTTTCCCTGGGAACACTTATTTTGCGAGAAGTTTTTCCCTGAAATACGTATTCTGCGAGAAGATTTATCCTGGCATTACGTATTCAGCGAGAAAATTTACCCTGGAATACGTGTATTCCGTTAGGTTTACCCTGGAAATGCGTATTCAGCGAGAAGGTATACCCTGGAAATACGTATTCAACGAGAACCTTTAACCTAGAAGTAAGTATTCTGCGAAGTTTACCTTTGAAATGCGTATTCCGCGAGAAGGAAGACCCTGGAATTACGTATTCAGCGAGTTTTTCCCTGAAATTACGTATTCAGCGAGAAAACGTACCCTGGAAACACGTATTCAGCGAGAACGTTTAGCCCGGAAAAACGTATTCAACTAGAAGGTTTACCCTGAAGATACGTATTCATCGAGTAGATTTACCCTGGAAATACATATTCAGCGAGGTTTGCCCTAGAAATACGTATTTAGCGAGGAGATTTACCCAGGAAATACTTACTCAGCGACAAGCTTTACCTGGAAATACGTATTCCACGAGAAAGTGTACCCTTGAAATACGTATTCAGAGAGGCTTACCCTACAAATACGTATTCAGCAAGAAGGTTCATTCAAGAAATACGTATTCAGCGAGAAGGCTTATCCTGGAAGTACACATTCAGCGACAATGTTTGCCCTCGACATGCGTATTCAGCGACAAGCTTGCCCTGGAAATAAGTATTCAGCGAGAGGGTTTACCCTGGAAATACGTATTCAGCGAGAATATTCAACCAGAAGATACGTATTCAGCGAGAAGGTTTATATTAGAAATACGTATTCAACGAGAATGTTTACGCTGGAAATGCGTATTTCACCGACAAGGTTTACTGTGGAAATACGTATTCAGCGACAAGGTTTACCCTGGAAATTCGTATTCAGCGAGGTTTACCCTGGAAATACGTATTCAGGGAGAAATCTTACCTAGAATTGCGTATTCAGCGAGAAGCCTTACCCTGCATATACATATTCAGCGAAAAGGTTTATCCTTTAAATACGGATTTAGCGAGAAGGTTTACCCTGTAAATACGTTTTCACCGAGATTTCCCTTAGAGATACGTATTCTGCGAGAAGGCTTTCCCTGAAAATACGTATTCAGCGATAAGGTTTACCCTGGAAATACGTATTCAACGACAAGGTTTACCTGGAAATACGTATTCAGCGAAAATTTTACCCTGGAAATAGGTATTCAGCGAGAAGGTTTATAATGTAAATGCCTATTTAGCTTGAAGTTTGCTTTGGAAATAAGAATTCAGCGAGAAGGTTCACCCAGGAAATACGCATTCAGCGAGAAGGTTTACCCTTCAAATACGTATTCAGCGAGTACTTTTACCCTGGAAATACGTATTCAGCGACAAGGTTTACCTGGACGTACGTATTCAGCGAGAAGGTTTACCCTTGAAATACATGTTCTGCTGGAAGGTTTACCCTGTCGATACGTATTCAGCTAGAAGATTTACCATAGATATACGTATTCAGCGAGAAGGTTTACCCAGGAAATACGTATTCAGCGAGAAGGTTTATCCTGGAAGTACGTATTCAGCGACAATGTTTACCATGGAAATACGTATTCAGTGAGATTTATCATGGAATTACGTATTCAGCGAAAAGGGCTACTTTGGAAATACGTATTCAACGAGAAGGTTTACTCTGGATATACGTATTTAGCGAGAAGGTTTGCCCTGGATATACGTATTCAGCGAGAAGATTTATCCTAAAAATACGTATTCAGCAAGAAGGGTTACCCCAGAAATAGGTATTCGGCGAGAAAGTTTACCACGAGAATGCGTATTCAGCTAAGATTTATCCTGGAAATACGTATTCAGTGAGAAGATTTACCCTGGAATCATGGAATCAGCCATAAAGATTACCCCAGGAATTTGTAACCAGCGATAAAGCTTACACTGGAAATACTTATTCGTCGAGAAGGTTTACCCTGGAAATAAGTATTAGGCGAGGTTTACCCTGGAAATGCTAATTCAGCGAGAAGGTTTACCCTGAAAATACGTATTCAGCCGAAGGTTTTTCCCTGGAAATATGTATTCAGCGACATAATATTTCCTTGCACTACTTATTCAGAGAAAAATTTATCCTGTAATACGTATTCATCGTGGATTACCCTGGAAATGCGTATTTAGCTCGAAGTTTTACCCTGGAAAAACATATTCATCGAGAACCGTTTCCCTAAAAATAGGTATTCAGCGAGGTTTACCCTGGATATGCGTTTACAGCGAAAAGGTTTACCCTAAAGATACGTATTCATCGAGTAGGTTTACCCTGAAAATACATAATGAGCGAGAAGGTTTACCCTAGAAAGACATATTCAGCGAGAAGATTTACCCAGGAAATACGTATTCAGCGACAAGGTATTTATTTATTTTTTATATTAATTTTGCTTTGTCGCTGTCTCCCGCGTTAGCGAGGTAGCGCAAGGAAACAGACGAAAGAATGGCCCAACCCGCCCACATACACATGTATATACATACACGTCCACACACGCAAATATACATATCTATACATCTCAATGTACACACATATATATATATATATATATATATATATATACACACACAGACATATACATATATACACATGTACATAATTCATACTGTCGGCCTTTATTTGTTCTCATCGCCACCTCGCCAAACATGGAATAACAACCCCCTCCCCCCCTAATGTGTGCAAGGTAGCGCTAGGAAAAGACACCAAAGGCCCCATTCGTTCACACTCAGTCTCCAGCTGTCATGTAATAATGCACCGAAACCACAGCTCCCTTTCCATATCCAGGCCCCACAAAACTTTCCATGGTTTACCCCAGACGCTTCACATGCCCTGGTTCAATCCATTGACAGCACGTCGACCCCGGTATACCACATCGCTCCAATTCACTCTATTCCTTGCACGCCTTTCACCCTCCTGCATGTTCAGGCCCCGATCACTCAAAATCTTTTTCACTCCATCTTTCCACCTCCAATTTGGTCTCCCACTTCTCCTCGTTCCCTCCACCTCCGACACATATATCCTCTTGCTCAATCTTTCCTCACTCATTCTCTACATGTGACCAAACCATTTCAAAACATCTTCTGCTCTCTCAACCACACTCTTTTTATTTCCACACATCTCTCTTACACTTACATTAATTACTCGATCAAACCAACTCACACCACATATTGTCCTCAAACATCTCATTTCCAGCACATCCACCCTCCTGCGCACAACTCTATCCATAGCCCACGCCTCGCAACCATACAACATTGTTGGAACCACTATTCCTTCAAACATACCCATTTTTGCTTTCCGAGATAATGTTCTCGACTTCCAAACATTCTTCAAAGCTCCCAGAATTTTTGCCCCCTCCTCCACCCTATGATTCACTTCCGCTTCCATGGTTCCATCCGCTGCCAGATCCACTCCCAGATACCTAAAACACTTTACTTCCTCCAGTTTTTCTCCACTCAAACTTACCTCCCAATTGACTTGACCCTCAACCCTACTGTACCTAATAACCTTGCTCTTATTCACATTTACTCTTAACTTTCTTCTTTCACACACTTTACCAAACTCCGTCACCAGCTTCTGCAGTTTCTTACATGAATCAGCCACCAGCGCTGTATCATCAGCGAACAACAACTGACACACTTCCCACGCTCTCTCATCCACCACAGACTGCATACTTGCCCCTCTTTCCAAAACTCTTGCATTCACCTAACTAACAACCCCATCTATAAACAAATTAAACAACCATGGAGACATCACACACCCCTGCCGCAAACCTACATTCACTGAGAACCAATCACTTTCCTCTCTTCCTACACGTACACATGCCGTACATCCTCGATAAAAACTTTTCACTGCTTCTAACAACTTGCCTCCCTCACCGTATATTCTTAAAACCTTCCACAGAGCATCTCTATCAACTCTATCATATGATTTCTCCAGATCTATAAATGCTACATACAAATCCATTTGTTTTTCTAAGTATTTCTCACATACATTCTTCAAAGCAAACACCTGATCCACACATCCTCTACCACTTCTGAAACCACACTGCTCTTCCCCAATCTGATGCTCTGTACATGCCTTCACCCTCTCAATCAATACCCTCCCATATAATTTACCAGGAATACTCAACAAACTTATACCTCTGTAATTTGAGCACTCACTCTTATCCCCTTTGCCTTTGTACAATGGCACTATGCAAGCATTCCGCCAATCCTCAGGCACCTCACCATGAGTCATACATACATTAAATAACCTTACCAACCAGTCAACAATACAGTCACCCCCTTTTTTAATAAATTCCACTGCAATACCGTCCAAACCTGCTGCCTTGCCGGCTTTCATCTTCCGTAAAGCTTTTACTATCTCTTCTCCATTTACCAAATCATTTTCCCTAACCCTCTCACTTTGCACACCACCTCGACCAAAACACCCTATATCTGCCACTCTATCATCAAACATTCAACAAACCTTCAAAATACTCACTCCATCCCCTTCTCACATCACCACTACTTGTTATCACCTCTCGATTAGCCCCCTTCACTGAAGTTCCCAATTGCTCCCTTGTCTTACGCAATTTATTTACCTCCTTCCAAAACATCTTTTTATTCTCCCTGAAATTTAATGATACTCTCTCACCCCAACTCTCATTTGCCCTCTTTTCACCTCTTGCACCTTTCTCTTGACCTCCTGCCTCTTTCTTTTATACCTCTCCCACTCATTTGCATTTTTTCCGTGCAAAAATCGTCCAAATGTCTCCCTCTTCTCTTTCACCAATAATCTTACTTCTTCATCCCACCACTCACTACTTTTTCTAATCAACCCACCTCCCACGCTTCTCATGCTACAAGCATCTTTTGCGCATGCCATCACTGCTTCCCTAAATACATCCCATTCCTCCCCCACTCCCCTTACCTCCTTTGTTCTCGCCTTTTTCCATTCTGTACTCAGTCTCTCCAGGTACATCCTCAAACAAGTCTCCTTCCTAAGCTCACTAACTCTCACCACTCTCTTCAACCCAACATTCTCTCTTCTTTTCTGAAAACCCCCACAAATCTTCAGCTTTGCCTCCACAAGATAATGATCAGACATCCCTCCAGTTGCACCTCTCAGCACATTAACATCCAAAAGTCTCTCTTTCGTGCGTCTATCAATTAATACGTAATCCAATAACGCTCTCTGGCTGTCTCTCCTACTTACATACGTATACTTATGTATATTTTTTGAACCAGGTATTCCCAATCACCAGTCCTTTTTCAGCACATAAATCTACAAGCTCTTCACCATTTCCATTTACAACACTGAACACTCCATGTATACCAATTATTCCCTCAACTGCCACATTACTCACCTTTGCATTCAAATCACCCATCACTATAACCCGATCTTGTGCATCAAAACCACTAACACACTCATTCAGCTGCTCCCAAAACACTTGCCTCTCATGATCTTTCTTCTCATGCCCAGGTGCATATGCACCAATAATCACCCATCTCTCTCCATCAACTTTCAGTTTTACCCATATCAATCTAGAATTTACTTTCTTACACTCTACCACATACTCCCACAACTCCTGATTCAGGAGTAGTGCTACTCCTTCTCTTGCTCTTGTCCTCTCACTAACCCCTGACTTTACTCCCAAGACATTCCCAAACCACTCTTCCCCTTTACCCTTGAGCTTCGTTTCACTCAGAGCCAAAACATCCAGTTTCCTTTCCTCAAACATACTACCTATCTCTCCTTTTTTCTCATCTTGGTTACATCCACACACATTTAGTCACCCCAATCTGAGCCTTCGAGGAGGATGAACACTCCTCGCGTGACTCCTTCTTCTGTTTCCCCTTTTAGAAAGTTAAAATACAAGGAGGGGAGGGTTTCTGGCCCCCCGCTCCCGTCCCCTTTAGTCGCCTTCTACGATACGTGAGCAATGCGTGGGAAGTATTCTTTCTCCCCTATCCCTGGAAATAGGTATTCAACGAGAAAGTGTACCCTTAAAATACGTATTCAGCGAGGCTTACCCTGAAAATATGTATTCAGCGTGAGGATATTTACCTGCTTTACTTATTCAGCGAGAAGGGTTACCATGGAAATATGTATTCAGCGAGAAGATTTAACCTAAAGATACGTATTTATCGAGTAGTTTTACACTGAAAATAGGCATTCAGCGAGGTTTATCCTGGAAATGCGTATTCAGCGAGAAGGTCTACTCTGAAGATACGTATTCATCGAGTAGGTTTACCCTGGAAATACGTATTCAGCGAGGTTTACTCTGGATATACGTGTTCAGCGAGGTTTACCTGAAGATAATTATTCAACGAGTAGGTTAACCCTGGAAATACGTATTCAGCGAGAAGGCTTACCCTAGAAATACGCATTCAGCGAGAAGGTTTATCCTAGAAATATGTATTCAACGACAAGGTTTACTTGGAAATACGTTTTCGGCAAGAAGGTTTACCCTTAAGATACGCATTCAGCGAGAGGATTTACCCTGGAAATAAGTATTCAGCGAGAAAGTTTACCCTGAAGATACGTATTCATCTAGTAGGTTTACCCTAGAAATACATATTCAGCAAGAAGGTTTACCCTGGGAATACGTATTCAACGAGGTTTACCCTGGAAATACGTATTCAGCGAGGTTTACCCTGGGAATACCTATTCAGCGAGGTTTACCCTGGAAATACGTATTCAGAGAGAAGGTTTGAATTCGAAATACGCATTCAGTGACAAAGTTTACCTGTTAATACTTACTCAGCGAGAAGGTTTACTTTGGATATATGTATCCAGGGAGAAGGCTTATTCTGGAAATACGTATTCAGCGACAAGGTTTTCCTGGATATACTTACTCAGCGAGGTTTACCCTAAAAATACGTATTCAGCAAGAAAGTTTACCCTGGAAATACGTATTCAGCGAGAATATTTCCCCTGGATATACGTATTCAGCGAGAAGGTTTATTCAAGAAATTCGTATTCAGCCAGAAGGCTTATTCTGGAAGTAGGCATTCAGCGAGAATGTTTGCCCTCGACATTCGCATTCAGCGAGAAGCTTGCTCTGGAAATAAGTATTCAGCGAGAAGGTATACCCTGGAAATACGCATTCAGCGAGATTTACCCTTGATATCCGTATTCAGTGAGAATATTTAGCTAGGAAATATGTATTCAGCGAGAAGGTTTATCCTGGAAATACGTATTCAGCGAGAAGGTTTATGCTAGAAATGCGTATTCAGCGAAAAGCTTACCCTGGAAATAAGTATTAAGCGAGGTTTACCCTAAGAACACTTTTTCACCGACAAAATTTACTCTGGAAATACGTATTCAGTGACAAGGTTTACCCTGGAAATACGTATTCAGCGAGAATACCCTGGAAATGCGTATTCAACGAGAAATTTTACCTGGAATTACGTATTCAGCGAGAAGCTTTACTCTGGAAATACATATTCAACGAGAAAACGAGAAGGTTTATCCTTCAAACACAGATTTAGCGAGAAGGTTTACCCTGCTAATACGTATTCACAGAGAAGATTTACCCTGGAAGGCTTTCCCTGAAAATACGTACTTAGCGACAAGGTTTAACTTGAAATACGTATTCAGCGAGAAGTTTCCTCTAGAAATAAGAATTCAGCGAGAAGTTTCCTCTAGATATAAGAATTCAGCGAGAAGGTCTAACCTAGATACACGTATTCAGCGTGAAGTTTTACCTTAGAAATACATATTCAGCGAGAAGGTTTACCCTGAAAATACATATTCAACGACAAAGTTTACCTAGAAACACGTATTCAGCGTAAATTCTACCCTGGAAATAGGAATTCAGCGAGAAGGTTTATCCTGTAAAATCCTATTCAGCAAGTAGTTTACTCAGGAAATAAGAATTCAGTGAGAAGGTTTACCCGAGAAATACGCATTCAACGAGGTTTACCCGGGAAATACGCATTCAACGAGAAGATTTACCTTTTAAATACGTATTCAGCGAGAACTTTTACCCTGGAAATACGTATTCAGCGAGGTTTACCTGGAAGTACATATTCAGCGAAAAGGTTTACCCTGGAAATACGTATTCAGCGGGAAGGTTTACCTTGCCAATACGTATTCAGCGAGAAGATTTACCATGGATATACGTAAACAGAGAGAAGGTTTACCCAGGAAATACGTATTTAGCGAGAAGGTTTATCCTGGAAATATGCATTCAGCGACAAGGTTTACCCTGGAAATACGTATTCAGTGAGAAGATTTACCATGGAATTACGTATTCGGCGAGAAGAGCTCCTTTGGACATACGTATTCAACGAGAAAGTTTACGCTGGAAATGCGTACTCAGCGAGGTTTACCCTGGAAATACGTATTCAGCGAGAAGGGTTGCCTTGGAAATAGGTGTTCAGCGAGGTTTAACCCGGGAATGCGTATTCAGCTAAGGTTTATCCTGGAAATACGTATTCAGTGAGAAGATTTACCTTGGAATTATGGATTCAGCCACAAGGTTTACCCAGGAAATTTATAATGAGCGAGAACGTTTACCCTGGAAATACATATTAATCGAAAAGGTTCACCTGGAAATAAGTATTTGGCGAGGTTTACCATGGAGATTCTAATTTAGCGAGACGGTTTACCCTGAAATACGTATTCGACGAGAGGTTTTTTCCTGGAAGTGCGTATTCATCAAGATGATTTGTCCTGGCACTACGCATTCGGGGAAAAAATTTACCCTGGAATACATAGTCCTCGTGGTTTACCCTGAAAATGCGTATCTAGCGAAAAGTTTTACCCTGGAAATTCGTAGTCATCGAGAACCTTTTCCTTAGAAATAAGTATTCAGCGAGGTTTACCCTGGAAATGCATATTCAGCGAGAAGGTTTACGTTGGAATTACGTATTCAGCGAGTTTTTCCCTGGAAATACGTATTCAGCGAGAATATATATCCTGGCACTGCGTATTCAACTAGAGGTTTACCCTAATAATACGTATTTAGGGAAGCGTTTTTCCCTGGAAATACTTATTCAGCGATAAGATTTATCCTGACACTACGTGTTCAGCAAAAAGAGCTACCCTGGAGATACGTATACAGCAAAAATGTTCACACTTGAAATATGTATTCAGCGAGAAAATATACCTTGGCGAGTGATCAGACATCTGGTGAATGGTCTTGCGCGAAATGAGTGGCCAGGTGCATGGTCAGTGGTCAGGTGCATGGTCAGTGGTCAGGTGCATGGTCAGTGGTCAGGTGCATGGTCAGTGGTCAGGTGCCCGATTAATGGTTATTTGCCTGGTCAGTGGTCACGTGCCTGGTGAGTGGTCAAGTGTCTGGGAAGATGTCATATGCTTGGTGAGTAGTTAGATGTCTGTTGAGTGGTTGGGTACCTGATGAGTGGCCAGTTATCTGGCAAGTGGTAAGGTGCCTAGTGAGTGATCAGGTGTCTGATCAGGTACCTCGTGAGTGGATAGGTTCCTGGTGAGTGCTCAGGTACCTTGGTAGTTGTCAGGTACCTCATGAATAGCCATGTACCTGGTGGATGGTCAAGTGCCTAGTGAGTGGTTGTTCCTGATGAACAGTCAGGTACCTGGTGAATGATTAGATACCTGGTGAATGATCAGGTGCTTGGTGAGTGGTCAGGTACCTGGTGAGTGGTTAGGTATCTTGTGAGTGGTCCGTTACCTACCTAGTTGGCAGGTACCTGGTGAGTGATTATTTGTGTGGTAATTGGTCAGGTGCCTGATGAGTGGTCAAGTGCCTTGTGGTTAGTCAGGTACCTGGTGAATGATCAGATGGTTAGTGAGTGGTCAAGTGCCTAGTGAGTGGCCAGTTGCCTTGTGAGTGGTTAGGTGTCTAGTTAATGGTCAACTGCCTGGTGAGTGGTCAACTGCTTTGTGTGTGGTCAGGTTCTTGCTGAGTAGTCATGTAACCAGTGAATGGTCAGGTACTTGTTGAGTGGTCATATTCCTGGTGAGTGGTCAGGTGCGTGGAGAGTGTTAGGCACCTGATGAACGGTAAGGTGCCTGGTGAGTAGTTGGGAGCTTGGTAAGTGATAAGGTACCTTGTGAGTGGGCAGGTTCCTGGTGAGTGGTCAGGTACCTAAAGAGTAGTACGATGCGCAGTGACTGTTTAGATGCCAGGTGATTTGATCAGATACCCGGGACTGCTCAAGTGCCTGTTGAATGTTTAGCTGCTTGGTGAGTGGTCATATACCAGGTAAGGGGTCAGGTCCCTGATGATTGTTTAGGTACCTGGAGAATGGTCATGTGACTGGTGAGTGTTGAGTTGCTTGGTGAGTGTACTGGCGCCAAGTGAGTGATTAGGTACCTGGTGAGTGGTCAGGTACCTAGTGACTAGTGAGACACCTGTTAGATATCTAGTTGCTTGGTGAGTGGTCAGGTATTAGATGAGGGATCAGGTACCTGGTGAGTGATTAGGTTCATGGTGAGTTGTCAGGTGCCTGGTGAGTGGTCAAGTAACTAGGAAGTGTCAGGTTCATGGGATGTGGTCAGGTGCCTGGTGAGTGGTTAAATTCCTGGTGAGTGGTTAGATTCCTGGTGAGTGGTTTGGTGCCTGGTGAGTGATCAAGTATATGGTGAGTAGCCATTTGCCTGGTGAGTGATCAGGTACCTGGTGAGTAGTTTGATGTCTGATGAATGGTTAAGTACCTGGTGAGTGGTCGGGTGCCTAGGACGAGGTCAGGTGTCAGGTGAGTGGTTAGTAACTGATGAATGGTCATGTACCTGGTGAATGATTAGGTAGGTGCCTGATGAGTGATTAGATACCTGGTGAGTGGTTATTTGCCCTGAGAGTGGTCAAGTACATGGTGAGTGGTCAAGTGCTTTGTGTGGTTAGGTGCCTGGTGAGTGCTCATATTCCTGGTGAGTGGTCAAGTGCCTGGTGATCAAGTACCTAGGGACTAGTCAGAAACCTGTTAAATGTTTAGACGCTTAGAGAATGGTCAGTTACCATGTGTCTGGTGAGTTGTTAGGTACCTGGTGAGTGATCAGTTTCTTGGTGAGTAGTCAGGTACCTGATGAAGGGTCAGGTGACTTGGGAGGGGTTGGGTAACTGGTGAGTAGTCATGTGCTTGGTGAGTGGTTAAGTATCTGGTGAATAGGCAGGTACCTGGTGAATGTTCAGGTGCATGTTGATTGATAAGATACCTAGTGAGTGGTCAATTAACTGGTGAGTGGTCAGATTCCTGGTGAGTGGTCAGGTAACTGGTGAGTGGGCAGATGTTTGTGGAGTGGTCAGGTGCATGGTAAATGATCGTGTACCTTTCGAGTGGTCAGTTACCTGGTGAGTTTTCAGTTACCTGGTGTGTGGTTACGTACTTGCTAGGTGTTGAGTTGCCCAGCGAAAGATTACGTGCCTGGTGAGTGGTCAGCTACCTAGTGACCGTCAGATACTGGGTAAATGGTCAAGCGATTGGTGAGTGATCAGGTGCCTGGTTAGTGGCCAAGTGCCTTGTGTATGTGTTTAGAAGCCTGGTGAGTGGTCAGGTACCTCGTGAGTAGTCAGGTGCCTGGTGAGTAGTCAGGTTCCTAGTGAGTTGTAAGGTCCCTGATGACTGGTCAGGTACCTATTGAATGGTCAGCTATTTTGTGATTGATCAGGTGCCTGTTCAGTGGTCAGATCACTGGTGAGTGGTTTGCTACGTGGTGAGTAGTCAGGTGACTAATGATCAAGTACCTCGTGATTGGTCAGGTGCTTGGTGAGTGGTCAAGTGCTTAGTGAGTGGTCAGGTGCCCAGTGAGATGATAGATGTTTGGTGGATGGTCAGGTATGTGGTGAGAGGTCAGGTACCTGTTGAGTGGTCAGGTGCTTAGTAAGTGATTAGGTACTACGCGAATGGTCAGTCGTCTCGTAAGTGGTCAGGTGTCCACTGAGTGATTACGTTCCTGGTGAATGGTCAGGTACCTGTTAAGTGGTCAGGTTCCCACTGAGTATCTAGGTGCCAGGTGAGTGGTCAGGTACCTGACAAGTGGTGTGGTACCAGGTGAGTAGTGAGGTACATAGGGAGTAGTCCGGTATCTGGGGAGTGACCAGGTACCTGGGATGGTCAGGTACCTGGGGAGTAGGCAGGTGCTTGGAAAGTGGTCATGTGCCTAGTGAGTGTGAAGTGCTTGGTGAGTGATAATGTACCTGGTGAGTGTTAGGTACCTGGTAGATGGCCAGGTACCTGGTGAGTGGTTAGGTGCCCAGTGAGATTTTTGGTGCCATGTGATCGGTCAGGTATCTGAGGAGTGGTCAGGTACCTGTTGAGTGATAAGGTATCTGGTGAGTGGTAAGGGAAATGGAGAGTAGTGAGGTGCCTGGTTAGTGTTTATGTACCTGTTGAGGGACAGGTACATTGGGAGTGTTCACGTATATAGGGAGTGGCCAGGTACCTGGGGAATGGTCAGGTGCCTGGGGAGTAGCCAAGTGCCTGGGGAGTGATCAGGTGCCTGGTGAGTGGTCAGGTACCTTGTGAGTAACCAAGTGCCTGTTGAGTGGTTAGGTTCCTGGTGAGGTGTAGGGTACCTGATGGCTAGTCAGATACCTGTTGAATGGTCAGCTGCTTGGTGTTTGGTCGGGTGTCTGTTGAGTGGTCAGGCAACTGGTGAGAGGTCAGGTTAGTGATGAGTGGTTCGCTACCTGGTGAGAGATTTGGTGCCTGTTGAATCGTCAAGTACCTTGTGAGTGGTCAGATGCTTTGTGAGTGGTCAGGTGCCCAGTGAGAGGACAGGTATCTGATGAAAGGTCAGGTACGTTGCAAGTGGTCAGGTGCTTGGTAAGCGATCAGGTGCTGGTGAGTGGTCAAGTTCTTGAAGCTATGTCATGTGCTTGGTGAGTAGTCTGTTGTCTGGTGAGTGGCCAGTTACCTGGTAAGTGATCAGGTGCCTGGTGATTGGTTAGGTGTCTGAGTGGTTATATACGTGTTGATTGGTCAGGTGTCTGGTGAGTGCTCAGGTACTTTGTGACTAGTTATGCACCTGGGGTGTGCCCAGGTACCTCGTGAATGGTCAAGTACCTGGTGAGTGGTCAGGTGTCCGATAAGAGGTTAGGTGTATGGTTAGTGATCATGTACCTGGTGAGTGTTCAACTGCTTAATGAGTAGTCAGATACCTTGTGGATGGTCAGTTGCCAGGTGAGTGGTCAGGTGCCATAGTAAACGTCATATGCCTGGGGAGTGGTCATGTCCCTTGAGTGGCCGGGTGTCTGGTGAGTGGCCAGTTACCTGATAAGTGGTCAGGTATCTAGTGAGTGGACAGGTGTCTGGTGAGTGGTGGGATACCTGGTGAGTGGTCAGGTGCTTGGCGAGTGCTCAGGTACTTTGTGATTGGTCAGGTACCTAATAAATAGCCATGTACCTGGTGAGTGGTCAGGTGCTTAGTGAGTGGTTAAGTACCTGGTGAATGGTCATGTGCCTGTTGAGAGATCTGGTGCCTTGTGAGTGGTCAGGTGCCTAGTGAGTAGTCATGTTCCAGGTGAATGGTCAGGTGTATGGTGAGTGTTCAAGTGCCTGGTGAGTCAGGTGCCTTGTGAGTGGTTAAGTGCATGATTAGTGGTCAGGTGACTAGTGAGTGGTCAAATGCCTTGTTTGTGGTCAGGTGCCTGATGAGGAGTCAGGTAACCAATGAGTGGTCAGGTACTTGTTGAGTGGTCATATTCCCAGTGAATGGTTAGGTGCCTGGAGAGTGGTTAGGTATCTGGTGAGAGGTAAGGTTCCTGGTGAGTGGTTAGTTGCCTGGTGAGTGATCAGGTGCTTGGTGAGTGGGTAGGTTCCTGGTGAGTGGTCAGGTACCTGTCGAGCGGTCAGGTGGGATTTATTGTTTAGGTGCCAGGTGATTGGTTAGGTGCCTGTTGAGTGGTCATGTACCCAGTAAGTTATTAGGTGTCAGGTGAGTCGTCAGGGACATGCGGAGTGGTCAGGTACCCGATGAATGGTAAGGTACTTGTTGAGTGGTAAGGTACCTGATGAGTGGTGAGGTTCGTGGTGAGTGGTCAGGTACATAGAAAGTGGTCTGGTGACCGGGGAGTGGCCAGATGGCTGGTGAGTGGTCAGGTACCTCGTGAGTGGTCAGGTGCCTGGTAAATGGTGAGGTTTCTGGTGAGTTGTAAGGTACCTGGAAAGTGGTCAGATACCTGTTGAATGGTCAGCTGCTCAGTGAGTGGTCGGGTCCCTGCTAAGTGGTCAGGTAACTGTTGAATGGCCAGGTTCCTTGCGAATGGTCTGGTGCCTTGTTAGTGATTAGGTGCCTAGTGAGTTTTCAGGTACCTGGTGAGTGATTTGGTGCCTAATGAAGGGTGAGGTACCTGGAAAGGGGCTAGATGCTTGGTGAGTGGTCAGGTATCTATCTGGTGAGGGTTCAGGTGATTAGTGAGTGGTTAGGTACCTGGTAAGTGATAAGGTGCCTGGGGAGAGGTCAGGTGTCTGTAGTGAGTGGTTAGGTACTGTCGAGTGGTCAGATACCTGTTGGCTGGTTAGTTGCCTGATGAGTGATCAGGTACCTGGTGAATAGCCAGGTGCTTGTTGAGTGGTCAGGTGTCTGGTGAGTGAGCAAGTGCCTAGTAAGTGGTTATTTGCTTGGTTGGTGGTCAGGTGCCTTTTGTATGGTGAGTTGCCTGGTGATTAGTCAGGTGTCTGGTGATTGGTAAGGTACCTGATAAGTGGTGAGGTGCCTATTGAGTGGTCAGGCACCTAGTGAGTGATCAGGTACATAAGAAGTGGTCAGGTACCTAGGGAGTGGCCAGGTACCTGGGGTGTGGTCAGATGGCTAGTGAGTGATCAGGCGCATAGGGAGTGGTCAAGTGCCTGGTGAGTGGTCAGGTTACTTCTGAGTTGTAAGGTACCTGGTGAGTGGTCAGATACTTGTTTAATGGTCAGCTCCTTGGTGAGTGGTCGGGTGCCTGTTGAGTGGTCAGGTAACTGGAGAGTAGTCAGCTACCTGTTGAGTGATAAGGTGCCTTGGGAATGGTCAGGTGCCTTGTGAGTGGTTAGTTGCCTGCTGAGTGATCAGGTAACTGGTGAGTGGTTAGTTGCCTGGTGCGTGGTCAGATACCTGGTAAGTGGTCAGGTGCGCAGTGGGTGATTCGATGCCTGGTACCTAGTGAGTGGTCAGGTACCTGGGGAATGCTCAGGCACCTGGTGAATGATCAGGCACCTTGTGAATGATCAGGTTTCTGGTTAGTGGTCAGCTGACTGGTAAGTGGCTATTTGCCTGATGAGTTGTCAAGCGCCTAATGTGTGGTCAGGAGCCTGGTGAGCGGACAGGTAACCGGTGAGTGCTCAGGTCCCTGTTGAGTGGTCATATTCCTGGTGAGTTGTCTGGCGTCTGGTGAATAGTTAAGTCCCCTGTGAGTGATCAGGTACTTGGTGAGTTGTCATTTACTTGGTGAGTGATCAGGGACCTCGTGAATAGTCAGGTTCCCAGTGACTGGTTAGGTATCTGGTGAATGGTCAGGTACCTGGTGAATGGTCAGTTGCCTGGTGAGTAGTCAGGTGCCAGGTGAGTGGTCAGGTGAATTGTGAGCGGTCAGTTGCCTGTGGAATGGTCAGGTGCCTGTTGAGTGGTTTGATAACTTGTGAGGGGTCAGGTAACAGGTGAGTGGCCAGGTGCCCAGTGAATGATTACGCACCTGGTGAGTGGTTAGGTATCTGGTGAGTGGTTAGTGGCCTGTTGATTGGCTAGGTGACTTGTGAGTAATCAGGTACCTGAGGAGTGGTCAGTTGCCTGGTGAGTGGTCAGGTACCTAGTGACTAGTCAGGTGCCCAGTGAGCGAATTGGTGCCTAATGAGTGGTCAGGTATCTGGTAAGTTGTCAAACACTTGGAAAAGGGTCAGGTGCTTGGTGAGTGGTTAGGTGTCTGATGAGTGGTCAGGTGCTTGGTGAGTGGTTAAGTGTCTGATGAGTGGTCAGTTGTTTGGCAATGATCAGGTGCCTGGTGAACTGTCAAGTGTCCAAGAAGTGGTTAGGTACCTGGTGAATGGTTATTTACCTGTTGAGTGGTCAGTTACCTGGGGAGTGGTCAGTTACCTGGTAAGGAAGGGGGGTCAGGTACCTGGTGAGTGCTCAGATACCTGAGGATGGGTCAGGTTCCTGGTGAATGGTCAGGTATCTGGGGAGTGGTCAGGTACCTGATGAGGGGGTCAGGTATTTTGTGAGTGATCAGGTACCTGAGGATAGTTAGGTACCTTTTGAGTGGTCCGGTACATGGTGAGCGGCCATATGCATGACACCAGTTTTGTTAACCTGTCAAAGTTAACATCAGATAAGGAAGCCAATCTAGCACAGTAAGATTATTCTCGTCCAGATTTTCAACAAACTTAACTCTAAGATGCTTACCCCATCTATTGCCACTGAAAACTACTAAGTTGATAAAACCAGATCAATACTAAATAGTTAGTTGATCAAACTTAGTCTATGTTAACGACTCTAACTTAACATAATGATATCAGTTGATATGGTGAATCATCTTATCAAGAGATAACTCAGTAAATCTGACTTGCTCATAAAACCAACTTAAAGATATAGTAACCAATTCAATCTAGTTTAACTCTTTCACTTAAGAGGGAAGATCTTCACTGAAAGCAGACATTTTACACTGCTATGATACTTAGTACATCAATCATACAAACACCTTCATTTCCCACCCTTAACTCAGGATATATACCTAATTGCCCATCCAGATGCAGCGAAGATAGATATTCCATTGTTACTGATGTAGAAGGGTGTGTTGCCTGTAACGTCGGTGTAGCGAGAAGCGACGATGACGGAGACATAGATTTTGAAGTCTATTAGGGAGAATCCTCCTTGAGACACCTTCTGCAGTGCTTCATCTGCTACGAACACCTGGAGTACAGGGTTAATCACATCAAAAATATCGCGAGCTAATTTCATATTCACGCACCTTTATACATAACATATGAATAGGTGTGCGTGTACCTCAAGAAATTTTGTTGTATGCAAGGGTATATATGTATATTATCTCTAATCATTTCTTAAGGTTAAGTTATATGTTCTTCGTTTTTTGCAGAAAACATTTACGAACTGACCTCCATCCCTTGATAGATTTGATTCACCACAGGATCAGGATGTTTGGAAAAGTACTCATAGGCTGCACCTTTATAGAGCCAGGGTTCGGTGGCCCATCGCCAGCTATCCTGCCTCACAAGGTCTTGGAAGGTGTCCAGGGTTCTGGACCTTCCCTGGACCGTCAGGTGAGCGATCAGCGATGAACGAAATCCCGTCGTGATGACTAGACAGAACACCAGCCACCATCCTACCAACACCTGCACGCAGAGTAAAGGGGATAATGACGTTACACAACTCCAACTAACATCCAGTCATCACCTGCACAGAGAGAGCTAAGGTGGTGATGAACAGGCAACAGCTCCTCCTAACAGTTAGAGATAAATCGTATGTAATAACAAAATAAAACAGTATCCGCCATCCCACCAGAGACATCTGCTGAAGAAGGTGACCCCAGACAGATCATCAACCATCGCAAGACCGGGTCTCTTCTCATATATATATATATATATATATATATATATATATATATATATATAATATATATGTTTGAGAAAAGACCTGGATGTTTTGGCTCTATAAAGACGCTCAAGTAAAGAAATGTTTTGAATGTCTGGAGTAAAGTCAGGGGTTATGAGAGACAAGAAAGAAGGAAAGCATACTCCTGAACAATTGTATATTCATTTTTGTAAAAATAATTTCCTCGATTAATTTAAAACTAATTTATATAGTTATATTGTGCATATCTCCTCTTAAAAAAGTTCTAACAAATTTTGAGCAGCTATTATGTGTTAGTGTTTTATGCACATCGGGTATAGTGATTATTTGAATGCAAAGTGAGTATGCATTGGGAATAATTGAACATGTGTTCATGTTTATATTTATTGAAAGCTTTAAGTTATTGCTGAAAAAACTTGATTGAAACCTGTTTAAAAAGCAATAAAAATAATATACTTATGTTTAGAGAGATGCCAAACTATTGATTACTGTTAATTGACAGGCGTGCAAAGAAACTTTTGATTTAATTGCGAGAGTCAACTGAGTGTCTGATCATTATCATGTGAGCAAATCTGAAATTTGTATTTTTTTTTCAAAAAAAGTAATGTGGTGAACGAATGGTGAGATAATGACATGAGAATGAAACCTTGAAAGTACCACCTAGAGAGACTGAGACAGATGAAAAATAGAACATGAAGTAAGGGAGTGGGAGAATGGATGTATTTGAATTCATATGGATTCGCAAATGTTCGTTGGCTTAGAAAGTGGATGGGTTATTATAAGGTATGATGTGGGAGAAGAATAAGAGGATTAGTGAAAAAAAAAGACATTTGGACGATTTTGGTCAAAAAATTCAATTATGGGAGATGATAAATAAAGAACAGGAGATCAAGAGAAAGTGCAAGAGAAAAAAAAGGCAAATGAGATTTTTTTATCATTAATTTTAAAATAAAAAATGTTCTATAGTATAATAATAGTGCTTAAGAACATCAAATGGACTTCATGAAGCGCCGAAATGATGAATTAATTTATGTGATGTAAAAAAAGGTGTATTTTAATTGTTAAGTTTTTGATGTTAGAGTGGGCAATATAGTTTTTGGCATTGCAAATGATTTGGAAAATATTGTAAACTAAGATAGTTAAGCTTTCGAATTTTCCACATATAAGTTTTGGTTGCAGAAATTTTAAAAAAGTACTATTTTTTGACTGGTTGGTAAGTTAGTTTAATGTAGTATGACTCATTAGTGCATATTTCAATCTCCTATCCATGTAACAATCAAAGGATAAGATAGTGCTCAAATACAGAGTATTATTTTTTTTTTCCTTAAATTTTATAGGTATTATGTTGTGAAGATTGACAAGCATCAGAATGAGCATTTTTCAAAGTTTAGATTTATCAGGTTCTTTGATAATTGATTGTAGAAATACTATAATCATTTTTTTGAGACATTAATATACAAATCATATATATTATTTATAATTGTCGTAAGGTTTAAGAATAATGTGTAGGAAATTGTTGTAAAGCTTTAAAAGTTTTATCGAGGATTAAGCATGTGTGCTGTAGGTAGAGAGAAATATTGTTCCTATTATTGTTTCGCTGGTTGATGATCCATGTTTTTAAGTTTTATGTGGTTTGTTAGGAGGTAAATATTGTTTTGTTATGATAGTATGAAGTCTGTTTATAGTCTTATAGTTTCATGGTGTCATATATACTACGCTGGGCTGTTTCTTTGAAAACTGCTAACGTGACGGGTGAATAGTTATATATGTTTTAGTATATTTGAAAAAGACTATTATTATACAGTAGTTGAGGCAAGATATTTATTTATAAAAAACTGAGGATTGAATGTTTAGATTACTAGATAGCTCTGAAAAATAAGATGTTATTTGGACGTATTCCGGGCTTGAATTGGTTTTATTTATGTTTTATATTAATTATTGTTTTTTGTTGATTATTTGTTATATAGGTTTAGTTGCGGGATGCTTTTTATGGGGCGATAATTTTCTTATGGTTTTGTGTAATAATTTTTAGTGTTTATCGATGTAAATAAGGTATAGAATGGTTTTATAAGAGCGTTGTGATATCTAATTGTGTTTTGTTTTCACATAGAGAGATGATATTTTAATTATGTGTGTACTGTATAATTGTTTAGTCACTAAGTTTGGTTTGGTGTGTATTTATGGTTGTGTTAGAGTTATTAAGAGTGAATGTGGGCAAGAAATTTTGATTGTTAATTGTTTTAAGGTAGAGGATTGATAAATGAATTGATAAGGTTTATTTTAGGTTATGATGAATTTGGATAGGTTTATAGACTGTGTATTGGGGGGGTTTGACTTTTCTTAGTACTGTTTACTTCCTACAAACGCAAAAGAGAGTAAAAGTCTAAGTATATAATATAATATTTTATATTAATATATATGTTATATTTATATAAATTTATATATTAAGATTATTTATATATTTAATTTATATATATTAAATTATAATATATTATTTATATAATATATAAGAAGAATAATTATTGCTTGTCAGCTAGAGACGATATTCGAATGGGGCCACAAGTTGGCTGTTCTAAGCTACCTAGAAATATGTGGTGGGTATAACTTTAAGTCGTGTTATTTTTAGGATGACATGTATTTGTGCTGTTATTAGTATATATTTGTTTTTATATGTACAATGATTTATTTGTATTTATTTCGTGGATGTATTATTTAAAGTGTATGGGGTTTGCCATGTCTTCGTCCTTTTCCTTGGCCTACCTAGGATCGAGTGCAGCGAAAAGCAAATATGAATACATAATTTATATATTAGATATAATATATATAATATAATATTATATATAATATATAAATATTTTTATATAATAGTTAAATATATAGAATTTTTTGTTTTGTGTTCTGTTCATTCTTTAGCCTGTTCCCGAATTAGCGAGGTACGTAAAACGAGTCTGCCTTGAGAATTCCCTCACCTGCCCATTTCTCTGTGCTTTCTTTAAAAATTAAAAAAAAAAAGAAAACGAGAGATGGGCAAGCCAACCGATTCCATCCCCTTTAGTCCCATCTACTCACCAGGAATACGTGAATATCTTCCTCCCCTATCCCTGGATAATAATATATATATATATAGATATATATATATTAATTTATATAATATATATATATTTTTTTTTTTTGTTATTTTGTTTTTTATTCTTGGGCAGATGGCTCACACGTTTGCAGATGGTCGCTTTTTCAACTAAGAAATACTAACCTAAACCTTCCACATGTATTTTAATAAACTCCCAAAAGCAAAAATAATTCATACACTACTTTCAATGTTTACCTCATGAGGATATCCCTTGGAATAGAAACTATAAAACTCTAATCCCATTTACTATTCATACAATCAAGATTTTACTTGACCCCATTTAAAACTCATAATGTTCAAGAAACTTGCTCAATATTTTCTGGGTAAAGTAAGATTGAAAACTAATTTTGGTCTAAACAATTATAATAGTGAACGACTAAGCAGTATGATTTTTCACGATTGTCAGTCTTTCCTCACTCATTATCTCATTGGGCAAAAAACCATTTCAAAAAACCCTCTCTGCTCTATCAAACCCGATCTTTTTATCATCCTAACTTATCACGCTTAACAATTACGTTACTGTTTCATAAAATATAAAAATCAATCCTCTATGTCCTCATACATACTCATTTCCACACATCACCACCATACCTCCTTAATCTCTATCCTTAGCCCACGCCTAGCAACCATACTACATTATTGGATCCTATATCCTTATTAATTACAAGTTATGACAGAATTTAGTTCTTCGAATTCCACACTATTATTCATGCTCCCTGATTTTCATCACTCCCCCAACCTATGATCAACTTCAGCTTCCATGGTTCCTCGACTGACATACCACGCCCAATGATAAATACATTAAATTCATCAGTTTTTACTCCATTCAAACATTCATAAAAATGGAAGTGTAAACACATAAAATATATGTACGATGGAACATTCTCTTAGTCACTTTTACTCTTAAATGAGGAGGATAAATAGTTAATTACTATGCTACTGATTATATGCACTAAAATTTATCTCATACAGAGCTGTAATCATCAAGTTATTCATTATGTCATACTCTGAACAAATATATATTAATATTATTAGATGTATTGAAAAGCGGTAATTTAATGATTTATAAGCATTTAATAATCTGAAATTAAAAATTTAAAAAAACATGTGACTTAAACAACCATATCCGCTTATACTATTGATCGTTGTTACATTAAAGGAAAATATTAATTAAAGTATATTGAATGTATGACCTAGTTTTTACTGATATTTTTCTATAAAATTTCCTACCACTACTTTTTTTACATTAATAAGGAAGATTGAATAGATTTCATATAGTGAAGTAGCATTATCCAATCCATTTATATAAGCAAATAATTTTGCTTTCTATTATTAGTTTTATCACATACTTTCTTATAGATTTCACTGATCAAATAATCCTCTTCATATTATGTTAAAAATAGATCTTACAATTAGGTTCTAGGTTAATGAATAATCCATATCATTCTTTTCCGCAAAATATTTGGTAATTTGTCTATTAATTCTGATTAAGATGTTGTTAGATATATCTCGTTAAAACTTTGAACTAAGTACAAGCACTATGAACGATTGTAGAATTTAATATATAAGAACCTTGTGGATGTATGTAATGTTTGATAAGTACTAATGATTTTTTTATGTATAAACAGGGGGTTTGTTTATTGGGTTGTAATTTAGTTTTTATTTTGTAAGTTTGTATAATTTTTTTATTTAGTTTTTTTTAAAAGTGTAGTTGTTTTTTTTTGAGTGTGGGTCGGAGTTGTTAATTGTGAATAGGTGGGGAATTGGAGGGAGGATTGAAGGAATTAAGAGGATTAAAGGGTACAAGAGTATAATGATTTAAAAATTTGTTTTATATATATTAATATATTTATATTTATTATATTTTGATTAATTTTTATATAATTTTTTTTTGTTATATTATATTGTTTTAGAATATATTTTTTTTTTGTTTGTTTATAACTTAGTAGAGTCTAAGCTTTGAGTGGTAGATTTTAATATTTGTTTGGGAATTAAAAAACACTTACAAATGTATTAATTATAGTACCAAATTAGATATTTTATTAAATAATATGAGTCATTGGTGTTAAAAACCGTAAATGGAAAAAGATTAAATAATCGGATATAAAGATTATAAAGGGGTTTATATTAGAGAATGGATATATTGAATGGAAAGAATTTGATAAATAATATTGGAATGAAAATTGATATTATATTGAAGGGGAAATAATGAGGGAATAAGAATTTGGGGAGAAAGATGATAGAGGAAAAATAATAGAATATGTGTGCATATTGGTAATTAATGAAAATAGATTAATAAGAATGGGAAATTTAATAGGATTTTAAAAGAGGAGTGAGAGATAATAAGAAGGGGGTGGGAATATAGAGAGATGTAAGGTAGGGTGTGTAGATGATTAATAAATATAAATATGGGGAGAATTATGAGATGGGATGATATGAAATAAGAATAGATATTAAGTGAATGTAATAAAGATTAATGTATTATTGGGTTAATAGTGAATATTTATGTAATGGGAGGGAAGTGTGTTTTGTTAAGTAGAATATATGGGGATTGATAAAATTTTGGGAAAAATGAAAATAAAGTGTGAATAGAAGAGGAATGGGAATGTAAGTATTAATAGAAATTGTGAGTTTTATAGGAAGAAGAATGGGGGAGATGGAATTTAATAAGAAATTTGGTGTTAAGATAATTAGTTAATTGTTAAGGGAGAGGTGATATGGGTAAGTTAGGGGAGGAGGAATATATAGGGTAATTAGAAGATAATAGGAGGATGGGAGATCTGTTGAAGAATAATAGAGGGTGATGATAGTTATTATTAGTGGATAGGATTAGAGAGATGAAAATTAGATGTAGGATGTAGGAAAGAGGGAATTAGAGGGATGGGTAAGAAATTTATTAAAATGAAGTTTATTTGTTTTATTAATTTATGATAATATAAAAGGAGATTTAATTATGGATTATTTAATTGATAGGGAAGAGAGGAAGTATAGATATGAAGGTATGAAGATGTTTTTAGGGGGATAGGAGGATTATTATGGAGAAATATAATGAGTGTTTTTATTGTGTGTGTGTGTTTTTTGTGTTTGTTTTTTTTGTTTTATATTTTTTGTTTTTTTTTTTGTGTTTTAGTTATTTAGTTTTTTTGTATATATTTTATTTTTTTTTTTTTTTTATTTTATATATTTTTATATATATTTTTTTTTATATATATTTAGTTTTATATATTTTATAATGGAAATTGTGAAAGTTTTGGTTTATATTTTGTAAATATGACTGAGAGGAAGTTTATATGATGATGTGTATATATGTGTGATTTATGATGTTGTGTGTAAGGTAGGTTAGATGATTGGTAGTAAGGTGGTTATAATTTGTGTTTGTAATTAAGTAATTAGTGAGGATATTTATTTGGTGTGGGTATTTTATTTGATTATATTGTTATTTCTTTTTTGGTATTACTGATATTGTTGTTTTGTGTGGAGTTGTGATTTTATAATTATTTATTGTTTTGGGATAGTGGTGTTGGGTGATGTATAGAAATGAGATGATGAAAGAAAGTATTTTACTTAATAGTTTTTTAATATTGTTTTATACATGGAATTTATGAGGAAAGTTAGGTTTGGTGAGTGTGGGTGGGGGATGTTGAGTTATTTTGTGAAAAGTGAATGATGTAATTATGTATATTGTGACATGTTCATATGGATATTTTTTGTTGATAAAATGTAGTTTTTTAGGTGTTTGCATGAGTTTGTTGGATTTTGTTTGTTGGGGGAGTTAGATTATGGTTTATTGTTAGGTGGATTAATATGGTTGATTTTTTAGGTGGTGGTGATTTGTGTTGGTGTTTTTTTTAGTGTGTGTGTTTTATGTTTGTCTTTTTATGTTTGTTTTTTTTTTTTTTTAGTTTAGTGTGTTTTTGTTTGTTATTTCTTGTTAGAGTTGGAAGATGAGAGTGTAGGTATTATGAGGTAGGGAAAGGGTGTTGTGAATATAATTAAAAGAAGAGGGAAGTAAGGGGGTTTTTTTATTTTTTTAGTGTGGGTATGGAAAGAAAAAACGAAAGAAAGGGTGGAACTGGAGGAGTAATATAGAAGGTATTGTGTTAGATTATTTTGTGTTATTTTTTATTTATATGATTTATATATTTTTGTGTTTTTTTTTGTTTTTTTTATTATTTATTATTTTTTACAGGGATTGGTGTATGTATTAGCAATAGTTTAAATGAGTGTAACAGCTGAAGCGTATTATGGGGTGGAAGAGGGATGGTTTTAATAACCTATAAAGGGTTGGTGTTGGAATTTTGTTATTGTTAAATGGGTTTGGAAAGATTAAATGAAGAGGGAGATAATAGAGGTGTGGAGGTTTTAGTTGTGGATTGTTTTTTTTGTGTGTTGTTGTGATATTTTATTTTTGTTTGTTTTTTTTTTTTTTTGTGTTTAGTTTGAGTTTTTTGTGTGTGTTTGTTATTGTGTTTTTTTGTTTTTGTGGGAGGGTGGGGGGTTGGGGGGTTTTTGTTTGTTATAGGGTTAGGGTTATTATTTATTAAGGGGTTGATTATTTGAGGTTGGAGATGATTGTGTGAGAATCACATTGAGAGTAATTTGTTTGTTTTTTATAATGTTGGTGAAGAAATGGTTTATTATGTGTTATAGGGTCTTTACATAAATGTTAATTTTATTCATGTCATGTTTGTGGATGTGATGATTCTTTTTATTATTTTTTTTTTTGCATACGGCTATAATTTTAATACAGTTCTTTGTGAGGATTGTGTAATTTTAGATTTGTTTATGGTTTTTTGTAATGGAGTTGGGGATTTTATGTGTTGTTTAATGGTAGTATTGTGCGTTAGTGTTGCTAGATATTGTTATGTTTGTATTTGTGATGAGTAAGGTTAGTTTAGTTTTTTTTATATGATTTATTTTGGGGTTTTGGATGGGTATGATGTGGGGGGTGGTATTGGTTGTGGGAAGAGGTGGGATGTAGGGTTGTTTTGGTGGATTTGAAAATGTTGTTGTTGTGGTAGTTGTAGGTGTGGTGGTTGTGGAGTGGAGGTTTTTATTTATATATTTTATTTTTTTTGTTTTGTTTTTTTTTTGAAGTTGTTTGGTGTTTAGGGGAGAGTAAGAAAAGTTGAGTGGTAGATTGTATCTTAGTTTGTTATGGAAAAAAAAGAAAGTTAACAAGTACTTGTTTTTATGTAGGAAAATTTAGGAATTGTGTGTGTAATTATATAAAGTTAACTAAAATTTTATTTTAATAGTATAGAATAATGGGGGGATAATTTACATAAATAAAGCCCTTGGTATTGAAAACTATTAAATTCTTGTTTACTATTTTAATTGATAGTATGACACTGTGTATAGTTTATGTGAGTAGGAATCTTATATTGTTACTTATAATATAATTCGGATGATGGGGAAATCAGTTATGAATAAAAGTGATTTTTTTTTTTTAGTTTTTTTTTTGATTTTTTTTTTTTATATATATTATTTATATATATTATATTTTATTATATTTTGTGTGTTTATAGTTTTTTTATAAATATGGATATATATATTTATATATTATTATATTATATAGTTATGATTTATATATATTATTTAGAATAGATATTTAATTTATTTTATATATATATATTTTTTTATATTTATAGATTTTTGATTACTTGTGTTTGTTTTTGTTTTTTGTGCTTTGTCATGTCTCCCGCGGTGCGAGGTACGCAAGGAACAAACATAGAAATGGCCCAACCCAATCACCCCATACAAAGGTATATAAAACGTCCACACACGCAAATATTCATAATATACGCACTTTCCAGGTTGTCCACAAATGTTGCTGCACAGCCTTGATTTCATTCAATAACACTACGTCATCCCCGTATACACACGCTCCAATTCACTCTATTCCTTGCCTCCTTATCACACTCCTCATGTTCAGCCCCGATTAACAATATTAGTTTACATCGCAATTTTTACTAATACTTTCACCTATTCATCCTCTTCCCTAATCACCGAACACATAGATACTCTTGTCAATCTTTCCTCACTCATCGCTAAGTACCAAACTTATTATATATAATATATATATATATATTTTTATATATATATATATAAATATTTAATTATATTTTAACGCATCGTAAACCTAAACAGCTTTTTTGATATCCCACCTGGCCCCTCGGGTCCTTCTTTTGGGAAAAATTTAAAAAAAAAAACGAAGGGAAGATTTCCGCCCCCTCCATCCCTTTTACCGCCTTCTACCACCAGATTTTTGAGTACATTCCCCAAACCCCTGATTTTAGGGATAAATTTTTTTATATATTTTCCCTGGAAGTTAAAATATTTCCCCATGTACTCACTTTCGTAAAGGCGACTAGGGGAAAGGACAGGACAAAAAGGAGTCACGCGGAGATTCTCATCCTCTCGAACCTCAGTTTGTATCTAAATGTGTGTTGATCCAATTGAAACAAGGAGAAGTAAAGTTTTGAGGAACCTGAATTTGGCTCTGTGAAACAACTCGGGGTAAAGAGGTTTGATTGTCTTGGTAAATCTGGTACCGGACAAAGAAAAGGAGGGGAGTAGCACTACCCTGAAACAGGTTGTGGAGTATGTGACAGAATGAAGAAAGAATTCGATTGAATGGTCAAACGAAGATGATGAAAAGATGTGTTTAATGTGCAAAAGAAACTGAATGAAAAGATCTTTAAAAAAATTTTTTGGGAGCACTGAATGATTGTTTAGTGTTTGATACACTAACCGTTATAGTGATGGGATTTGAATGAAAAAGGGATAATTTTCAGTTAAGGATATTGGTAAACAGGTTTCTTGTTTAAATGAAAGGTGAAACTTGTAATTTATGTGTTTAAAACTGGTGATTGAAACCGGTTTAAAAAGCGAGATAAAACATAGATCCTTTTAAAGGAAATGGCCCAAGGCGTATGGGGTTTCGTGTTAATTGAAAAGAGCAAGAAAGAGAAATTTTGATGTTTAGTCATAGGGGCAGGAGGAGGTCTTTCTTGTGAGCCCAAGTGAAATTTGTGTTTCAAAAAAAGAGAAAGTTGGAAGTGTGGATATGGTTGGAGAATTTTGAAGTAACAGAAGAATGAGACAGAATGGAAAGGTGAGAACAAAGGTGGTTTTGAAGTGTTTGGACTTGGTTTCTTGCGCAATTAACTTTGAAAAAGTGGATGTGTTTTTAATGAGATGAATTTTAAAATTTATGAAAAAAAAGACATAGTTCATTTGCGGAAAAAATGCAAGGTTGTAGTATTAAAAAGAACAAAGCGAGAAATTCTTTGTTAAAGAGGCTAAAAAGGGGTTGAGTTCTTTTATATTGTAGGTAAGATTTGAAGTTTTTTTTAAAAGCGTTTAAAACAAGGGAAAAAAGAACTCATGAGCGAATGGAAGTGATAACAAGTTTGGGAGTGAGAAGGTGATGAGTTTTAGGTTTTGTTGATTGTTGGGTGTTGTTGAATTTGTGTTGGTTGAGTTGGTAGTAAGTTAGAATGAAATTTGTAAACAGAAAGAGTAAAACTTGCGAAGTTGAAAGCCCAGGCACAGTTTTATGATTGGGGTGGAATTTTTTAAACGGGTGCTATTTTTGACTGTTTTTTAAGGGGGGTTAATGTATTTTGATTTTTTAGTTTGGGTCTAGGTTTTGGGGAATCTTTCATATCCTTTTTCAACAAGGGATAGAGGATGCTAAATTACAGAGTATTTAAATTTTTTGATTTCCTGTTTAAATTTTTGAGGTTTGATTAGAAGTAAGCATTTAAAGGGATCTTTTGGGTTAATTTCTTCAATGTGAATTTGACAGTTTGTTTTAAAATGTATGGGAAATACTTTAAAGAAATGATTTTATGTTTAAAATAGTTTTGGACATTTTTAGTTGTAAAGACTTGAGTTTAAGAAATTGTGTGGTGAAGTTGTTGCGTGATTTCATAATTAAGATTGTTCGTAGGAAGAAGAAGATTTTCTCAGGATTCGGGTGGAGTGTGGGACATGGTGGGGTTTATTGTTTGGTTGTCTTTAGGTTTGAAGGGTTGGGAAAAAAAGTATCAGCCGTTGTGAAGAGCATTGGAAAGCATTGTTGTGCTGATTTTAAGCGGGGGCTTTCATGAGAAACGCAGAAGCCCGGGAAATGATTGGTAAAGTGTTAAAAAAAATTAAAGTAAATGTAATATACAAGTTATTTGGGAATAGGGTGGTCGGATTTTTGGGGTAAATTTTTGGAATGAGAGTAAAGTGGTTGATTTGATGTTGGGGCCCCGGTTTTACAAAGAAAAAGTGACAAAAAGGTGGAGGAAAGGGAAATTCTAGATTTGTTTTAATAGAATTTTTCAGAAATTGGTTGTGATGTTTGTTTCACCCAACTGTAGGTGCGAGGGCTTAGATAGAGTGTGCGCAGGAGGGGAATGTTGGGAAAGATTTTTTGGAATGTTTTTGTTGTTTTGGTTTGGTAGGGTTTGTAAGGTAAGAGGTTGGGAAAAAAGAATTGTTTTGGGTAGTTTTTTAAAAGTTTGGCAAATGGAGAATAAGTGAGGGAAAAATGACCAAGAAAATATTGTCGATCAGAAAGAGACAAAAGGGGGGAAGTTATGAAAAAATTGAGTGTGAACGAATGGCCTTTGTTGTCTTTTCCTGCGTTAAACCTCCCACATGAGGGACGGGGAGGTTTTCCATGTTGGGGGGCGGCGATGGGAATAAATAAAGGCAGACAGTATAAATTTAGTACTTTGTATATCTTTTATAGCCGGTGTTTATTAAGTTACATTTAATGTATGGGTTTTTTTGGGGGTGTGGAGTTTTTGAAATAAAATTGTTTGGGTGTTTTGGGCGCTTTTCTTTCGCCGTATCCGGTACCCGCAAGGGAAATGGAAAAGGGAATAAGATAATAAATATATATATATATATATATATTTATATATATATATATATATATATATATATATATAATATATATATTCTTTTTTTTTTATCTTGCTTTGTCGCTGTCTCCCGCGTTTGCGAGGTAGCGCAAGGAAACAGACGAAAGAAATGGCACAACCCACCCCCATACACAATGTACACACACACACGCCCACACACGCAAATATACATACCTATACATCTCAATGTACACATATATATACACACACAAACACATACATATATACCCATGCACACAATTCACACTGTCTGCCCTATTCATTCCCATCGCCACCTCGCCATACATGGAATACCTTCCCCCTCCCCCCTCATGTGTGCGAGGCAGCACTAGGAAATGACAACAAAGGCCCCATTCGTTCACACTCAGTCTCCAGCTGTCACGCAATAATGCTCGAAACCACAGCTACCTTTCTATATCCAGGCCCCACACAACTTTCCGTGGTTTACCCCAGACGCTTCACATGCCCTGATTCAATCCACTGACAGCATGTCAACCCCGGTATACCACATCGATCCAATTCACTCTATTCCTTGACCGCCTTTCACCCTCCTGCATGTTCAGGCCCCGATCTCACAAAATCTTTTTCACTCCATCTTTCCACCTTCAATTTGGTCTCCCACTTCTCCTCGTTCCCTCCACCTCCGACACATATATCCTCTTTGTCAATCTTTCCTCACTCATTCTCTCCATGTGCCCAAACCATTTCAAAACACCCTCTTCTGCTCTCTCAACCACGCTCTTTTTATTTCCACACATCTCTCTTACCCTTACATTACTTACTCGGTCTCAACCACTTCACACCACACATTGTCCTCAAACATCTCATTTCCAGCACATCCACCCTCATGCGCACAACTCTATCCATAGCCCACGCCTCGCAACCATACAACATTGTTGGAACCACTATTCCTTCAAACATAGCCATTTTTGCTTTCCGAGAAAATGTTCTCGAATTCCACACATTCTTCAAGGCTCACAGGATTTTCGCCCCTCCCCCACACTATGATTCACTTCCGATTCCATGGTTCCATCCGCTGCCAGATCCACTCCCAGATATCTAAAACATTTTACTTCCTCCAGTTTTTCTCCATTCAAACTCACCTCCCAATTGACTTGACCCTCAACCCTACTGTACCTAATTACCTTGCTCTTATTCGCATTTACTCTTAACTTTCTTCTTTCACACACTTTACCAAACTCAGTCACCAGCTTCTGCAGTTTCTCACATGAATCAGCCACCAGCGCTGTATCATCAGCGAACAACAACTGACTCACTTCCCAAGCTCTCTCATCCCCAACAGACTTCATACTTGCCCCTCTTTCCAAAACTCTTGCATTCACCTCCCTAACAACCCCATCCAGAAACAAATTAAACAACCATGGAGACATCACACACCCCTGCCGCAAACCTACATTCACTGAGAACCAATCACTTTCTTCTCTTCCTACACGTACACATGCCTTACATCCTCGATAAAAACTTTTCACTGATTCTAACAACTTGCCTCCCACACCATATATTCTTAATACCTTCACAGAGCATCTCTATCAACTCTCTCATATGCCTTCTCCAGATCCATAAATGCTACATACAAATCCATTTGCTTTTCTAAGTATTTTTCACATACATTCTTCAAAGCAAACACCTGATCCACACATTCTTTACCACTTCTGAAACCACACTGCTCTTCCCCAGTCTGATGCTCTGTACATGCCTTCACCTTCTCAATCAATACCCTCCCATATAATTTACCAGGAATACTCAACAAACTTATACCTCTGTAATTTGAGCACTCTCTCTTATCCCCTTTGCCTTTGTACAATGGCACTATATACGCATTCCACCAATCCTCAGACACCTCACCAAGAGTCATACATGCATTAAATAACCTTACCAACCAGTCAATAATACAGTCACCCCCTTTTTTAATAAATTCCACTGCAATACCATCCAAACCTGCTGCCTTGCCGGCTTTCATCTTCCGCAAAGCTTTTACTACCTCTTCTCTGTTTACCAAATCATTTTCCCTAACCCTCTCACTTTGCACTCCACCTCGACCATCAAACACATTCAACAAACCTTCAAAATACTCACTCCATCTCCTTCTCACATCACCACTACTTGTTATCACCTCCCCATTTACGCCCTTCGCTGAAGTTCCCATTTGCCCCCTTGTCT
The DNA here is from genome assembly GCF_036320965.1 of Panulirus ornatus. NCBI lineage: Eukaryota > Metazoa > Arthropoda > Malacostraca > Decapoda > Palinuridae > Panulirus > Panulirus ornatus. The sequence continues at coordinate 452,142 of NC_092256.1, read as the reverse complement.
TACGCACTTTATTTACCTCCTTCCAGAACATCTTTTTATTCTCCCTAAAATTTAATGATACACTCTCACCCCAACTCTCATTTGCCCTCTTTTTCACCTCTTGCACCTTTCTCTTGATCTCCTGTCTCTTTCTTTTATACATCTCCCACTCAATCGCATTTTTTCACTGCAAAAATCGTCCAAATGCCTCTCTCTTCTCTTTCACTAATAATCTTACTTCTTCATCCCACCACTCACTACCCTTTCTAATCAACCCACCTCCCACTCTTCTCATGCCACAAGCATCTTTTGCGCAATCCATCACTGATGCCCTAAATACATCCCATTCGTCCCCCACTCTCCTTACTTCCATTGTTCTCACCTTTTTCCATTCTGTACTCAGTCTCTCCTGGTACTTCCTCACACAAGTGTCCTTCCCAAGCTCACTTACTCTCACCACCCTCTTCACCCCAACATTCACTCTTCTTTTCTGAAAACCCATACAAATCTTTACCTTAACCTCCACAAGATGATGATCAGACATCCCTCTAGTTGCACCTCTCAGCACATTAACATCCAAAAAAGTCTCTCTTTCGCGCGCTTGTCAATTAACACGTAATCCAATAACGCTCTCTGGCCATCTCTCCTACTTACATACGTATACTTATCCATATCTCGCTTTTTAAACCAGGTATTCACAATCACCAGTCCTTTTTCAGCACATAAATCTACAAGCTCTTCACCATTTCCATTTACAACACTGAACACCCCATGTATACCAATTATTCCCTCAACTGCCACATTACTCACCTTTGCATTCAAATCACCCATCACTATAACCCGGTCTCGTGCAACAAAACCACTAACACACTCATTCAGCTGCTCCCAAAACACTTGCCTCTCATGATCTATATATATATATATATATATATATATATATATATATATATATATATATATATATATATATATATATATATATATATATATATATATATATATATATATATATATATATATACGTATATATGTATATATATATATATATCCCACTCGAACACCCCCTGCCACAAACCAACATGAAGTGGTAGAGGATGTGTGGATCAGGTGTTTGCTTTGAAGAATGTATGTGAGAAATACTTAGAAACGCAAATGGATTTGTATGTAGCATTTATGGATCTGGAGAAGGCATATGATAGAGTTGATAGAGATGCTCTGTGGAAGGTATTAAGAATATATGGTGTGGGAGGCAAGTTGTTAGAAGCAGTGAAAAGTTTTTATCGAGGATATAAGGCATGTGTACGTGTAGGAAGACAGGAAAGTGATTGGTTCTCAGTGAATGTAGGTTTGCGGCAGGGGTGTGTGACGTCTCCATGGTTGTTTAATTTGTTTATGGATGGGGTTGTTAGGGAGGTGAATGCAAAAGTTTTGGAAAGAGGGGCAAGTATGAAGTCTGTTGGGGATGAGAGAGCTTGGGAAGTGAGTCAGTTGTTGTTCGCTGATGATACAGCGCTGGTGGCTGATTCATGTGAGAAACTGCAGAAGCTGGTGACTGAGTCTGGTAAAGTGTGTGAAAGAAGAAAATTAAGAGTAAATGTGAATAAGAGCAAGGTTATTAGTTACAGTAGGGTTGAGGGTCGTCAATTGGGAGGTGAGTTTGAATGGAGAAAAACTAGAGGAAGTAAAGTGTTTTAGATATCTGGGAGTGGATCTGGCAGTGGATGGAACCATGGAAGCGGAAGTGGATCATATGGTGGAGAAGGGGGAGAAAATTCTGGGAGCCTTGAAGAATGTGTGGAAGTCGAGAACAGTATCTCGGAAAGCAAAAATGGGTATGTTTGAAGGAATAGTGGTTCCAACAATGTTGTATGGTTGCGAGGCGTGGGCTATGGATAGAGTTGTGCGCAGGAGGGTGGATGTGCTGGAAATGAAATGTTTAAGGACAATGTGTGGTGTGAGGTGGTTTGATCGAGTAAGTAACGTAAGGGTAAGAGAGATATGTGGAAATAAAAAGAGCGTGGTTGAGAGAGCAGTAGAGGGTGTTTTGAAATGGTTTGGGCACATGGAGAGAATGAGTGAGGAAAGATTGACCAAGAGGATATATGTGTCGAAGGTGGAGGAACGAGGAGAAGAGGGAGACCAAATTGAAGGTGGAAAGATGGAGTGAAAAAGATTTTGTGTGATCGGGGCCTGAACATGCAGGAGGGTGAAAGGAGGGCAAGGAATAGAGTGAATTGGATCGATGTGGTATACCGGGGTTGACGTGCTGTCAGTGGATTGAATCAAGGCATGTGAAGCGTCTGGGGTAAACCATGGAAAGCTGTGTAGGTATGTATATTTGCGTGTGTGGACGTATGTACATACATGTGTATGGGGGTGGGTTGGGCCATTTCTTTCGTCTGTTTCCTTGCGCTACCTCGCAAACGCGGGAGACAGCGACAAAGCAAAAAGAAAAAAAAAAAAAAAAATATATATATATATATATATATATATATATATATACCTGGGGATAGGGGAGAAAAAATACTTCCCACGCATTCCTCACGTGTCGTAGAAGGCGACTAAAGGGGACGGGAGCGGGGGGGCCAGAAACCCTCCCCTCCTTGTATTTTAACTTTCTAAAAGGGGAAACAAAAGAAGGAGTCACGCGACGAGTGCTCATCCTCCTCGAACGCTCAGATTGGGGTGTCTAAATGTGTGTGGATGTAACCAAGATGAGAAAAAAGGAGAGATAGTATGTTTGATGAAAGGAACCTGGATGTTTTGGCTCTGAGTGAGACGAAGCTAAAGGGTAAAGGGCAAGAGTTGTTTTGGAATGTCTTGGGTGTCAAGTCAGGGGTTAGTGAGAGGACAAGAGCAAGGGAAGGAGTAGCACTACTCCTGAATCAGGAGTTGTGGGAGTATGTGATAGAGTGTAAGAAAGTAAACTCTAGAATGATGTGGGTAAAACTGAAAGTTGATGAGAGAGATGGGTGATTATTGGTGCATATGCACCTGGGCATGAGAAGAAAGATCATGAGAGGCAAGTGTTTTGGGAGCAGCTGAATGAGTGTTTTAGAGGTTTTGATACATAAGACCAGGTTATAGTGATCGGTGATTTGAATGCAAAGGTGAGTAATGTGGCAGGTGAGGGAATAATTGGTATACATGGAGTGTTCAATGTTGTAAATGGAAATGGTGAGGAGCCTGTAGATTTATGTACTGAAAAAGGACAGGTGATTGGGAGTACCTGGTTTAAAAAGCGAGATATACATAAGTATACGTATATAAGTAGGAGAGATGGCCAGAGAGCGTTATTTAATTACGTGTTAATTGATAGACTCACGAAAGAGAGACTTTTGGATGTTAATGTGCTCAGAGGTGCAACTGAAGGGATGTCTCATCATTATCTTGTGGAGGCGAAGATGAAGATTTGTGGGGGTTTTCAGAAAAAAAGAGGCAATGTTGGGGTGAAGAGAGTGGTGAGAGTAAGTGAACTTGGGAAGGAGACTTGTGTGAGGAAGTACCAGGTGAGACTGAGTACAGAATGGAAAAAGGTGAGAACAAAGGAGGTAAGGATAGTGGGGGAGGAATGGGATGTATTTAAGGAAGCAGTGATGGCATGCGCAAAAGATGCTTGTGGCATGAGAAGCGTGGGAGGTGGGTTGATTAGAAAAGGTAGTGAGTGGTGGCATGAAGAAGTAAGATTATTAGTGAAAGAGAAGAGAGAGGCATTTGGACGATTTTTGCAGGGAAAAAATGCAAATGAGTGGGAGATGTATAAAAGAAAGAGGCTGGAGGTCAAGAGAAAGGTGCAAGAGGTGAAAAAGAGGGCAAATGAGACTTGGGGTGAGAGAGTATCATTAAATTTCAGGAGAATAAAGATATGTTTTGGAAGGAGGTAAATAAGGTGCGTAAGACAAGGGAGCAAATGGTTACTTCAGTGAAGGGGGCTAATGGGGAGGTGATAACAAGTAGTGGTGATGTGAAAAGGAGATGGAGTGAGTATTTTGAAGGTTTTTTGAATGAGTTTGATGGTAGAGTGGCAGATATAGGGTGTTTTGGTCGACGGGGTGTGCAAAGTGAGAGGGTTAGGGAAAATGATTTGGTAAATAGAGAAGAGGTATTAAAAGCTTTACGGAATATGAAAGCCGGCAAGGCAGCAGGTTTGGATGGTATTGCAGTGGAATTTATCAAAAAAGGGGGTGACTGTATTATTGACAGGTTGGTAAGGTTATTTAATGTATGTATGACTCATGGTGAGGTGCCTGAGGATTGGCGGAATGCTTGCATAGTGCCACTGTACAAAGGCAAAGGGGATAAGAGTGAGTGCTCAAATTACGGAGGTATAAGTTTGTTGAGTATTCCTGGTAAATTATATGGGAGGGTATTGATTGAGAGGGTGAAGGCATGTACAGAGCATCAGATTGGGGAAGAGCAGTGTGAATTCAGAAGTGGTAGAGGATGTGTGGATCAGGTGTTTGCTTTAAAGAATGTATATGAGAAATACTTAGAAAAGCAAATGGATTTGTATGTAGCATTTATGGATCTGGAGAAGGCATATGATAGAGTTGATAGAGATGCTCTGTGGAAGGCATTAAGAATATATGGTGTGGGAGGCAAGTTGTTAGAAGCAGTGAGAAGTTTTTATCGAGGATGTAAGGCATGTGTACGTGTAGGAAGAGAGGAAAGTGATTGGTTCTCAGTGAATGTAGGTTTGCGGCAGGGGTGTGTGATGTCTCCATGGTTGTTTAATTTGTTTCTGGATGGGGTTGTCAGGGAGGTAAATGCAAGAGTTTTGGAAAGTGGGGCAAGTATGAAGTCTGTTGGGGATGAGAGAGCTTGGGAAGTGAGTCAGTTGTTGTTCGCTGATGATACAGCGCTGGTGGCTGATTCATGTGAGAAACTGCAGAAGCTGGTGACTGAGTATGGTAAAGTGTGTGAATGAAGAAAGTTAAGAGTAAATGTGAATAAGAGCAAGGTTATTAGGTACAGTAGGGTTGATAGTCAAGTCAATTGGGAGGTAAGTTTGCATGGAGAAAAACTGGAGGAAATAAAGTGTTTTAGATATCTGGGAGTGGATCTGGCAGTGGATGGAACCATGGAAGCAGAAGTGGATCATAGGGTGGGGGAGGGGGCGAAAATCCTGGGAGCCTTGAAGAATGTGTGGAAGTCGAGAACATTATCTCGGAAAGCAAAAATGGGTATGTTTGAAGGAATAGTGGTTCCAACAATGTTGTATGGTTGCGAGGCGTGGGCTATTCATAGAGTTGTGCGCAGGAGGGTGGATGTGCTGGAAATGAGATGTTTGAGGACAATGTGTGGTGTGAGGTGGTTTGATCGAGTAAGTAACGTAAGGGTAAGAGAGATGTGTGGAAATAAAAAGAGCGTGGTTGAGAGAGCAGAAGAGGGTGTTTTGAAATGGTTTGGGCACATGGAGAGAATGAGTGAGGAAAGATTGACCAAGAGTATATATGTGTCGGAGGTGGAGGGAACGAGGAGAAGTGGGAGACCAAATTGGAGGTGAAAAGATGGAGTGAAAAAGATTTTGTGTGATCGGGTCCTGAACATGCAGGAGGGTGAAAGGAGGGCAAGGAATAGAGTGAATTGGAGCGATGTGGTATACCGGGGTTGACGTGCTGTCAGTGGATTGAATCAGGGCATGTGAAGCGTCTGGGGTAAACCATGGAAAGCTGTGTAGGTATGTATATTTGCGTGTGTGGACGTATGTATATACGTGTGTATGGGGGTGGGTTGGGCCATTTCTTTCGTCTGTTTCCTTGCGCTACCTCGCAAACGCCGGAGACAGCGACAAAGCAAAAAGAAAGAAAAAAAAAAAAAAAATATATATATATATATATATACATATATATATATATATATATATATATATATATATATATATATATATATATATATATATATATATATATATATATATATATCTTTCTTTTCTTTCAAAATATTCGCCATTTCCCGCGTTAGCAAGGTAGCGTTAAGAACAGAGGACTGGGCCTCTGGGGGAATATCCGCACCTGGCCCCCTTCTCTGTTCCTTCTTTTGGAAAATCAAAAAGAAAAAAATATATATATATATATGTATATATATATATATATATATATATATATATATATATATATATATATATATATATATATATATATATATATATATATATCTTTTTCTTTTTCTTTTAAACTATTCGCCCTTTCCCGCGTTAGCGAGGTAGCGTTAGGAACAGAGGACTGGGACTTTTTTTGGAATATCCTCACCTGGCCCCCTCTGTTCCTTCTTTTAGAAAATCAAAAAAAAAAAGAAAAACGAGAGGGGAGGATATATATATCACTTTTTTTTTTTTTTTTTTTTTTTTTTTTTTTCCAAAAGAGGGAACAGAGAAGGGGCCCAGGTGAGGATATTCCCTCAAGGGCCCAGTCCTCTGTTCTCAACGCTACCTCGCTAATGCGGGAAATGGCGAATAGTATGAAAGAAAGAAAGATATATATATATTTTTATTTTTTTTTTTTTTTTTTTTTTTTGCTTTGTCGCTGTCTCCCGCGTTTGCGAGGTAGCGCAAGGAAACAGACGAAAGAAATGGCCCAACCTACTCCCATACACATGTATATACATACGTCCACACACGCAAATATACATACCTACACAGCTTTCCATGGTTTACCCCAGACGCTTCACATGCCTTGATTCAATCCACTGACAGCACGTCAACCCCGGTATACCACATCGCTCCAATTCACTCTATTCCTTGCCCTCCTTTCACCCTCCTGCATGTTCAGGCCCCGATCACACAAAATCTTTTTCACTCCATCTTTCCACCTCCAATTTGGTCTCCCTCTTCTCCTCGTTCCCTCCACCTCCGACACATATATCCTCTTGGTCAATCTTTCCTCACTCATTCTCTCCATGTGCCCAAACCATTTCAAAACACCCTCTTCTGCTCTCTCAACCACGCTCTTTTTATTTCCACACATCTCTCTTACCCTTACGTTACTTACTCGATCAAACCACCTCACACCACACATTGTCCTCAAACATCTCATTTCCAGCACATCCATCCTCCTGCGCACAACTCTATGAATAGCCCACGCCTCGCAACCATACAACATTGTTGGAACCACTATTCCTTCAAACATACCCATTTTTGCTTTCCGAGATAATGTTCTCGACTTCCACACATTCTTCAAGGCTCCCAGAATTTTCGCCCCCTCCCCCACCCTATGATCCACTTCCGCTTCCATGGTTCCATCCACTGCCAGATCCACTCCCAGATATCTAAAACACTTCACTTCCTCCAGTTTTTCTCCATTCAAACTCACCTCCCAATTGACTTGACCCTCAACCCTACTGTACCTAATAACCTTGCTCTTATTCACATTTACTCTTAACTTTCTTCTTTCACACACTTTACCAAACTCAGTCACCAGCTTCTGCAGTTTCTCACATGAATCAGCCACCAGCGCTGTATCATCAGCGAACAACAACTTACTCACTTCCCAAGCTCTCTCATCCCCAACAGACTTCATACTTGCCCCTCTTTCCAAAACTCTTGCATTCACCTCCCTAACAACCCCATCCATAAACAAATTAAACAAATTACAGAGGTATAAGTTTGTTGAGTATTCCTGGTAAATTATATGGGAGGATATTGATTGAGAGGGTGAAGGCATGTACAGAGCATCAGATTGGGGAAGAGCAGTGTGGTTTCAGAAGTGGTAGAGGATGTGTGGATCAGGTGTTTGCTTTGAAGAATGTATGTGAGAAATACTTAGAAAAGCAAATGGATTTGTATGTAGCATTTATGGATCTGGAGAAGGCATATGATAGAGTTGATAGAGATGTTCTGTGGAAGGTATTAAGAATATATGGTGTGGGAGGCAAGTTGTTAGAAGCGGTGAAAAGTTTTTATCGAGGATGTAAGGCATGTGTACGTGTAGGAAGAGAGGAAAGTGATTGGTTCTTAGTGAATGTAGGTTTGCGGCAGGGGTGTGTGATGTCTCCATGGTTGTTTAATTTGTTTATAATATATATATATATATATATATATATATATATATATATATATATATATATATATATATATATATATATATATATATATATATATATATATATATATATATATATATATATATATATATATATATATATATATATATATATTTATATTGTTTAAAGATTTTATCAGCAATAAAGCTATCCAATTTGTAAAAACATATACTAATATTAAGGTTATAATTTTTTGTATATTTGATAATAGAAGATTCACTGATACTTCTCGTGGTACTGGATCTAGAGTTAATAACTGAGATGGCTCTACTCCAGTCAATACAATGATCGTATTTTCTAATATGATCAAACAAGGCATATGATTCTTGTCCCGCGCTTATACTATATTTATGTTGCTTAAGTCTAACAGAAAGATCTTTACCAGTCTGCCCAACATAAAACTTATCAATTTCTGCATGGCAATTTATAGATGTATCCAGGAGAATTTTCTGGTAAGTTCCTGATTAAGATATTCTTTATAGTGTTATTGTCGCTAAAGGCAACATTTACATAAAAGGATTTAAGCAACATGGGAAGTAAAGTAAGATTATTATCAAAAGGGAGAACTAAAAGATTTTTTGGTGTCAATAAAAGATCTAGGGTACTTTAACTTAGATCCAACAGAATATTTCTTCTCAAACTCGTCATCAATAAACTCTGGACTGCAAATACGTAATGCCCTAAAGAACATAGATTGAAATGATTATAATTCAACTCTGTCATATTGAGATGAGTAATGATGGATATATTAGCATACATTGGTAGGTTTCCTGTAAATACTAAACTTATTTCCTTGCCTATGTATCTTGCAATCTAATAATGGTAACATACCATTATTTTTATTTTCTACAGTAAATTTGATGGAAGGTACTAAATTCCTAAGTAAGGGGAGAAATGTTTGTAAATTTTCATTTGTTGGCCAAACATAAAGAATATCATCCACATACCTAAGCCAAATTGCATTAGTAACTTTGTTTCAAAGAATTCCATATAAAGATTACTTAGTACAGGTGAAAGAGGGTAACATTCTCTATTGAATTAAAATACACAGTCTTTTATGCAAAATTTTATCGTACCAAGTAAATGAATATTATTGGAAACATCAAATAAATATTCTAAAAGGCCATCAACTGGAACTTTTGTGAACAGTGAGGAAACATCAAAGCTAACATGTTTGAAATCAAAATTAACATTGATATTGTTTAGCTTGTTAAATAAATCTACGTTGTTCATGATATTAGAATCTGATACCTTACCCACTAAAGGGCTTACTAAAGAAACTAACCATTTTGACAATTTATATGTGATGGAGCCTCCTGAACTCACTCTAGGCCTTGCTGGAAAATCTGTTTATGTGTTTTGATAAGTCCATACATATATGGCAGTGAAGGGGACAAGGATGATAAACTTTTGATAAGAGAACCATTACCTTTCAACAACAGCTTCAGTTCTTTATTGAAATAGCAATTAACTGCTTCTAGGGGATTTTTACTGAGTTTAAAACATGTCATCATTTAAAAGATCATCCATTTAAGACATATGATTACCTTTGTCCATAATCCCAACAGTGTTAGCCTTATCTGCTTTAGTAATGTGTGTATCATTATTTTCTTTAAATGTTAATAGCTCTTACAAATCTTTTAGGGCAATTAGGATCCTCTGGTTTTGACAAACTGGCATACACTAAACCCTTACAGATATCAATTTCATCATTAGATAATTTACTGTACTTCTCGAAATTGCAAAAAGACTTTACATCAACACAGCTGGCTTCCCTGCTAGAGCACACAAAACTTAATCCATAGCCTAAAGCACACAAGGAATCCCTGTCTAGTTGTTTGTTGGACAGGTTTATCATAAAAGAAGAGTTTGTGTTTCTTAGTCCAGTCACTGTTTTCAGTAAGATGCTCCAACTTACAATTCAGTTTTATTTGTAGCCTATTGTGTTCACCTCTTAATTTATCATAGCAATAGTCCAACATCTGGTTCTTCCAATTTGTCGGTATAGCCATTTGAAAGGCACGTTTCTTCTCTCTTGTAATAAGAAAAGCCTCCTCCATTTCAATCTTCTTTAATTTGATATGTCATTAAAATGATGTTCTGGAATTCTTCAAATGATCGACCAGAGAGCTGCAACAATCGCTGGGGTAAGACAGATTTTGGCATCACTTGCTCGTCAAGGCATTTCCTAAGAAGTCCAAATCGTAACTTAACTTGGATAGCGAGGTAGCGCAAGGAAACAGACGAAAGAATGGTCCAACCCATCCACACATACATGTATATACATAAACGCCCACACACGTACATATACATACCTATATATTTTAACGTATACATACATATACATACAGAGACATACATATATACACATGTACATGTTCATACATGCAACCTTCATCCTTTCCCGTCGCGACCCCACCACACATGAAATGGCACCCCTCTCCACCCGCGTGCGCGCGAGGTAGCGCTAGGAAAAGACATCAAAAACCACATTCGTTCACACTCAGTCCCTAGCTGTCATGTGTAATGCACCGAAACCACATCTCCCTTTCCACAAACAGGCCTACAAAACTTTCCATGGTTTACCCCAGACGTTTCACATGCCCTGGTTCAATCCATTGACAGCACGTCGACCCCGGTATACCACATCGTTCCAATTCACTCCATTTCCTGCACGCCCCTCACCCTCCTGCATGTTCAGGCCTCGACCGCCCAAAATCCTCCCCACTCCATCCCTCCACCTACAATTTGGTTTCCCACCTCTCCTCGTTCCCCCACCTCTGAAACATACATAATCCCCGTCAACCCTCCCCCCCCCCCCCTCTACGTGACCAAACCACCCTAACACACCACCCTCTGCTCTCTCAACCACACTCCTCCCATCACCACAGCCCCCCACCCCACAACCCACACCACACACTGCCCCCAGACATCCCACCTCCAACACATCCACCCTCCTCTGCACAACACCATCCATAGCCCACGCCCCGCAACCACGCAACACTGTTGGAACCACCACCACCACCACTCCCACCCAAACACACCCACTCCCGCCCCCCGAGATAACTTTCTCGCCTTCCACACATTCTTCAACACTCCCAGAAACGTCCCTTTCCCACCCACCCTGTGACTCATCTCCGCCCCCACGGTTCTATCCGCCGCCAAATCCACCCTCTGACACCCAGAACACCCCACCTCCTCCTGCTCCCCTCCACTCAACCCACCTCCCAATCAACCCGTCCCCCAACCCCACCGAACCCAACAACCCCGCTCCCACCCACACCCACTCTCAGCTCTCCGTCTCACTCACCCCACCAAACTCAATCACCAACTTTTGCAGTTTCTCTCCCGAATCAGCCACGATCGCTGTATCATCAGCGAAACTGACTCACTACCCAAGCCCCCTCGTTCACAACAGACTGCATACTTGCCCCTCTCTCCAAAACTCTTGCATTCACCTCCCTAACAACCCCATCCATAAGCAAATTAAACAACCATGGATACATCACCCACCCCTGCCGCAAACCGACATTCACTGAGAACCAATAACCCCCCCTTCCCCCCACTCGCACACACGCCCCACATCCCCAATAAAAATCTTTCACCGCCCCCAGCAACTCACCTCCCACACCCCACACTCTCAACACCCTACACAAACCATCTCCATCAACCTCACCACATGCCTTCTCCAGACCCAAAATCGCCACACACAAAACCATCCGTCCCTCCAAGCACTTCTGACATACACCCTCCAAAGCAAACACCTTATCCACACCTTTACAACCTCCGAAACCACACTGCTCGTCCCTAATCCGACGTCCCGCATACGCCCCGACCCTCTCAATCAACACCCCCCCTCCACCCCTCCCCCCCTCCACCCCTCCCCCCCTCCAAACACACACACACACACACACACACACACACACACAACTTCCCAGGAACACCCAACAAACCCATACCTCCGCAACCTGAACACTCACCTTTATCCCCCCCTGCCCCGCAGAACGGCACCACGCATGCACCCCGCTAATCCCCGGGCACCCCAACACGAACCACGTACGCAGTGAACATCCTCACCAACCAGTTAACAACACAGCCCCCCCCGCCCAACAAACCACTCTCCCCAGCCCGCTCACTTCCCACACCACCCCGAGCAAAACACCCTATATCTGCCAGTCCACCATCAAACACACTCAACAAACCTTCAAAATACTCACTCCATCTCCCTCTCACATCACCACTACTTGTTATAACCTCCCCATTAGCTTCCTTCACCGGTGTTCCCATTTGTTCTCTAGTCTTACGCACTTTATTTCCTTCCTTCCAAAGCATCTTTTGATACTCTCTCACCCCAACTCTCATTTGCCCGCTTTTTCACCTCTTGCACCTTTCTCATGCTATCTTGCCTCTTTCTTTTATACATCTCCAAGTCATTTGCACTATTTCCTTGCAAAAATTTTCTAAATGCCTCTCTCTTCTCTTCACTAACAATCTTACTCTTCATTCCACCAATCACTACCCTTTCTAATCTTCCCACCCCCAGCCTTTCTCATGCCACAGGCATCTTTAGCGCAAGCCGTCACTGCTTCCCTAAATATATCCTCCTCTACTCCCCTTACGTCATTTGCTCTCACCATTTTCCATTCTGTACTCAATCTCTCTTGGTACTTCTTCACATAAGTCTCTTTTCCAAGCTCATTTACTCTCATCACTCTCATCATTCTCTCTTCTTTTCTGAAAACCTCTATAGATCTTTACCTTCGCCTCCACAAGATAATGTCTGATCGCCTCCACAACATAATGATCAGATATCCCTCCAATTGCCCCTCTCAGCACATTAACATCCAAAGTTCTTTCACGCGCCTATCAATCAACACGTAATCCAATAACGCTCTCTGGCCCATATCACCATCCTACATACATATACTTAATGTATATCCCTCTTTTAAAACCAGGTGTTCCCAATCACCAATCCTTTTCAGCACACAAATCTACATACCCTTCAAGATTTCCATTTACAACACTGAACACCCCATGTACACCAATTCTACCCTCAACTGCCACATTACTCGTCTTTACATTCAAAGCATCCATCACTATAACCCGGTCTCGTGCATCAAAGCTGCTAACACACTCACTCAGCTGCTCCCAAAACACTTGCCTCTCATGATCTTTCTTCTCATGACAGGTGCATATGCACCAATAATCACCCATCTCTCTCCATCCACTTTCAGTTTTACCCATATCAATCTAGAGTTTACTTTCTTACACTGTATCACATACTCCCACAAGTCCTGTTTCAGGAGTACTGCTACTCCTTCCTTTGCTATTGTCCTCTTACCAACCCCTGACTTGACTCCCAAGACATTTCCAAACTACTTTTCCCCTTTACCCTTGAGCTTCGTTTCACTCAGAGGCAAAACATCCAGGTTCTTTTCCTCAAAACATACTACCTATCTCCTTTTTTTTTTCATCTCGGTTACATCCACACACATTTAGACACCCAAACGTGAGCGTTCGATGAGGATGAGCACTCCCCGCATAACTCCTTCTGTTTCCCCTTTTAGAAAATTTGAATACAAGGAGGGGAGGGTTTATAGCCCATCGCTCCCGTCCCCTTTAGTCGCTTCTACGAAACGCGGGGAATGCGTGGGAAGTATTCTTTCTCCCCTATCATCCAAGGATAATGGGGAGGTGATGATAAGTAGTGGTGAAGTGATAAGGAGATGGAGTGAGTGTTTTGAAGGTTTATTGAATCTGTTTGATGATAGAGTGGCAGATAGACGGTGTTATGATCGAGGTGGTGAGATAAGTGAGAGGGTCAGGGAGAATGGTTTAGTAAACAGGGAAGAAGTAGTGATAGCTTTGCAGAATATGAAAGTCGCAGGGCAGCGGGTTTGGATGGTATTGCAATGGAGTTTATCAAAAAGGGGGTAACTGTTTTGTTGACTGGTTGGTGAGGATATTCAATTTATGTATGGTTCATGATGAAGTACCTGAGGATTGGTGGAATACATGTGCCATTGTACAAAGGAAGGGTATAAAGGTGGATGTGAAAATTAGAGATATTAGTTTGTTGAGTATTCCTGGGACGTTATATAGGAGGGTATTGATTGAGAGGTTGAAGAAATGTACAAAACATCAGATTAGGGATGAGCAGTGTGGTTTCAGAAGTGGTAGAGGATGTGAGGATCAGGTGTTTGCTTTGAAGAATGTATGTGAGAAACACTTAGAAAAACAAATGGATTTGTATGCAGCATTTATGGATCTGGAGAAGGCATATGATAGAATTTATAGCGATGCTTTGTGGAAGGTATTATGAGTATATTGTGTGGGAGGTAAGTTGCTTGAAGCAGTGAAAAGTTTTTACTGACGATGTAAGGCATGTGCACGAGTTGGAAGAGAGGAGATTGATTGGTTACCAGTGAATGTCGATTTGCGGCGGGGGTGCATGATGTTTCCATGATTGTTTAATATGTTTATGGATGGGGTTGTTAGGGAAGTAAACGCAAGAGCTTTGGAGAGAGGGGCAAGTATGTAATGTTATGGATGAGAGGTGGTTTGATCGAGTAAGTAATGAAAAGGTGAGAGAGATGTGTGGTAATAAAATGAGTGTGGTTGAGAGAGCAGAAGAGGGTGTATCGAAATGGTTTGGTCACATGCAGAGGATGAATGAGGAAAGATTGACAAAGAGGATATATGTGTCAGAGGTGGAGGGAACGAGAAGTGGGAGACCAAATTGGAGGTGAAAAGTTGGAGTGAAAAAGATTTTGAGTGATAGGGGCTTGAACATACAGGAGGGTGAAAGGCGTGCAAGGAATAGAGTGAATTGGAACGATGTGGTATACCGGGGTGGACATGCTGTCAGTGGATTGAACCAGGGCATGTGAAACGTCTGGGGTAAACCATAGAAATTTTTGTGTGGCCTGGATATGGAAAGGGAGCTGTGGTTTCGGTACATTACACATGACAGCTAGAGACTGAGTGTGAACGAATGTAGCGTTTTGTCCTATCCTAGTGCTACCTCGCGGGGGAGGGGGGATGCTATTTCATGTGTGGCGGGGTGGCGACGAGAATGAATAAAGGCAGCAAGTATGAATTATGTACATGTGTTGATATGTATATGTCTGTGTATGTATTTATATGAATACGTTAAAATGTATAGTTATGTATATGTCCGTGTGTGGACGTGTATGTATATACATGTGTATGTGGGTGGGTTGAGCCATTCTTTCGTCTGTTTCCTTGCGCTACCTAGCTAACGCAGGAGACAGCAGCAAAGTATAATATATATAAGTATATGAATTATATATATATATATATATATATATATATATATATATATATATATATATATATATATATATATATATATATATATATATATATATATATATATATATATATATATATATATATATATATATACATATATATACGAACAAAGTGCATATGAACGTGCACCTTCAAAGAACATACAAACCTCCAACAGCCAGGATCGAACCCGGGACCCCTGTGCAACACACTGGAGCGCTACCGCTAGGCTGTGATCGCCCTTACTAGGGAAATGACTATTCGAATAATATGTACTCGAATACCCTTCGTCTCACGTTGGTGAGCAACGGGGTCTACACCGGTCATTTCCAATCAGGCTTACATAGTCAGCAGATAGCGTTTTACTGAACCTAACTGTACAACGCGGAGGTAAATGAATACGACCAAAGTGCATATGAACGCGCACCTTCATTGAACAAACAAACCTCCAACAGCTAGGATCGAACCCTGGACCCCTGTGCAACAGGCGGGAGCGCTACCGCTAGGGTATGATCTTCCCTACAGGGAAATGACTATTCATATACTACTTATACCCTTCGTCTCACGTTGGTGAGCATGGAGTAAATATTTATCTGAAATTAATGATCTTTTAAATGATGACACAACATATTCTAAACTCAGTAAGAATCCCCTTGCAGCAGTTAATTGTTATTTCAATACAGAACTGAAGGATTTCTTGAAAGGTAATGGTTCTCTTATCAAAAGTTTGTTATTTTTGTCCCCTTCATTGCCATATATGTATGGACTTATCAAAACAATTGACTAAATTTCCTAACAAGACCTATAGTGAGTTCAGTATGCTCCATCACATATAAATTGTCAAAATGGTTAGTTTCTTTAGTATGCCCTTTAGTGAGTATGATATCAAATTCTTATATCATGATCTATGTAGATTTAGATAAAAAGCTTAACAAGATCAATGTTAATTTTGATTTCAAACTTGATAGCTTCGATATTTTCTCACTGTTCACAAAAATTCCAGTTGATGACCTTTTAGAATATCTATTTGATGTTTTGAATGATATCCAACTACCTGTATCAAGGTCTGTTTTCATCGGACTGATAAAATTGTGTATAAAAGACTGTGTATTTCAATTAAGTGGAGAATATTATGCTCAAAAATCTGGTATGGCAATGGGTAACCCGCTTTCACCTGTGCTACGCAAACTTTATATGGAATTTTTTTGAAACAAAATTACTAAAGGACATCTTACCTTCTAATGCAATTTGGTTTAGGTATGTAGATGATGTTCTTTGTGTTTGGCCAACAAATGAAAATTTACAAACATTTCTCCCCTTACTTAACAATTTAGTACCTTCCATCAAATCTACTGTAAAAAATGAAAATGATGGTATGTTGCCATTCTTAAATTGCATGATCCATAGGCAAGGAAAGAAGTTTAAGTTTAGCATATACAGAAAACCTACCAATGTATGCTCATATATCCATTATTACGCATCTCAACAAGACAGAGTTGAATTATCATCATTTCAATTCATGTTCCCTAGGGCACTACGTATTCGCAGTCCAGAGTTAATTGATAATGAGTTTGAGAAGATATATTCTATTGGATCTAAGTTAAAGTACCCTAGCTCTTTCATTGATAAATCCTTTAAGTTACCAAAGAAAACATTCTATAGCGGTGAACCCAAACCTCCCACTGACATCAAGAATCTTTTAGTTCTCCCTTTTGACAAACATTTTACTTTACTTCCCTTGTTGCTTAAATCCTTTTATGTAAATGTTGCCTTCAGCAACAATAATACTATGAAGAATATCTTAATTAAGAACTCATCAGAAAATTCCCCTGGATGCATCTATAAACTGCCATGTAGAAATTGTGATAAGTTTTATGTTGAGCAGACTGGTAAGGATTGTTCTGTTAGACTTAAGCAACATGAATATAGTATAAGAGCAGGACAAGAATCAAATGCCTTGTTTAATCACGTTAAAAATTATGATCATTGTATTGACTGGAGTATTGCCATTCAGTTATTAACTCTAACTCCAGTACCACGAGAAATATCATTGAATCTTCTATTATCAAATACACAAAGAATTATAATCTTAATATAAGAGAAGGTCTATACAAATTGGATAATTTTATTGTTGATAAAAATTTGTAAAATAATAAGTTTATGATACGCTCGTTGTCATCTTTTAAAGTTAGCCTGAGACAATCTATAAGTTGGACCCCTTTCGACTCAACTATGTCAAGTAAGGATAGAGAGCTAGAACCACACCAAATGTGAGAGCAGTACTCTATACAAGGACGAATTAGTCCCTTGTATAAACGGAGCAATTGCTAAGAAGAGAAGTTTCGACATCTAAACAGGAAATCCAGTTTCTCAGAGGCAGACTTAGCTATTCCCATAATGTGGGGTTTCCAAGAAAGAGTGGATGTTACAGTAATACACAGTATATCAATTGAGTCAAGAGGTGGAATTACAGAACGGTCGTAGGAGAGACGAGTATTGTGAGGAGTTTTCGAAATTGGGTCTTGGAGGCATTAAACTTAACAAGATTTTGTGTACCTCACTAAGATATCCTATCAAAGTCTGAGTTTATCGAGAAAGCTGTGTCAATACGAGATACAGATCGAGTGAGAAAAGAGGGAGCAGAATTAAAGGATGTGGATTGATGCAGTATTGAGTCATCAGCTTGAGTGCTTTGGATAATATGTGGAGGAGAGGAAATCGTTGAAAAAGAGAAAAATGTAGGGGATAGGACAGAACCTTGAAAGACACCACTGTTGATGGAGAAGAGTAGGGAGGCTGATCCATCAACAACCACAGAGATAGGGCGGCTGGAGAGGAAGCTAGATATGAAGGGGCAAAGTGAGGGAAGGAAGCCAAAAGAGGGGAGTCTAGAGATGAGACCCCAATACTACACCCAGTCAAAAGCCTTAGATATGTCAAGGGCAACTATATATGACTCCCTATAATCTCTCAGTGATGATGACCAGACATTAGTAAGATAGGAAAGAATATCACCAGTGGATCTCGCCTCATGGAAGTCATGCTGGTGATCAGAGAGAAGACTTTGGAAATGGTGGATTTCAAAGCAGTAGGATGATAGTTTGAGGGGTCAGATCGGTCACCCTGCTTAGGAATGGGATGTATCAAAGAATGTTTCCGAGGAGAAGGAAAAGTCTTAGATTTTAGCAGAAGTGGAAGAGACGAGCAAGCACAGGTGCAAATTTAGAGAAAGGCTTTCTCAGTACATGGGGATGAATGCCAACAGGACCATATGCCTCGCTTGTGTCCGGAGAAAGAAGCGCTTTTCGGGCAACCCGAAAAGAGATAACGGGAAGAGGCGTAGAATTAGTAAGAGGAGCATCAGGAGGTGAAGAAAAATTAGGGTCATACAAGGTGGAGTTAGAAGAGAAACGGGAACCAAAGAGAGTTGCTTTGTGTACGGGAGAGACAGCTATGGTAACTTCAGAACGAAAAAGTGAAGGAAAGGTAGAGAGTCAGAAGTTGTTAGAGTTGCCCTTAGCAAGAGACCAGAAAGACCTATCAGTGGATAACGAGGAGAGGTTATCGTACTTCCTTTGAATAAAGGAACGCTTTGCTTAACGGATAACATGCTTGCAGTGATTACGGGCAGTGATAAAAGATGAATGGGAGCCCGAGGAAGAAAGCTTTTCAAGCTCAATATCCTTAACCCCTTGTCGTAATGTTCTCAGAACAAGAACGGTTGAACCATGATTTGGTTGAAAAAGTAGTCTTGGAGAAAGAGCGAGTAAATGCTTTCATTCCCGCAAGAATAACCATTCCTTTGCGTCTGGCGGCGACAGAAGCATCACTACACAAGAAAGAGTAATTTCTGAAGGAAAATCAGAAAAGAAGTTGTGTAAGTTATTCCTGTCTGCTTTGTTCAGGTGCCAGTATTTACGCTTAGCGTAAAGTGTGATCAGATGAACCAATTGGGGTGAGATTGTGCATTTCCGGGGAGATGGACTAGAGGTGAAAAATAGATCCAGAATATTAGTAAATTGGTCACAGCGGTCAGATATATGGGTACAGTGGGAGACAATTTGCTCTAAATCATTTAGAATGGAGAACGTGAGGTCTTCGATCCATCTAACCATTCCCTATGGTGAACGTTGAAACTCCCGAGATAGAGGATCTGAGTTTGCGGATGAAAGGATGTTACAGTCTCATGGCAGGAGTTTAAACAGTCGAAGGATATAAAATTTGTAGAATCAGGAGAGCAATAGGCGGAGCAGAGGAAATGTGTTGGTAGGGGACAGACCTTAAGTGACATAACATCAAAGTTTGGAGACTCAAGGTCCTTGTGGCGTGCAACAGCTGTGTTTATGTTGGAATAAGCACAAACACCACCTTTGAACCGGAATCGTGAGTGGAGGTTATAGTTAGGTATGAGACAGGACTAGTAAGAACATCATTAGACAACTTTGTTTCAGAGAGAAGTAATATATTGGGAGACGTACTAGACATTATCAGCAGAAGAAACAATAAGCTCCACCGTCTAGTGTGAGGAACACTTACCCTTCCTGACGTGTTGATGGAGGGTACTGATGGCGGCTGATCCAGTAAGGCGCCCCAGCCGTACAGGAGAGCGGTGTTGAACCAAACCCTACGTCCTCCTGCCACCCACCACCATGCCCTCTGCAGCAGCCACAGGATCACGCCCCAAGCGACCACACTCATCACCATCGCCATCCATAGTGCTCCTGATAGAGGTGGTTATATAGACTGAGTCTGTAAATTACCTGATAATATAAGCATTTCATTTATTTCGGAAGAACTTATCTTACCAGAAAATGGGAACAAAATCATGACATATTTCCCAAGATTAATGACAACATCCTGTAGAATACTATAGAGATGTCGAAGGTCACGACAAAAGCATAACACAAATTTCTGATAAAGAAGGACTAAAGATGGCTCATACAGGAGAAAAGATCGCCAGCAGAACTTGTACCGCGGAAAGAAAATTGGTGATCTGAAAGAAGGAATTGTGACTGTGTCTAACGAAGTAAGAAGTATGGAAAATATCCAAGCCTTTAGAGACAACAAAAGCAAAAAAATTGGTTGATATCTAGGATGGTTAGAATGGTCTTATCTTCTAAGAATGGGCTGAATTAAGGGAAGTTATGGGTTTCTGGATGAATACCATTATAAGGAAATATGGCATCCATCTCATACTCCTTGCCTACCAGTTCCTGAGAGTGAACTCAGAAATTTTGTTTGAGGAAGTTGTGGGAAGGACATAGGTTCAATAGGAGGATGTTCGGAGGAAGAAGAGTTAGACGTGGAGCCAATCAGAGTGGATCTAGGAGGGTCCCAAAAGGAGCAGCTTTATCAGATAGAGATTTAGATACAGACAGCTCAGGCCGGAATCAGGGAGGAATGGTTGCATTACAGAAGATAATGGAGGAGCATTTGGTTAAGGAGTAGAAAAGTTTATGACTTGAAGATAAATTCCAATCAGCACCGGTCATTTCATGAAAGCCTAATATATAAAGAAGAGCATAGCAATGACTTCAAGGGAAATAAAGGCTTATGACATGCAAGAGGAAGAGAAAGTTTCCAAGTTCGATATACTCAGTCCCTCATGCAAAAACAATCAGAATGAGAGTAATCAAACCTGATGGAAGAGATAAAAGTTTTGTTGAAAAACGAACGTGGGCCTCATCTCACCTCACAAAACAGAGTTGGTTAGAAGGAGATTCAGAAGAAAAGCCGTACAAGAAAACCAATAAGGCAGCCTTAACCCCCAACCACCCCCCATCCCCCAAAAAGAAAAACTATCACCCCCCCAAACCCCCCTACCAAGGGAAGAAGAGAAACAGAACACAAGAAATCCAAATGATGGGAATGAAATTGTCATTTGAAGATCCTAAGGGAGCAGAAATAGTGCATCTAAAGTGAGGGGAATAAGAGGTTTAATATATTGCTGGAATGGTCTCCGGGAAATAGGAACCCGCATTGGGCTGTTTATTACGTGATCTAGACGTTAAGCAAATATAGGAGATCCTCGACTTCGCCGGGATCATCCCAAGTAGATCCAAGCCAATCTTTTCTGTGTAACCTCAAATCCTCTGCATATAGGATTTCAGCAAATCAATGTAAGAAGTAAAACGTTACCAGAAAATGGTCTGATCAACGCCAGATGTGCTGGTAGGAGTGCAGGCTTCAGAGACGTGATAACCATCATATCAGCAGGGTACCCACGGAGGTACTCAACGACCTTGAGTCGTCCTGGTGTGGGCGCCACTATAGTGGTGAAATCCGTCTCTTCCCGCTGGAGCTGGCCAATCATCCCGGTGAAGATGCCGTCCTTCTCGTCGCCAAAGGATCGGTCGGGCTCCGCATGAATCTCGAAGCTGGTGCGAATTAAGGCAACATTTAAACGCCCCACAAATAAAATCTAAACATCTTCAGTTATCATTCATATTTGAATCACGCTGTTTAATCAAAATGACTTATACGTGAGAGAAAAATTTAACAAGTTTTTACCCATATATATATATATATATATATATATATATATATATATATATACTTCCCACGTATTCCCTGCGTGTCGTAGAAGGCGACTAAAAGGGGAGGGAGCGGGGGGCTGGAAATCCTCCCATCTCGTATATATATATATATATATATATATATATATATATATATATATATATATATATATATATATGTATATATATATATATATATGTATGTATATATATGTATTTTGCTCTGTCGCTGTCTCCCGCGTTTGCGAGGTAGCGCAAGGAAACAGAAGAAAGAAATGGCCCAACCTACCCCTATACACATGTATATTCATACACGTCCACACATGCAAATATACATACCTATACATCTGAATGTACACATATATATGCACACACAGACAATACATATATACACATGTCTATAATTCATACTGTCTGCCTTTATTTATTCCCATCGCCACCTCGCCACACATGGAATAACATCCCCCTCCCCCTCATGTGTGCGAGGTAGCGCTAGGAAAAGACAACAAAGGCACCATTCGTTCCCTCTCAGTCTCTAGCTGTCATTTGATAATGCCCGAAACCACAGCCCCCTTTCCACATCCAGGCCCCACAGAACTTTCCATGGTTTACCCCAGACGCTTTACATGCCCTGATTCAATCCACTGACAGCACGTTAACCCCGGTATACCACATCGATCAAATTCACTCTATTCATTGCCCGCCTTTCACCCTCCTGCATGTTCAGGCCCCGATCACTCAAAATCTTTTTCACTCCATCTTTCCACCTCCAATTTGGTCTCCCACTTCTCCTCGTTCCCTCCACCTCCGACACATATATCCTCTTGGTCAATCTTTCCTCACTCATTCTCTCCATGTGCCCAAACCATTTCAAAACACCCTCTTCTGCTCTCTCAACCACGCTCTTTTCATTTCCACACATCTCTCTTACCCTTACATTACTTACTCGATCAAACCACCTCACACCACATATTGTCCTCAAACATCTCATTTCCAGCACATCCACCCTCCTGCGCACAACTCTATCCATAGCCCACGCCTCGCAACCATACAACATTGTTGGAACCACTATTCCTTCAAACATACCCATTTTTGCTTTCCGAGATAATGTTCTTTACTTCCAAACATTCTTCAAGGCTCCCAGGATTTTCGCCCCCTCAACCACCCTATGATTCACTTCCCCTTCCATGGTTCCATCCGCTGCCAGATCCACTCCCAGATATCTAAAACACTTTACTTTCTCCAGTCTTTCTCCATTCAAACTTACCTCCCAATCGACTTGACCCTCAACCCTACTGTACCTAATAACCTTGCTCTTATTCACATTTACTCTTAACTTTCTTCTTTCACACACTTTACCAAATTCAGTCACCAGCTTCTGCAGTTTCTCACATGAATCAGCCACCAGCGCTGACTCACTTCCCAAGCTCTCTCATCCACAACAGACTGCATACTTGCCCCTCTTTCCAAAACTCTTGCATTCACCTCCCTAAGAACCCAATCCATAAACAAATTAAACAACCATGGAGACATCACACACTATTGCCGTGAGACTACATTCACTGAAACCAATCACTTTCCTCTCTTCCTACACGTACACATGCCTTGCATCATCGATAAAAACTTTTCATTGCTTATAACAACTTGCCTCCCACACCATATATTCTTCGTACATTCCACAGAGCATCTCTATCAACTCTATCATATACCTTCTCCAGATCCAAAAATGCTACATACGAATCCATTTGCTTTTCTAAGTATTTCTCACATACATTCTTCAAAGCAAACACTTGATCCACACATCC
Source organism: Panulirus ornatus (assembly GCF_036320965.1). Classification (NCBI taxonomy): domain Eukaryota; kingdom Metazoa; phylum Arthropoda; class Malacostraca; order Decapoda; family Palinuridae; genus Panulirus; species Panulirus ornatus. The sequence goes on along the minus strand of NC_092256.1, from coordinate 428,489 downwards.
TCTACCACTTCTGAAACCACACTGCTCTTCCCCAATCTGATTCTCTGTACATGCCTTCACCCTCTCAATCAATACCCTCCCATATAATTTACCAGGAATACTCAACAAACTTATACCTCTGTAATTTGAGCACTCACTCTTATCCCCTTTGCCTTTGTACAATGGCACTATGCAAGCATTCCGCCAATCCTCAGGCACCTCACCATGAGTCATACATACATTAAATAACCTTATCAACCAGTCAACAATACAGTTCCCCTATCTTTTTTAAAAAATTCCGCTGCAATATCATCCAAACCTACTGCCTTGCCGGCTATCATCTTCCGCAAAGCTTTTACTACCTCTTCTCTGTTTACAAAATCATTTTCCCTAATCCTCTCACTTTGCACACCACCTCGAGCAAAACACCCTATATCTGCCACTCTATCATCAAACACATTCAACAAACCTACAAAATACTCACTCCATCTCCTTCTCACACCACCACTACTTGTTATCACCTCCCCATTAGCCCCCTTCACTGAAGTTCCCATTTGCTCCCTTCTCTTACGCACTTCATTTACCTCCTTCCAAAACATCTTTTCATTCTCCCTAAAATTTAATGATGCTCTCTCACCCCAACAGTCATTTGCCCTCTTTTTCACCTCTTGCACCTTTCTCTTGACCTCCTGCCTCTTTCTTTTATACATCTCCCACTCATTTGCATTTTTTCCCTACAAAAATCGTCCAAATGCCTCTCTCTTCTCTTTCACTAATAATCTTACTTCTTCATCCCACCACTCACTACCCTTTCTAATCAACCTACCTCCCACGCTTCTCATGCCACAAGCATCTTTTGCGCAAGCCATCACTGCTTCCCTAAATACATCCCATTCCTCCCCCACTCACCTTATCTCCTTTGTTCTCACCTTTTTTCATTCTGTACTCAGTCTCTCCTGGTACTTCCTCACACAAGTCTCCTTCCCAAGCTCACTTACTCTCACCACCCTCTTCACCCAACATTCTCTCGTCTTTTCTGAAAACCCATACAAATCTTCACCTTCGTCTCCACAAGATAATGATCACATATCCCTCCAGTTGCACCTCTCAGCACATTAACATCCAAAAGTCTCTCTTTCGCGCGCCTGTCAATTAACACGTAAATCCAATAACGCTCTCTGGCCATCTCTCCTACTTACATACGTATGCTTATGTATATCTAGCTTTTTAAACCAGGTATTCCCAATCACCAGTCCTTTTTCAGCACATAAATCTACAAGCTCTTCACCATTTCCATTTACAACACTGAACACCCCATGTATACCAATTATTCCCTCAACTGCCACATTACTCACCTTTGCATTCAAATCACCCATCACTATAACCCGGTTTTGTGCATCAAAACCACTAACACACTCATTCAGCTGCTCCCAAAACACTTGCCTCTCATGATCTTTCTTCTCTTGTCCAGGTGCATATGCACCAATAATAACCCATCTCTCTCCATCAACTTTCAGTTTTACCCATGTTAATCTAGAGTTTACTTCCTTACATTCTATCACATACTCCCACAACTCCTGTTTCAGGAGTAGTGCTACTAATTCCCTTGCTCTTGTCCTCTCACTAACCCCTGACTTTACTCCCAAGACATTCCCAAACCACTCCTCCCATTTACTCTTGAGCTTCGTTTCACTCATAGCCAAAACATCCAGGTTCCTTTCCTCAAATGTACCACCTATATCTCCTTTTTTCACATCTTGGTTACATCCACACACATTTAGACACCCCAATCTGAGCCTTCGAGGAGGATGAGCACTCCCCGCGTGACTCCTTCTTCTGTTTCCCCTTTCAGAAAGTTAGAATTACAAGCAAGAGAGGATTTCTGGCTCCCCGCTCCGGTCCCTTCTAGTTGCCTTCTACGACACGTGAGGAATCCGTGGGAAGTATTCTTTCTCCCCTATCCCCAGGGATAATATATATATATATATATATATATATATATATATATATATATATATATATATATATATATATATATATATATATATATATATATATATATATATATATATATATACATATATTTTTTTTTCTTTGTCGCTGTCTCCCGCGTTTGCGAGGTAGCGCAAGAAAACAGACGAAAGAAATGGCCCAACCCACCCCCATACACATGTATATACATACGTCCGCACACGCAAATATACATACCTACACAGCTTTCCATGATTTAACCCAGACGCTTTACATGCCCTGATTCAATCCACTGACAGCACGTTAACCCCGGTATACCACATCGATCCAATTCACTCTATTCCTTGCCCTCCTTTCACCCTCCTGCATGTTCAGGCCCCGATCACAAAAAATCTTTTTCACTCCATCTTTCCACCTCAAATTTGGTCTCCCACTTCTCGTTCCCTCCACCTCCGACACATATATCCTCTTGGTCAATCTTTCCTCACTCATTCTCTCCATGTGCCCAAACCATTTCAAAACACCCTCTTCTGCTCTCTCAACCACGCTCTTTTTATTTCCACACATCTCTCTTACCCTTACGTTACTTATTCGATCAAACCACCTCACACCACATATTGTCCTCAAACATCTCATTTCCAGCACATCCATCCTCCAGCGCACAACTCTATCCATAGCCCACGCCTCGCAACCATACAACATTGTTGGAACCACTATTCCTTCAAACATACCCATTTTGGCTTTCCGAGATAATGTTCTCGACTTCCACACATTCTTCAAGGCTCCCAGAATTTTCGCCCCCTCCCCAACCCTATGATCCACTTCCGCTTCCATGGTTCCATCCGCTGCCAGATCCACTCCCAGATATCTAAAACACTTTACTTCCTCCAGTTTTTCTCCATTCAAACTTACATCCCAATTGACTTGACCCTCAACCATACTGTACCTAATAACCTTGCTCTTATTCACATATACTCTTAACTTTCTTCTTTCACACATTTTACCAAACTCAGTCACCAGCTTTTATATATATATATATATATATATATATATATATATATATATATATATATATATATATATATATTTCCCACTGTCTCCCGCGTTTGCGAGGTAGCGCAAGGAAACAGACGAAAGAAATGGCCCAACCCACCCCCATACACGTGTATATACATACACGACCACACACGCAAATATACATACCTACACAGCTTTCCATGGTTTACCCCAGACGCTTCACATGCCCTGATTCAATCCACTGACAGCACGTCAACCCCGGTATACCACATCGATCCTATTCACTCTATTGCTTGCCCTCCTTTGACCCTCCTGCATGTTCAGGCCCCGATCACACAAAATCTTTTTCACTCCATCTTTCCACCTCCAATTTGGTCTCCCACTTCTCCTCGTTCCCTCCACCTCCGACACATATATCCTCTTGGTCAATCTTTCCTCACTTATTCTCTCCATGTGCCCAAACCATCTCAAAACACCCTCTTCTGCTCTCTCAACCACGCTCTTTTTATTTCCACACATCTCTCTTACCCTTACGTTACTTACTCGATCAAACCACCTCACACCACACATTGTCCTCAAACATCTCATTTCCAGCACATCCACCCTCCTGCGCACAACTCTATCCATAGCCTACGCCTCGCAACAATACAACATTGTTGGAACTACTATTCCTTCAAACATACCCATTTTTGCTTTCAGAGATAATGTTCTCGATTTCCACACATTCTTCAAGGCTCCCAGGATTTTCGCCCCCTCCCCCACCCTATGATTCACCTCCGCTTCCATGGTTCCATCCGCTGCCAGATCCACTCCCAGATATCTAAAACACTTCACTTCCCCCAGTTTTTCTCCATTCAAACTTACCTCCCAATCGACTTGACCCTCAACCCTACTGTACCTAATAACCTTGCTCTTATTCATATTTACTCTTAACTTTCTTCTTTCACACACTTTACCAAAATCAGTCACCAGCTTCTGCAGTTTCTTACATGAATCAGCCACCAGCGTTGTATCATCAGCGAACAACAACTGACTCACTTCCCAAGCTCTCTCATCCACAACAGACTTCATACTTGCCCCTCTTTCCAAAACTCTTGCATTCACCTCCCTAACAACCCCATCCATAAACAAATTAAACAACCATGGAGACATCACACACCCCTGCCGCAAACCTACATTCACTGAGAACCAATCACTTTTCTCTCTTCCTACACGTACACATGCCTTACATCCTCGATAAAAACTTTTCACTGCTTCTAACAACTTGCCTCCCACACCATATATTCTTAATACCTTCCACAGAAAACACGCTCTGGCTATTTTCCTCTCACTCACAATGGATTCTACCCTCTGATCACACCATGACATCTACCGACTGATCCACACCCTGGCTTCTACTCACTGATACACACCCTGGTATCTTTCCTATCACTCAACCTGGCTTACACCCTCTAATCCACACCCTGGCTTCTTCCCACTGATCCACACCTTGCCTTCTACACTCTGATCCACAGCCAGACTTCTACCCACTGATTCACATCCCGGCTTTTACTCACTGATCCACACCCTGGCTTCCTCCCGCTGATTCAGGCACTGGCTTCTACCAACTGATCCACACCCAGGCTTCTTCCCGCTGATTCAGGCACTGGCTTCTACCAACTGATCCACACCCGGGCTTCTTTCCTCTGATTCACGCCCTGGCCTCTACTCTCTGACCCAAACACTGGCTTCTTCTCTCATCCCGAGAATCTGGCTTCTTCCCTCTCTCTCACCCTGGCATTCACCCTCTGATTCACACCCTGGCTTCTAACCATTGATTCACAACCTGGCATCTTCCCTTTCACTCACCGTGGCATCTACCCTCTGATCCACAACCTGGCTTCTTCCCACTAATCCACACACAGGCTGGTTTCCACTGATTTACAACTTGGCTTCTACCCACTGATCAATGCCCTGGCTTCTTTCCACTGATTCACGTACTGGCTATATTCCTCACTCTCACAATGGCTTCTGCCCTCTGATCCACACCCGGACTTCTACCAAATGATCCACGCCCTGGCTTCTACCCTCTGATCCATACCCTAGCTTCTTCCCACTGATTCACGCTCTGGCTATTTTCCTCTCACTCACAATGGATTCTACCCTCTGATCACACCATGACATCTACCGACTGATCCACACCCTGGCTTCTACTCACTGATACACACCCTGGTATCTTTCCTATCACTCAACCTGGCTTACACCCTCTAATCCACACCCTGGCTTCTTCCCACTGATCCACACCTTGCCTTCTACACTCTGATCCACAGCCAGACTTCTACCCACTGATTCACATCCCGGCTTTTACTCACTGATCCACACCCTGGCTTCTTCCCACTGATTCACGCCCTGCCTTCTTCACTCTCACTCAACCTTGCTTCTTCCCTCTGATCCACACCCTGGTATCTTTCCACTGATCAAAACCCTGGCTTCTGCCCACTGATCCACACAATGACATCTTTCCTATCACTCAATCTGGCATCCACCCTCTAATCCACACCCTGACTTCTTCCCACTGATTCACTTCTTCATTCTCACTCAACTTTGCACTGATCAACACCCTGGCTTCTACCCACTGATCTACTCAATGACATATTTCCTATCACTTAATCTGGCTTCCACCCTCTAATCCACACCCTGGCTTCTTCCCACTAATTCACACTCTGGCTTATACTTACTGATCCACACCCAGGCTTCTACCCACTGATTCACATCCTGGCTTTTACTCACTGATCCAAACCCTGACGTCTTCCAACTGATTCACGCCCTGGATATTTTACTCTCGCTCACTAATTACTTCTACCCTCTGATCCACACACTGACATCTACCCACTGATCCATACGCTGGCACAACCCCACTGATTCACACCCAAACACATCCCCATTGATTCACACCCTGGCTTTTTACCACTCACTCACCTTTTCTTCTACCCTCTGATCCACATCCGGGCTTCTACCCACCGATCTAAACTCTGGTGTCTACCCTTTATTCCACACCTTGGCTTCTTCCCACCTATTTACACCCAGGCTTCTACCCACTTATCCACACTCAGGCTTCTACCAACTGATTCACACCCTGGCTTTAACTCACTGATCCAAACCTTGGCTTCTTCCAACCGATTCACGCCCTGGCTATTTTACTCTCACTCACAAATGACTTCTACCCTCTGATCCACTCACTACCATCTACCCACTGATCCACTCCTTAGCTTTTATTCGCTGATCCACACCCTGGCACATCCTCACTGATTCACACCCAAATACATCACTGATTCACACCCTGGCTTTTTCCCGCCCACTCACCCTTTCTTCTACCCTCTGATCCAAATCCTGGCTTCTACCCACTGATCCAAACTCTGGCGTTTACCCTTTAATCCAGACCCTGGCTTCTTCCCACTTATTTACACCCAGGCTTTTACCCACTCATCCACACTCAGCCTTCTACCCACTGATTCACACCCTGACTTTAAATCACTGATCCACACCCTGGATTCTTCCCTCTCACTCACCCTGACTTCTATCATCTGATCAACACCATGTCCTCTTCCCACTGATCCACACCCTGGCGTCTCCTCTCTGACCTACACACTGGTTTCTTCTCTCAGACCGAAAATCTTGCTTCTTCCCCCTCACTCATCCTGGCTTTCACCCTCTGATGTACACCCTGGCTTCTAACCATTGATCAACGTGACTTCTACCCACTGATCCACACCCTGGCAGCTTACCTATCACTCACCCTGGCTTCCACTCTCTGATCCACACCCTAGCTTCTTCCCACTGATCCACACCCTGGCTTCTACCCTCTGATCCACACCGTGGCTTCTTCCCCCCGATTCACACTGGATTTTACCCACTGATCCGCATCAAAGCTTCCCACTGATTCACATCCTGGCGTTTACACACTGATCCACACCCTGGCTTCTTCCCACTGATTCACGCCCTGGCTTCTGCCCTCTGATCCACAAACTGGCATCTTCTCACTCATTCAAACCCTGGCTTCTACCCACTAATCCACACCCTGACTTCTTTCCACTGATTCACGCCCTGGTTATTTTCCTCTCACTCACAATGGCTTCTACCCTCTGATCCGGACCCTGACTTCTACCTACTCATCCACACCCTGGATTCTACCCACTGATCCACATTATGTTATCTTCCAACTGATTCACACCCTGGCTTCTTCCCTCTCACTAACCCTGTCTTCTAGTGCCTGATCCACACCATAGGTTCTTCCCACTGATCCACACTCTGGCTTCCTCCATCTGATCCACACCCAGGCTTCTTCCCACTGATTCACACCCTGGCTTCTACCCACTGATCCACACTCAGGCTTCTTCCCTCTGATTCACGCCCTGGCCTCTACTCTCTGACCCACACACTGGTTTTTTTCTCTCATACCGAAAATCTGGCTTTTTCCCTCTCTCTCACCCTGGCTTTCACCCTCTGATTCACACCCTGGTTTCTAACCATTGATTCACACCCTGGCATCTTCCCTCTCACTGACAGTGGCATATACCCTCTGATCCACAACCTGGCTTCTTCCCACTAATCCACAACCTGGCTTCTTCCCACTGGTCCACACCCTTGTCTTCTTCCCACTGACTCACATCCTGATTCTACCAACTGATCTACACCCAGGCTTATTCCCACTGATTTACAACCTGGCTTCTACCCATTGATCCATATCCTGGCTTCTTCCCACTGATTCACGCCCTGGCTATTTTCCTCTCACTCACAATGGATTTTACCCTCTGATCCACACCATGACTTCTACCCACTGATCCACACCCTGCTATCTTTCCTATCACTTAACCTGGCTTCCACCTTCTAATCAACACCCTGACCTCTTCCCACTGATCCACACCCTGGCTTCTACTCTCTGATCCACACCCTGGCTTCTTCCCACTGATTCACACTCTAGCTTCTACCCACTGATCCACACCCAGGCTACTACCCACTGGCTCACATCCTGGCTTTTACTCACTGATCCACACCCTGGCTTCTTCCCACTGATTCACGCCCTGGCTTCTTCACTCTCACTCACCTTTCCTTCTACCCTCTGACCTACACCCTGGCATCTTCCCACTGATCAACACCCTGGCTTCTACCCACTGATCCACAACCTGATTTCTTCGAATCTATTGACGCCCTGGTTATTTTCCTCTCACTCACAATGGCTTTTACCCTGTGATCCACACCCTGACTTCTACCCACCCATCCACACTCAGGTTTCTACCCACTGATCCACACCTTGACATCTTCCAACTGATTCACACCCTGGCGACTTGCCTCTCAATACACCTGGCTTCTAGTCTCTGATCCACACCCTGGGTTCTTCCTACTGATACACACCCTGGCTTCCTCCCTCAATCCACACCCTAGCTTCTTCACACTGATTCATTCCCTGGTTATTTTCCTCACTCACAATGGCCTCTGCTCTCTAATGCACACCCTACTTTCTACCCACTAATCTACATCCTGGCTTCAACCTAGTGATCCAAACCCAGACTTCTTCCCACTAATTCAGCCCTTACTTCTACCCACTGATCCAAACCCTGGTTAATTCCAACTGATTTACGCCCTGGCTATTTTCCTCTCACTCACAATGACTTCTACCCTCTGATCCACACCTTGACATATACCCACTGATCCACACTCTGCGTTCTACCCACTGATCCACACCCTCTCATTTTCCCACTGATTTACACCCTGGCCTCTTCCCGTTCACTTACACTGTCTTCTACCCTCTGATCCACATCTGGCTTCTACCCACTGATCCATTCCCTTGCGTCTACACTCTTATGAACACCCTGGCTTCTTCACACTTATTTACAACCAGGCTTCTACCCACTGATCCACACCCAGGCTTGTACCAACTGATTCACAACCTGCTTTTAACTCACTGATCCATACCCAGGGTTCTTTCTACTAATTCACCCCCTGGCTTCTTCCCTCTCACTCACCCGGGCTTCTACGCCCTGATCCACACCATGGCTGCTTCCCACTAATCCACACTCTACCTTGTACTTTCTGACCCACACCTTGGTTTCTTCTCTCAGACCTAAAATTTGGCTTCTTCTCACTCTTTCTCGCTGGCTTTTGTCCTCTGATTCATATCCTGGCTTCTACCCACTGATCCAGACCCAGGCTTCTTCGCATTGATTCACACCCTGTCTTCTTCCCTCTCATTCACCGTGGCATCTACCCTCTGATCCACAACCTGGCTTCTTCCCACTGATCCACAACGTGGCTTCTTCCCATTGATCAACACCTTGGCTTCTTCCCACTAATTCACATCCTGACTTCTACCAACTGATCCACACCCAGGCTTCTTCCCAGAGATTCACAACCTGATCTACTCCCAGTGATCCACACCCTGGCTTCTTCCCACTGATCCACACCCAAATACTTTCCCACTGGTACTCACTCTGGATTCTTCCCATTGAACCACAACCTGGTTTCTTCTCACTTATTAGCATCCAGGATTATTCCCAATGATCCACATCAAGGCTTCTCTCCACTAATCCACAACCTGGCTTCTTCCCACTGATTCACAGCCTGGCTATTCTCCTCTCACTTATCCCTGCTTCTACCCTCTGATCCACACCCTGGCTTTTCCCCATTAATCCTCACCGTGGCTTCTACCCAGTGATCTACAACCTGGTATCTTCCCACGGATTCACACCCTGCCTTTTTTCCTCTCACTCACTCTGGCTTCTACCCTCTAATGCACATCCTGGCTTCTAACCACTGCTCCACACCCTGACTTCTACCCTGTGATCCATATCCTGGCTTCTTGTCACTGATTTGCACCCTAGCTTCTTCCCACTGATCCACAACGTGGCTTCTTCCCACTGATCAACACCTTGGCTTCTTCCCACTAATTCACATCCTGACTTATACCAACTGATCCACACCCAGGCTTCTTCCCAGAGATTCACAACCTGGCTTCTTCCCACTGATCCACACCCTGGCTTCTTCCCACTGATTCACGCACTGGTTATATTCCTCTCATTCACAGTGGCTTCTACCGTCTGATCCACATCCTAACTTCTACCAACTAATCCATGCCATAGCTTTTACCCAATGATCAACACCAGGCTTCCTTCCACTGATTCACGGGCTAGCTTCTACCCACTGATCCATAACCTGACTTCTTTCCACTGATTCACACCCTGGCTATTTTCCTCTCAGTCACAATAGCTTCTACCCTCTGATCCACACCCTGACTTCTACCCACTGCTCCACACCTTGGCGTCTTCCCTCTGATCCAAAAAGCTGGCTTCTTCCCTCTGATCCATACTCTAGCTTCTTCCCACTGATCCACAACCTGGCTCCTTCCTACTGATCCACACCCAAGCTTTTTTCCACTGATACTCACCCTGGCTTCTTCCCATTGAACCACAACCTGGCTTCTTCTCATTTATCAGCATCCATGATTATTCCCAATGATCCACATCAAGGCTTCTTTCCACTAATCCACAACCTGGCTTCTTACCACTGATTCGCAACCTGGCTTCTTCCCACTGATTCACAGCCTTGCTATTTTCCTCTCACTCACTCCTGCTTCTACCCTCTGATCCACACCCTGGCTTCTCCCCATTAATCCACACCCTGGTTTCTATCCAGTGATCCGCAACCTGGTATCTTCCCACGGATTCACACCCTGCCTTCTTCCCTCTCACTCACCATGGCTTCTACCGTTTAATGCACATCCTGGTTTCTACCGTACAATGCACATCCAGGCTTCTACCAACTACTCCACACTCTGGTTTCTACCCTCTGATCCATACCCTGGCTTCTTCTCACTAATTCACACCTTGGCTTCTACCCATTGATCCACACCCTTGCTTCGTCCCACTGATTCACGCCCTGGTTATTTTCCTCTCACTCACAATGACTTCTGCTCTCTGATCCACACACTAATATCTACCCACTGATCCACACCCTAGCTTTTATCCACTGATCCACACCCTGGCATATTCCAACTGATTCACACCCAGGAACATCCCACTGAGTCACACCCTGGCTTTTTCCCGTTCACTCACGCATTCCTCTACCCTCTGAGCCACATCCTTGATCTACCCACTGATCCAAACCCTGGCGTCTACCCTTTAATCCCCACCCTGGCTTCTTCCCACCTATTTACACCTAGGCTTCTAACCACTTATCTACACTCAGATTTCTACCAACTGATTCACACCCTGGTTTTAACTCACTGATCCACACCCTGGTTTTAACTCACTGATCCACACCCTGGCTTCTTCCCACTTATTCAAACCCTGGCTTCTTCCCTCTCACTCACCCTGACTCCAATTATCCGATCGACACCATAGCTTCTTCCCACTGATTCACAACCTTGCGTCTACTCTGTGACCCACACTCTGGTTTCTTCTCTCAGACCGAAAATCTTGCTTCTTCCCTCTCACTCATCCTGTCTTTCACCTTCTGATTCACAGCCTTGCTTCTACCCATTGATCAACACCCTGGTTTCTTCGCGCTGATTCACACCCTGGCTTCTTACCTCTCACTCACTGAGGCATCTACCTTCTGACACACAACCTAGCTTCTTCCCACTGATCCACACCCTGACTACTTCCTACTGACTCACACCCTGGCCTCTACCAACTGATGCACACCCAGTCTTATTCACACTGATTCACAAACTGGCTTCTACCCACTGATCCACACCCTGGCGTCTTTCCACTGATTCACGCACTATCTATATTCCTCTCTCTCAATTGCTTCTGCCCTCTGACCCACACCCTGACTTCTACCTACTGATCCACGCCTTGGCTTCTACCCACTGATCCATGCCCAGGCTTCTTCCCACTGATTCATGCCCAGGCTATTTTCCTCTCACTCACAATGGATTCTATCCTCTGATCCACACCATGACTTCTGTCCACTGATCCACACACACTGGCTTCTACCCACTGATCCACACCCTAGCATCATTCTTATCACTCACCTTGGCTTCCATCCTCTGATCCACGCCTTAGCTTTTTCCACTGATCCACACCCTGGCTTCTACCCTCTGATCCACACCCTAGCTTCTTCCCACTGATTCACACTCTGGCTTTTACCAACTGATCCACAACCAAACTTCTACCCACTGATTCACATCCTGGCTTTTACTCACTGATCCACTCCTTGACTTCTTTCCACTGATTCACGCCCTGGCTTCTTCCCTCACTTACCCTGGCTTCTACCCTCTGATCCACAACCTGACATCTTCCCACTCATTCACACCCTGGCTTCTACCCACTGATCATCACCCTGGCTTCTTTCCAATGATTCACGCCCTGGTTATTTTCCTCTCACTCATAGGCTTTTACCTTCTGATCAACATCCTGACTTCTATCGACTCATCCACACCCCTTTTTCTTCCCACTGATCCACACCTTGATATCTTGCAACTGATTCACACACTGTCTTCTTTCCCTCTCACTGACCCTGTCTTCTAATCTCTGATACACACCCTGGGTTCTTCCCTCTGATCCACACTCTGGCTTCCTCCATCTGATCCACACCTAAGCTTCTTCCCACTGATTCAAACCCTAGCTTCTACCCACTGATCCACACCCTGGCTTCTCTCCTTTGATTCACGCCCTGGCCTCTACTCTCTGACCCACACTCTGGCTTCTTCTCTCATACCGAAAATCTGGCTTCTTCTCTCTCTCCCACCCTGCCATTCACCCTCTGATTCACACACTGGCTTCTAACCAATGATGCACACACTGGTATCTTCCCTTTCACTCACCGTGACATCTACCCTCTGATCCACAATTTGGCTTCTTCCCACTAATCCACAACCTGGCTTCTTCCCACTGACTCACACCCTTCCTTCTACCAACTGATCTACATTCAGGCTTATTTCCACTGATTTAAAACCTGTATTCTACCCACTGATCCATACCCAGGCTTCTTCCCACTGATTCACGAACTCACTATGTTCCTCTCTCTCACAAGGGCTTCTGCCCTCTGATCCACACCCTAGCTTCTACCCACTGATACACACCCTGGCATCTTTCCTATCACTCAACCTGGCTTCCACCCTCTAATCCACACCCTGGCTTCTTCCCACTGATCCACCCCCTGGCTTCTACACCCTGATCCACACCCAAACTTCTACCCACTGATTCACATCCTGGCTTTTACTCACTTATCCTGGCTTCGTCCCACTGATTCACGTCCTGGCTTCTTCACTCTCGCCCACCTTTGCTTCTACCCTCTGATCCTCACCTTAGCATCTTCCCACTGATCAACACCCTGGCTTCTACCCACTGATCCACAACCTGGCATCTTCCCACTCATTCACACCCTGGCTTCTACCCACTGATCATCACCCTGGCTTTTTTCCAATGATTCACGCCCTGGTTATTTTCCTCTCACTCATAGGCTTTTACCTTCTGATCCACACCCTGACTTCTACCTACTCATCACACCCCTTTTTCTACCCACTGATCCACACCTTGATATCTTACAACTGATTCACACACTGTCTTCTTCCCTCTCACTGACCCTGTCTTCTAATCTGATCCACTCCCTGGGTTCTTCCCTCTGATCCACACTCTGGCTTCCTCCATCTGATCCACACCTAAGCTTCTTCCCACTGATTCAAACCCTAGCTTCTACCCACTGATCCACACCCTGGCTTCTCTCCTTTGATTCACGCCCTGGCCTCTACTCTCTGACCCACACTCTGGCTTCTTCTCTCATACCGAAAATCTGGCTTCTTCTCTCTCTCCCACCCTGCCATTCACCCTCTGATTCACACACTGGCTTCTAACCAATGATGCACACACTGGTATCTTCCCTTTCACTCACCGTGACATCTACCCTCTGATCCACAATTTGGCTTCTTCCCACTAATCCACAACCTGGCTTCTTCCCACTGACTCACACCCTTCCTTCTACTAACTGATCTACATTCAGGCTTATTTCCACTGATTTAAAACCTGTATTCTACCCACTGATCCATACCCAGGCTTCTTCCCACTGATTCACGAACTCACTATGTTCCTCTCTCTCACAATGGCTTCTGCCCTCTGATCCACACCATAACTTCTACCCACTGATCCACACCCTAGCTTCTACCCACTGATACACACCCTGGCATCTTTCCTATCACTCAACCTGGCTTCCACCCTCTAATCCACACCCTGGCTTCTTCCCACTGATCCACCCCCTGGCTTCTACACTCTGATCCACACCCTAGCTTCTACCAACTGATGGACACCCAGGCTTATTCACACTGATTTTCAACCTGGCTTCTACCCACTGATCCACACTCTGGCTTCTTCCCACTGATTTACGCACTAGCTATATTCCTCTCTCTCACACTGGCTTCTGCCATCTGATATACACCCTGACTTCTACCTACTGATCCACACCCTGGCTTCTACCCACTGATACGCACCCTGGCATCTTTAATATCACTCAACCTGGCTTCCACCCGTTAATCCACTCCCTGACTTCTCAATGATCCACACCCTGGCTTCTACACTCTAATCCACACCCTGGTTTCTGCACTCTGATCCACACCCAGACCCTTGCCCACTAATTCACATCCTGGCTTTTACTTACTGATCCACACCCTGCCTTCTTCCCACTGATTCATACCCTGGCTTCTTCACTCTCACTTACCCTTGCTTCTACTCTCTGATCTACACCCTAGCATCTTCCCACTGATCAACACCCTGGCTTCTTCCCACTGGTCCATACCTGACATCTTTTCTATCACTCAACCTGAATTCCACCCTCTAATCCAAACCCTGGCTTCTACCCACTGATTCACACTCTGGCATCTACTTATTGATCCACACCCAGACTTCTCCCCACTGATTCACATCCTGGCTTTTACTCACTGATCCATACCCTGGCTTCTTCCAACTGATTCACGCCCTGGCTATTTTCTCACTCACAATGACTTCTACCCTCTGATCCACACCCTAGCTTTTATCCACGGATCCACACCCTAGCTTTTATCCACTGATCCACACCCTGGCATATTCCCACTGATTCACACCCAGGCACATCTCACTGAGTCACACCCTGGCTTTTCCCCATTCACTCACGCTTTCCTCTACCCCCTGATCCACATCCTTGCTTCTACCCACTGATTCAAACTCTTTCGTCTACCCTTTAATCTACACCCTGGCTTCTTCCACCTATATACACCCAGGCTTCTACCCAATCATCCACACTCAGGTTTCTACCCACTGATTCATATCCTGGCTTTAACTCACTGATCCACATCCTGGCTTCTTCCCACTAATGCACACCCTGGCTTCTTCCCTCTCACTCACCCTGACTTCTATTATCTGATCCACACCATGGCTTCTTCCCTCTGATCCACAACCTGGCGTCTACTCTCTAACCTACATCCTGGCTTCTTCTCTCAAACCAATAATCTTGCTTCTTCCCTCTCACTCATGCTGGCATTCACCTTCTGATTTACACCCTGGCTTCTACCCATTGATCAACACCCTGACTTCTTCGCACTGATTCACACTCTGGTTTCTTCCCTCTCACTCACCGAGGCATCTACCCACTGACACACAAACTGGCTTCTTCCCACTGATCCACACCCTGCCTTCTTCACACTGACTCACACCCTGGCTTCTACCAACTGATGCACACCCAAGCTTATTCAAACTGATTGTCAACCTGGCTTTTACCCACTGATCCACACTCTGGCTTTTTCCCACTGATTCACGCACTTGCTATATTCCTCTCTCTCACACTGGCTTCTGCCCTCTGATCTAAACCCTGTCTTCTACCCTCTGATGCACACCCTAGCATCTTTCCTATCACTCAACCTGGCTTGCACCCGCTAATCCACTACCTAACTTTTTCTCACTGATCCACACCCTGGCTGCTACACTCTGATCCAGACTTCTGCCCACTGATTCACATCCTGGCTTTTACTCACTTATCCACAACCTGCCTTCTTTCCATTTATTTATGTCTTGG
This sequence comes from Panulirus ornatus, assembly GCF_036320965.1. Lineage (NCBI taxonomy): Eukaryota > Metazoa > Arthropoda > Malacostraca > Decapoda > Palinuridae > Panulirus > Panulirus ornatus. Next base: position 412,505 of record NC_092256.1, on the reverse strand, counting down.
CTTCTTCACTCTCACTCACCCCTGCTTCTACCCTCTGATCCACACCCTGGCATCTTTCCACTGATCAGCACCCTGGCTTCTTCCCACTGATCTACACCTTGACATCTTTCCTATCACTCAACCTGGCTTCCACCCTCTAATCCAAACCCTGGCTTCTACCCACTGACTCACACTCTGGCTTCTACCTACTGATCCACACCCACACTTCTCCCCACTGATTTACTTCCTAGCTTTGACTCACTGATCTATACCCTGGCTTCTTCCAACTGATTCACGCCCTGGCTATTTTCTTCTCACTCACAATGACTTCTACCCTCTGATCCTCACCCTAGTTTTTATCCACTGATCCACACCCTAGCTTTTATCCACTGATCCACACCCTGGCATATCCCCACTGATTCACACCCAGGCACATCCCACTGACTCAAACCCTTGCTTTTTTCCGTTCACTCACGCTCTCGTCTACCCTCTGGTCCACATCCTTACTTCTACCCACTGATCCAAACCCTGGCGTCTACCCTTTAAAATCTAAACCCTGGCTTCTTCCCACCTATTTGCACCCAGGCTTCTACACACTTATCCACACTTAGGCTTCTACCCACAGATTCACAACCTGGTTTTTACTCACTGATCCACATCCTGGCTTCTTCCCACTAATTCACACCCTGGCTTCTTCCCTCTCACTCACCCTGACTTCTATTATCTGATCCACACCATGGCTTCTTCCCTCTGATCCTCAACATGGCGTCTACTCTCTGACCTACATCCTGGCTTCTTCTCTCAGACCGATAATCTTGCTTCTTCCCTCTCACTCATGTTGGCATTCACCCTCTGATTTACACCCTGGCTTCTACCCATCGATCAACACCTTGACTTCTTCGCACTGATTCACACCCTGGCTTTTTCCCTCTCACTCACCGAGGCATCTACCCACTGACACACAACCTTGCTCCTTCCCACTGATCCACACCCGGCCTTCTTCACACTGACTCACACCCTGGCTTCTACCAACTGATGCACACCCAAGCTTATTCACACTGATTTTCAACCTGGCTTTTACCCACTGATCCACACTCTGGCTTTTTCCCACTAATTCACGCACTTGCTATATTCCTCTCTCTCACACTGGCTTCTGCCCTCTAATCCAAACCCTGACTTCTACCTACTGATCCACACCCTGGCTTCTACCCAGTGATACACTCCCTAGCATCTTTCCTATCACTCAACCTGGCTTGCACCCGCTAATCCACTCCCTGACTTTTTCTCACTGATCCACACCCTGGCTTCTACACTCTGATCCACACCCAGACTTCTGCCCACTGATTCACATCCTGACTTTTACTCACTTATCCACACTCTGCCTTCTTTCCACTGATTCATGCCCTAGCTTCTTCACTCTCACTCACCCTTGCTTCTACCCTCTGATCCACACCCTGGAATCTTTCCACTGATCAACACCCTGGCTTCTCCCCACTGATCTACAACCTGACATCTTTCCTATCACTCAACCTGGCTTCCACCCTCTAATCCAAACCCTGGCTTCTACCCACTGATTCACACTCTGGCTTCTACCTACTGATCCACACCCACACTTCTACCCACTGATTCACATCCTGGCTTTTACTCACTGATCCATACCCTGGCTTCTTCCAACTGATTCACGCCCTGGTTATTTTCTTCTCACTCACAATGACTTCTACCCTCTGATCCTCACCCTAGATTTAATCCACTAATCCACACCCTAGCTTTTATCCACTGATCCACACCCTGGCATATTCCCACTGATTCATACCCAGGAACATCGCACTGACTCACACCCTGGCTTTTTTCCTTTCACTCACGCTCTCGTCTACCCTCTGATCCACATCCTTGCTTCCACCCACTGATCCAAACACTGGCGTCTACCATTTCATCCACACCCTGGCTTCTTTTCACCTATTTACACCCAGGCTTCTACCCACTTATATACACTTAGGCTTCCACCCACAGATTCACAACCTGGTTTTTACTCACTGATCCACATCCAGGCTTCTTCCCACTAATTCACACCCTGGCTTCTTCCCTTTCACTCACCCTGACTTCTATTATCTGATCCACACCATGGCTTCTTCCCTCTGATCAACAACATGGCGTCTACGCTCTGACCTACACCCTGACTTCTTCGCTCAGACCGATAATCTTCCTTCTCCCTCTCACTCATGCTGGCATTCACCCTCTGATTTACACCCTGGCTTCTACCCATCGATCAACACCCTGACTTCTTCGCACTGATTCACACCCTAGCTTCTTCCCTCCCACTCACCGAGGCATCTACCCACTGGCACACAACCTTGCTCCTTCCCACTGAACCACACCCTGCCTTCTTCCCACTGACTCACACCCTGGCTTCTACCAACTGATGCACACCCAGGCTTATTCACACTGATTTTCAACCTGGCTTCTACCCGCTGATCCACACTCTGGCTTCTTCCCACTGATTCACACACTTGCTATATTCCTTTCTCTCACAGTCTTCTGCCCTTTGATATACACCCTGACTTCTACCTACTGATCCACACCCTGGCTTCTACCCAATGATACACACCCTGGCATCTTTCCTATCACTCAGCCTGGCTTCTACCCGCTAATCCACTCCCTGACTTCTTCTTACTGATCCATACCCTGGCTTCTACACTCTGATCCACACCCAGACTTCTGCCCAGTGATTCACATCCTGGCCTTTACTCACTTATCCACACACTGCCTTCTTCTCACTGATTCATGCCCTGGCTTCTTTACTCTCACTCACCCTTGCTTCTACCCTCTGATCCACACCTTAGTATCTTCTATCAGATTCAAAACCTGGCTTCTTCCCTCTCACTAACCATTGTTTCTATAATCTGATGCACACCTTGGCTTCTTTCCAATGATACACACCCTGGCTTCTACCCACTGATGTACACGCTGGCGTCATCACACTGATTCACAACCTTTGCTTCTTCCAACTGATCCACAACCAGGATGATAGCCACTGAGTCAAACTTTGGCTTTTACTCACTGATCCACGCTGGAACTTATTACAACAGATTCACAACCTGGCTTCTTACCCCTCACTCACCCTGGCTTTTACCCTCTGATCAACATCCTGGCTACAAACTGGCTTATTCCCTCTCACTCATGCTGGCTTCTACCCTCTGATCAGCTCCCTGGCTTCTACCCACTGAACCGCACCCTGTCTTCTTCCCACTGATTAATTCCCTGTCTGTTATCCTCTCGATCACAATGGCTTCTACCCTCTGATCCACACCCTGACTTCTACACACTAATCCACAACCTGGTTTCTACCCACTGATCCACACCTTAACATTTCTCAGATTCAAACCCTTGCTTCATCCTTCTCACTAACCAAGGATTCTATCCTCTGATGCACACCTTGGCACCTTCACACTGATCCACACGTGGCTTCTAACCTCTGATTCACTCCCCGGCTTCTCCCCAATGATTCACAAAAATGATTCTACACAGTGACCCACACCTGGGATTCTTCCCAGTAATTCAAAACCTGGCTTCTTCCCTCTCACTAACACTAGCTTCTACCCTCTGATCCACACCCTGACTTCTTTCCACTGATACACACCCTGGCTTCTACCCTCTGATGCACACACTGGCTTCATCCTACTGACTCACAAACTTTGCTTCTTCCCACTGATCCACAACCATGATGCTACCCACTGAGTCAAACTTTGGCTTTTATTTACTGATACACGCCGGAGCTTATTCCAACAGATTCACACCCTCGCTTCTTACCTCTCACTTACACTGGCTTCTACCCTCTGATAAACACCCTGGTTGCAAACTGGCTTTTTCCCTCTCAATCATGCTGGCTTCTACCCTATGATCAGCTCCCTGGCTTCTACCCATTGATCAAATCCTGTATTCTTCCGACTGATTCACGACTTAGTTATTTTCCTCTCACTCACAATGGCTTCTACCCTCTGAACCACACCCTGACTTCTATTCACTAATCCACAACCTGGTTTCTACCCACTGATCCACACCTTAAAATCTTCTATCAGATTCAAAACCTGGCTTCTTCCCTCTCACTAACCATGGCTTCTATCCTCTGATGCACACCTTGGCTTCTTTCCACTGATACACACCCTGGCTTCTACCCTCTGATGCACACGCTCGCTTCATCCCACTGATTCACAACCCTTGCTTCTTCGAACTGATCCACAACCAGGATGCTACCCACTGAGTCCAACTTTGGCTTTTACTTACTGTTCTACGCCGGAACTTATTCCAACAGATTCAAACCCTGGCTTCTTACCTCTCACTGACCCTGGCTTCTACCCTCTGATCAACACCCTGGCTACAAACTGGCTTATTCCCTCTCACTCATGCTGGTTTCTACCTTCTGATCAGCTCCCTAGCTTCTACCCACTGCTCAAACCCTGGATTCTTCCCACTCATTCACGCCTTAGCTATTTTCCTCTCACTCACAATGGTTTCTACCCTCTGAACGACACCCTGACTTATATTCACTGATCCACACCCTGGTTTCTACCCGCTGACCAACACCTTAACATCTTCCTACTGATTCTCACCATAGCTTCTTCCCTCTCACTAACCATGGCTTCTATCCTTTGATGCACACCTTGGCTTCTTCCCACTTATACACACCCTGGCTTCTACCCTCTGATGCACACGCTCGCTTCATCCCACTGATTTACAACCCTTGCTTCTTCCCACTGATCCCAACGAGGATGCTACCCACTGAGTCAAACTTTGACTTTTACTTACTGATCCACGCCGGAGCTTATTCGAATAGATTCACACCCTGTCTTCTTTCCTTTCACTCACACTGGCTTCTACCCTCCGCTCAACACCATGGCAACAAACTGGCTTATTCCCTCTCACTCATTCCCTCTCACTCTTTCACGCCTTGGTTATTTTCCTCTCACAATGGTTTCTACCCTCTGAACCCCACCCTGACTTCTATTCACTGATCCTCACCCTGGGTTCTAACCACTGATCAACACCTTAACATCTTCCCACTGATTCACACCCTGTCTTCTTCCCTCTCACTACCTCTAACTTCTAACTCTGATCCACACCCTGGTTTTTCTACTTATCCACATTCCTGTTTCTTCCCTCTGATCCACACCCATGCTTCTACCCGCTGACTCACAACCTGGCTTCTACCCGCTGTTTACAAAACTGGCTTCTACCCACTGATCCACACCCTGGCTTCTACCCTCTGATCCACACCATGGCTTCTACCCTCTGAACCACATTTAGCTTCTTCCCGCTCATCCACATTTTGGTTTCTCTCCATTGATTCACACTCTTTTTATTTTCCTTTCACGCACAAGGAATTCTACCGACTGATCCACACTCTGACTTCCACCCAATGATCCACACCATGGCTTCAAAACACTGATCCAAACCCAGGAGTCTTCCCACTGATTCACACCCTGGCTTCTACCCACTGATCCACACCCTGTCTTCTTCCCACTGATTGATGCCCTGGCTGTTATCCTCTCACTCACAATGGCTTCCACTCTCTGATCCACACCCTGACTTCTACCCACTGATCCACAGCCTGGTTTCTACCCACTGATCCACGCCTTAACATTTTCTCTCAGATTCAAACCATGGCTTCATCCCTCTCACTAACCATGGCTTTTATCCTCTGATGCACACATTGTCTTCTTCACACAAACCACACCTGATTTCTAACCTCTGGTTCACTCACTGGCTTCTCCCCACTGATTCACAAACCTGCTTCAACACAGTGATCCACACCTGGGTTTCTTCCCAGTGATTCACAATCTGGCTTCTTCCCTCTCACTAACACTAGCTTCTACCCTGTGATCCACACCCTGACTTCCTTCCACTGATACACACCCTGTCTTCTACCCTCTGATGCACAAGCTGGCTTCATCATACTGATTCACAATCCTTGCTTCTTCCCACTGATCCACAACCAGGATGCTAGTAACTGGGTCAAACTTTGGCTTTTACTCACTGAAACACGCTGGAACTTATTCGAACAGATTCACACCCTGTCTTCTTACCTTTCACTTACAGTGGCTTCTACCCTCTGGTCAACACCCTGGCTACAAACTGGCTTGTTCCCTCTCACTCATGCTGGCTTCTACCCTCTGCTCAGCTCCCTGGCTTCAATTCACTGATCAAACCCTGGCTTCTTCCAGCTCATTCACGCCTTGGTTATAATCCTCTCATTCACAATGGTTTCTACCCTCTGAACCACACCTTGACTTCTATTGACTGAACCACACCCTGGTTTCTACCCACTGATGAACACCTTAAGATCTTCCCACTGATTCACACTCTGTCTTCTTACCTCTCACTACCTCTAACTTCTAACTCTGATCCACACCCTGGTTTTTCTACTTATCCACATTCCTACTTCTTCCCTCTGATCCACACCCATGCTTCTACCCACTGATTCAAAACTTGGCTTCTACCCACTGTTTCAAAAACTGGCTTCTAAGCACTGATCCACACCCTGGCTTCTATCCTCTGATCAACACCATGGCTTCTACCCTCTGATCCACACTTTGTTTCTTCCCACTCATCCATATTTTGGTTTCTCTCCATTGATTCACACTCTTTTTATTTTTCTTTCACGCACAAGGGATTCCACCGACTGATCCACACTCTGACTTCCACCCATTGATCCACATCTTGGCTTCAAAACACTGATCCAAACCCAGGAGTCTTCCCACTGATTTACACCCTGGCTTCTACTCACTGATCCACACCCTGTCTTGTTCCCACTGATTAATGCCCTGGCGGTTATCCTCTCACTCGCAATGGATTCTACCCTCTGATCCACACCCTGGTTTCTTCCCACTGATCCACACCTTAACATCCTCTCTCAGATTCAAACCCTGGCTTCATCCCTCTCACTAACCATGGCTTCCATCCTCTCATGCACACCTTGGCATCTTTACACTGATCCACACCTGGATTCTAACCTCTGATTCACTCACCGGCTTCTCCCCACTGATTCACAAACCTGCTTGTACACAGTGATCCACACCTGGGCTTCTTCCCAGTGATTCACAACCTGGCTTCTTCCCTATCACTGACACTAGCTTCTACCCTCTGATCCACACCCTGACATCTTTCCACTGATACACACCCTGGCTTCTACCCTCTGGTGCACACGCTGGCTTCATCCTACTGATTCACAACCCTTGCTTCTCCCCACTGATCCAAAACCAGGATGCTACCCAATGAATCAAACTTTGGCTTTTACTCACTGATCCACGTCGGAGCTTATTCCAACAGATACACACCCTGGCTTCTTACCTCTCACTCACCCTGGGTTCTACCCTCTGATCAACACCCTAGTTACAAATTGGCTTGTTCCCTTTCAATCATGCTGGCTTCTCCCCTCTGATCAGCTCCCTGGCTTCTACCCACTGATAAAATCCAGGATAATTCCGACTGATTCACGCCTTCGTTATTTTCCTCTGACTCACAATGGCTTCTACCCTCTGAACCACACCCTGACTTCTATTCACTGATCCACAACCTGGTTTCTACCCTCTGATCCATACCTTAAAATCTTCTCTCAGATTCAAAACCTGGCTTCTTCCTTCTCACTAACCTTGGCTTCTATCCTCTGATGCACACCTTGGCTTCTTCCAACTGATACACACCCTGGCTTCTACCCACTGAAGAACACGCTGGCTTGATCCCATTGATTCACAACCCTTGCTTCTTCCTACTGATCCACAACCAGGACGCCACCCACTGAGTCAAACTTTAGATTTTACTCACTCATCCACGCCGGTGCTTATTCGAACAGATTCACACCCTGGCTTCTTACCTCTGACTCACCCTGGCTTCTACCCTCTGATTAACACCCTGGTTACAAACTGGCTTATTCCCTCTCACTCATGCTGGCTTCTACCCTCTGATCAGCTGCCTGTCGTCAACCCACTAATGAAATCCTGGATTCTTCCGACTGATTCACGCCTTGGTAATTTTCCTCTCATTCACAATGGCTTCTACACTCTGAAACACAACGTGACTTCTATTCACTGATCCACAGCTAGGTTTTTACCCACTGATCCACACCTTAAAAACTTCTATCAGATTCAAAACCTGGCTCCTTCCCTCTCACTAACCATGGCTTCTATCATATGATGCACACATTGGCTTCTTTCCACTGATATACACCCTGGCTTCTACCCACTGATGCACACGCTGGCTTCATCCTACCGATTCAAATCCCTTACTTCTTCCTACTGATCCACAACCATGATTCTACCCACTGAGTCAAACTTTGGCTTTTACTAACTGTTCCACGCTGGAGCTTATTCCAACAGATTTACACCCTAGCTTCTTACCTCTCACTCACCCTGGCTTTTACCCTCTGATCAACACCCTTGCTACAAACTGGCTTATTCCCTCTCACTCATGCTAGCTTCTACCCTCTGATCAGCTCCCTGGCTTCTACCCACTGATCAAATCCTAGATTCCTCCCACTGATTCACGCCTTCGTTATTTTCCTCTCACTCACAATGGCTTCTACCCTCTGAACCACACTCTGACTTCTATTCATTGATCCACAACCTGGTTTCTACCCTCTGATCCACACCTTGAAGTCTTCTCTCAGATTCAAAACCTGGCTTCTTTCCTGTCACTAAAAATGGCTTCTATCCTCTGATGCACACTTTGGCTTCTTCCCACTGATACACACCCTGGCTTCTACCCATTGATGAAGACGCTGGCTTCATCCCACTGACTCACAACCCTTGCTTCTTCCCACTGATCTGCAACCAGAATCCTACCCACTGAGACAAACTTTGGCTTTTACTTACTGATCCACGCCGGAGATTATTCAAACAGATTCACATACTGGCTTCTTACCTCTCACTTACCCTGGCTTCTACCCTCTGATCAACACCTTGGTTACAAACTGGCTTATTCCCTCTCAATCATGCTGCCTTCTACCCTCTGATCAGCTGCCTGTCGTCGACCCACTGATGAAACCCTGGATTCTTCCGACTGATTCACGCCTTGGTAATTTTCCTCTCATTCACAATGGGTTCTACACTCTGAAACACACCATGACTTCTATTCGCTGATCCACAACCTGGTTTCTACCCACTGATCCACACCTTAAAATCTTCTCTCAGATTCAAAACCTGGCTTCTTCCCTCTCACTAACCATGACTTCCATCCTCTTATGCACACCTTGGCTTCTTTCCACTGATACACACCCCGGCTTCTACCCACTGACGCACACGTTCGCTTCATCCCACTGATTCAAAACCCTAGCTTCTTCCCACTGATCCACAAGCAGGATGCTACCCACTGAGTCAAACTTTGGTTTTTACTCACTCATCCACGCCGGAGCTTATTCCAACAGAATCACACCCTGGCTTCTTACCTCTCACTCACCCTGGGTTCTACCCTCTGATCAACACCCTGGCTACAAACTGGCTTATTCCCTCTCACTTATGCTGGCTCCTACCCTGTGATCAGCTCCCTGGATTCTACCCACTAATCAAACCCTGGATTCTTCCCACTCTTTCCCGCCTTGTTTATTTTCCTCTCACTCACAATTGCTTCTACCCTCTGAACGACACTCTGATTTCTATTCACTGATCCACACCATGGCTTCTACCCACTGATCAACACCTTAACATCTTCCCACTGTTTCATACCATAGCTTCTTCCATCTTACTAACCATGGCTTCTATCATCTGATGCACACCTTGGCATCTTCCCACTTTTACACATCCTGGTTTCTACCCTCTGATGCACACGTTGGATCCATCCACTGATTCACAACACTTGCTTCTTCCCACTGATCCGCAACGAGGATGCTAACCACTGAGTCAAACTTTGGATTTTACTTACTTATCCACGCCGGAGCTTATTCCAGCATATTCACACCCTGTCTTCTTACCTTTCACTCACACTGTCTTCTACCCTCTGGTCAACACCCTGGCTACAAACGGGCTTATTCCCTCTCACTCATGCTATCTTCTACCCTCTTCTCATCTCCCTGGCTTCAATTCACTGATCAAACCTTGGCTTCTTCCCATTTATTCACGCCTTGGTTATTTCCTCTCACTCACAATGGTTTCTACCCTCTGAACCACAACCTGACTTCTATTCACTGATCCACACCTGGTTTTCTACCCACGTATCAATACCTTAACATCCTCCCACTGATTCACACTCTGTCTTCTTACCTCTCACTACCTCTAACTTCTAATATCTTATCCACATCCTGGTTTTTCTACTTATTCACATTCCTGCTTCTACCCTCTGATCCACACACATGCTTCTACCCACTGATTCACAACCTGGCTTCTACCCACTGTTTCAAAAACTTGCTTCTAATCACTGATCCACACACTAACTTCTACCCTCTGATCCACACTTAGCTTCTGCCCACTCATCCACATTTTGGTTTCTCTCCATTGATTCACACTTTTTCTATTTTCCTCTCACTGACAATGGATTCTACCGACTCATCCACACTCTGACTTACACCCAATGATCCACACCTTGGCTTCAAAACACTGATCCAAACCCAGGAGTCTTCCCACTGATTCACACCTGGCCTCTACCCACTGATCCATACCCTGTCTTCTTCATATTGACTAAGGCCCTGGCTTTTTTCTTCTCACTCACAATGGCTTTTACCCTCTGATCCACACCCGGACTTCTACTCAATGATCCACAACATGGTTTCTGCCCACTGATCCACACCTTAACATCTTCTCTCAGATTCAAACCCTGGCTTCATCCCTTTCACTAACCATGGCTTCTATCCTCTGATTCATACCTTGGCTTCTTTACACTTATTCACACCTGGCTTCTAACCTCTGATTCACTCCCCGGCCTCTCGCCACTGATTCACACTCCTGATTCTACACAGTGATCCACACCTTGGATTCTTCAGTGATTCACAACCTGGCTTCATCCCTCTCACTAACACTAACTTCTACCCTCTGATCCACACCCTGGCTTCTTCCAACTGATATACACCCTGGCTTCGACCCTCTGATGCACACGCTGGCTTCATCCCACTTTTTCACAACCCTTACATTTTCCGACTGATCCACAACCAGGATGCTACCCAGTGAGTCAATATTTGGCTTTTACTCACTGATCAACGCCGGAGCTTATTCCAACAGATTCACACCCTGGCTTCTTACCTTTCATTCGCACTGGCTTCTACCCTCTGGTCAACACCCTGACTACAAACTGGCTTATTCCCTCTCACTCATGCTGGCTTCTACCCTCTGATCAGCTCCCGGGCTTCTTCCCACTGATCATCCCTGGATTCTTTCCACTGATTCACCACTTGGTTATTTTCCTCTCACTCACATTGCTTGTACCATCAGAACCATACCCTATCTTCTATTCACTGATCCACAACCTGGTTTCTACCCACTGATCCGCTCCTTAAAATCTTCTCTCAGATTCAAAACGTGGCTTCTTCCCTCTCACTAACCATGGCGTCAATCTTCTGATGAACATCTTGGCTTCTTCCGACTGATACACACCCTGGATTCTACCCTCTGATGCACACGCTGGCTTCATCCCACTGATTCACAGCTATTGCAACTTCTCACTGATCCACAACCAGGATACTACCCACTGAGTCAAACTTTGGCTTTTACTACCTCATCCACCTCGGAACTTATTCCAACAGATTCACACTCTGTATGCTTACCTTTCACTCACACTGGCCTCTACCCTCTCATCAAACACCCTGGCTACAAACTGGCTTATTCCCTCTCAATCATGCTGGCTTCTACCCTCTGATCAGCTCCCTGGATTGTATTCACTGATCAAACCCTGGCTTCTTCCCACTCATTCACGCCTTGGTTATTTTCCTCTCACTCACAATGGCTTCTACCCTCTGAACCACACCCTGACTTCAATTAACTGATCCACACCCTGGCTTCTACCCATTGATCAAGACCTTAACATCTTCCCACTGATTCACACCATTGCTTCTTCCCTCTCACTACCTTTGACTTCTACCTTCTGACCAACACCCTGGTTTTTCTACTTATCCACATTCCTGCTTCTATCATCTGATCCACACTCATACTTCTCCCCACTGATTGACAACCTGGCTTCTACCCACTGTTTCAAAACCTGAAGTCTATCCACTGATCCACACCCTGGCTTCTACCCTTTGATCCACACCATGGCTTCTACCCACTGATCCACATTTATCTTCTTCCCGCTCATCCACATTTTGGTTTCTCTCCATTGATTCACACTCTATTTTCCTCTTACTCACAATGGATTCTACCGACTGATCCACACTCTCACTTCCACCCAATGATCCAACCTTGGCTTCAAAACACTGATCCAAACCCAGGAGTCTTCCCACTGATTCACACCCTAGCTTATACCCACTCACCCACATCCTGTCTTCTTCCCTCTGATTAACGCCCTGGCTGTTATCTTTTCACTCACAATGGCCTCTACCCTCTGATCCACACACTGACTTCTATCCACTGATCCACAATCTTGTTTCTACCCACTGATCCACACCTTAACATCTCTCAGATTCAAACCCTGGATTCTTCTTTCTCACTAAACCATGGCTTCTATCCTCTGATGCACACCTTGGCTTCTTCACAGTGATCCACACCTGGCTTCTAACCTCTGATTCACTCATTTACTTCTCCCCACTGATTCACAAACCTGCTTCTACACAGTGATCCACACCCGGGCTTCTTCCCAGTGACTCACAACCTGGCTTCTTCCCTCTCAATAACAGTATCTTCTACCCTCTGATCCACACCCTGGCTTCTTCCCACGGATACAAACCCTAGCTTCTACCCTCTGATGTACTTCCTGGTTTTTCTACTTAGCCACATTCCTGCTTCTACCCTCTGATCCACACCCATGCTTCTACCCACTGATTCACAACCTGGCTTCCACCCACTGTTTCAAAACCTGGCGTCTATCAACTGTTCCACAACCTGGCTTCTACCCTCTGATCCACACCATGGCTTCTACCCACTGATCCACATTTACCTTCTTCCCGCTCATCTACATTTTGTATTCTCTCCATTGATTCACACTTTTTTTATTTTCCTCTCACTCACAATGGATTTTACCGACTGATCCACACTCTCACTTCCACCCAATGTTCCACACCTTGGCTTCAAAACACTGATCCAAACCCAGGAGTCTTCCCATTGATTCACACCCTAGCTTATACCCACTCATCCACATCCTGTCTTCTTCCCTCTGATTAACGCCCTGGCTGTTATCCTCTCACTTACAATGGCTTCTACCCTCTGATCCACACACTGACTTCTACCCACTGAACCACAACCTGGTTTCTACCCACTGATCCACACCTTACCATCTTCTCTCAGATTCAAACCCTGGCTTCTTCCCTCTCACTAAACCATGGCTTCTATCCTCTGATGCACACCTTGGCTTCTTCACAGTGATCCACACCTGGCCTCCAACCTCTGATTCACTCCCTTACTTCTCCGCACTGATTCCCAAACGTGTTTCTACACAGTGAGCCACAACCGGTCTTCTTCCCAGTGATTCACAACCTGGCATCTTCCCTCTCACTAACACTGGACTCTACCCTCTGATCCACACCCTGCCCTCTTCCCACTGACTCACACCCCTTGTTTCTTCCCACTGATCCACAACCAGCATGCTACCCACTGAGATAAACTTTGGCTTTTACTCACTGATCCACACCGGAGTTATTCCAACAGATTCACACCCTGGCTTCTTACCTCTCACTAATACTGGCTTCTTACCTCTTACTCACGCTGGGTTCTACCCGCTGATCAACACCCTGGCTACAAAATGGCTTATTCCCTCTTACTCATGCTGGCTTCTACCCTCTGATCAGCTCCCTGGCTTCTACCCACTGATAAGTCCCTGGATTCTTCCCACTGATTCGCGCCTTGGTTATTTTCCTCTCACTCACAATGGCTTCTACCCTCTGAACCACACCTTCTCTTCTATTCACTCATCCTTCAACACGGTTTCTACCCACTGATCCACACCTTAGAATCTTCTCTCAGATTCAAACCCTGGCTTCTTCCCTGTCACTAAAAATGGCTTATATCATCTGATGAAGACCTTGGCTTCTTCCCACTGATACACACCCTGGCTTCTACCCTCTGATGCACACGCTGGCTTCATCCCACTGATTCATAACCTGGCTTCTTCCCTCTCACCAACACTAGCTTCTACCCTCTGATCCACACCCTGGCTTCTTCCCACTGATACACACAATGGCTTCTACCCCATGATACACATGCTAGCTTCATCCCATTGATTCACAACCAATGCTTCTTCTCACTGATCCACAACCAGGATGATACCCACTGAGGCAAACCTTGGCATTTACTCACTGATCGACGCCGGAGTTTATTCCAACAGATTCACACCCTGTCTTCTTACATTTCACTCACACTTCCTTCTACCCTCTAATGAATACCCTGGCAACAAACTGGCTTATTCCCTCTCACTCTTGCTGGCTTCTACCCTCTGATCAGCTCCCTGGCTTCTATTAACTGATGAAACCCTGGATTCGTCCAACTCATTCATGCCTTGGTTATTTTCCTCTCACTCACAATGGCTTCTACCCTCTGAACCATACCCTGACTTCAATTCACTGATCCACACCCTAGTTTCTACCCACTAATAAACACCTTAATATCTTCCCACTGATTCACACCATGGCTTCTTCCCTCTCACTACCTCTGACTTCTACCCTCTGATGCACATTCTGGTTTTTCTACTTATCCACATTCCTGCTTCAACCCTCTGATCAACACCCATGCTTCTACCCATTGATTCACAACCTGGCTTCTACCCACTGTTTCAAAACCTGGCGTCTATCCACTGATCCACACCCTGGCTTCTACCCTCTGATCCACACCATGGCTTCTACCCACTGATCCACATTTTCCTTCCCCCTGCTCATCCATATTTTGGTTTCTCTCCATTGATTCACACTTTTTCTATTTTCCTCTCACTCACAATGGATTCTACCGACTGATCCACACCCTGACTTCCATCCAATGAACCACACCATGGCTTCAAAACACTGATCCAAACCCAGGAGTCTTCCCACTGATTCACACCCTGGCTTATAACCACTGATCAACACCCTGTCTTCTACCCACTGATTAACGCCCTGGCTATTATTCTCTCACTCACAATGGTTTCTACCCTCTGATCCACACACTGACTTCTACCCACTGATCCACAACCTGGTTTCTACCCACTGATCCACACCTTAACATCTCTAAGATTCAAACCCTGGCTTCTTCCCTCTCCCTAAACCATGTCTTCTATCCTCTGATGCACACCTTGGCTTCTTCACAGTAATCAACACCTGGTTTCTAACCTCTGATTCACTCCCTTACTTCTCCGCACTGATTCCCAAACCTCCTTCTACACAGTAACCCACAACCGGGCTTCTTCCCAGTGATTCACAACCTGGCCTCTTCCCTCTCACTAACGCTATCTTCCACCCTCTGATACACACGCTGGCTTCATCCCACTGATTCACAACCGTTGCTTCTTCTCACTGATCCACAACCACGATGCTACCCAATGGGTCAAACTTTGGCATTTACTCACTGATCTACGCCGGAGCTCATTCCAACAGATTCACGCCCTGTCTTCTTACATTTCACTCACACTTGCTTGTACCCTTTCATCAACACCCTGGCTACAAACTAGCTTATTCCCTCTCACTCATGCTGGCTTGTACCCTCTGATCAGCTCCCTGGCTTCTGTTCACTGATCAAACCCTGGCGTCTTTCAACTCATTCACGCCTTGGTTATTTTCCTCTTACTCACAATGTCTCTTACCCTCTGAACCACACCCTGACTTCAATTCACTGATCCACACCCTGGTTTCTACCCACTGATAAACACCTTAACATCTTCCCACTGATTCACACCTTGGCTTCTTCCCTCTCACTACCTCTGACTTCTACCTTCTGATCCACATCCTGGTTTTTTTACTAATCCACATTCCAGCTTCAACTCTCTGATCCACACCCATGCTTCTACCCACTGATTCACAACCTGGCTTCCACCCACTGTTTCAAAACCTGGCGTCTATCCCCTGATCCACACCCTGGCTTTTACTCTCTGATCCACACCATGGCTTCTACCCACTGATCCACATTTACCTTCTTCCCGCTTATCCACATTTTGGTTTCTCTCCATTGATTCATACCCTTTCTATTTTCCTCTCACTCACAATGGATTCTACCGACTGATCCACACTCTCACTTCCACCCAATGATCCACACCTTGGCTTCAAAACACTGATCCAAAGCCAGGAGTCTTCTCACTGATTCACACCCTGGCTTATACCCACTCATCCACACCCTGTCTTCTTCCCACTGATTAACGCCTTGGCTGTTATCCTCTCACTCACAATGGCTTCTACTCTCTGATCCACACACTGACTTCTACCCACTGATCCCCAACCTGGTTTCTACCCACTGATCCACACCTTACCATCTTCTCTCAGATTCAAACCCTAGCTTCTTCCCTCTCACTAAACCATGGCTTCTATCCTCTGAAGCACACCTTGACTTCTTCACAGCGATCCACACCTGGCTTCTAACCTCTGATTCACTCCCTTACTTCTCCGCACTGATTCCCAAACGTGTTTCCACACAGTGAGCAACAACCGGTCTTCTTCCCAGTGATTCACAACCTGGCTTCTCTCCTCTCACTAACACTAGCTTCTACACTCTGATCCACACCCTGCCTTCTTCCCACTGATTCACAACCCTTGCTTCTTCTCACTGATCCACAACCAGCATGCTACCCACTGAGGCA
The DNA here is from genome assembly GCF_036320965.1 of Panulirus ornatus. Taxonomy (NCBI): domain Eukaryota; kingdom Metazoa; phylum Arthropoda; class Malacostraca; order Decapoda; family Palinuridae; genus Panulirus; species Panulirus ornatus. Next base: position 395,648 of record NC_092256.1, on the reverse strand, counting down.
AACCTAGGCATTTACTCACTGATCCACACCGGAGTTATTCCAACAGATTCTCACCCTGGCATCTTACTTCTCACTCATAATGGTTTCTTACCTCTCACTCACATTGGGTTCTACCCTCTGATCAACACCCTGGCTACAAAATGTCTTATTCCCTCTCACCCATGCTGGCCTCTACCCTCAGATCAGCTCCCTGGCTTCTACCCACTGATAAAACCCTGGATTCTTCCCACTGATTCAGGCCTTGGTTATTTTCCTCTCACCCACAATGGCTTCTACCCTCTGAACCACACCCTATCTTCTATTCACTCATTCATGAACCTGGTTTCTACCCACTGATCCACACCTTAAAATCTTCTCTCAGATTCAAACTCTGGCTTCTTCCCTTTCACTAACCATGGCTTCTATCCTCTGATGAACACCTTGGCTTCTTCCCACGGATACACACCCTGGATTCTACCCTCTGATGCACACGCTGGCTTCATCCCACTGATTCACAACCTGGCTTTTTCCCCCTCACTAACACTAGCTTCAACTTCTGATCAACACCCTGGCTTTTTCCACTGATACACACAATGGCTTCTACCCTATGATACACACGCTAGCTTCATCCCATTGATTCACAACCATCGCTTCTTCTCACTGATCCACAACCAGGATGATACCCACTAAGTCAAACCTTGGCATTTACTTACTGATCCACGCCGGAGTTTATTCCAACAGATTCAGACCCTGTCTTCTTACATTTCACTCACACTGCCTTCTACCCTCTGATCAACACCCTGGCAACAAACTAGTTATTCCCTCTCACTCTTGCTGGCTTCTACCCTCTGATCAGCTCCCTGGCTTCTTTTCACTGATCAAACCCTGGATTCTTCCCACTAATTCATGCCTTGGTTATTTTCCTCTCACTCACGATGGCTTCTACTCTCTGAACCACAGCCTGACTTCAATTCACTGATCCACACCCTAGTTTCTACCCACTGATAAACACCTTAACATCTTCCCACTGATTCACACCATGTCTTCTTCCCTCTCACTACCTCTGACTTCTACCTTCTGATCCAAATCCTGGTTTTTCTACTTATCCACATTCCAGCTTCAAACCTCTGATCCACACCCATGCTTCTACCCATTCATTCACAACCTGGCTTCTACCCACTCCTTCAAAACCTGGCGTCTATCCACTGATCCACACCCTGGCTTCTACCCTCTGATCCACACCATGGCTTATGGCTTCTACCAACTGATCCACATTTTCTTTCTTCCCGCTCATCCATATTTTGGTTTCTCTCTATTGATTCACACTTTTTCTATTTTTCTCTCACTCACAATGGATTTTACCGACTGATCCACACTCTGACTTCCACCCAATGATCCACACCTTGGCTTCAAAACACTGATCCAAACCCAGGACTCTTTCCACTGATTCACACTCTGGTTTATACCCACTGATCCACAACCTGTCTTCGTCCCACTGATTAACGCCTTGGCTGTTATCCTCTCACTCACAATTGCTTCAACCCTCTGATCCACACACTGACTTCTACCCACTGATCCACAACCTGGTTTCTACCCACTGATCCACACCTTAACATCTTCTCTCAGATTCAAATCCTGGCTTCTTCCCTCTCCTTAAACCATGTCTTCTATCCTCTGATGCACACCTTGGCTTCTTCACAGTGATCCGCACCTGGCTTCTAACCTCTGATTCACTCCCTTACTTCTCCGAACTGACTCCCAAACCTGCTTCTACACAGTAACCCACAACCGTGCTTCTTCCCAGTGATTCACAACCTGCCTTCTTCCCTCTCACTAACGCTAGCTTCCACCCTCTGATACACACGCTGGCTTCATCCCACTGATTCACAACCCTTGCTTCTTCTCACTGATCCACAACCAGGATGCTACCCACTGAGTCAAACTTCGGCATTTACTCACTGATCCACGCCGGACGCCGGAACTTGTTCCAACAGATTCACGCCCTGTCTTCTTACATTTCACTCACACAGCCTTCTACCTCTGATCAACACCCTGGCTACATACTAGCTCATTCCCTCTCACTCTTGCTGGCTTCTACCCTCTGATCAGCTCCCTGGCTTCTATTCACTGATGAAACCCTGGCGTCTTTCAACTCATTCACACTTTGGTTATTTTCCTCTCACTCACAATTTCTCTTACCCTCTGAACCACACCCTGACTTCAATTTACTGATCCACGCCCTAGTTTCTACCCACTGATAAACACATTAACATCTTCCCACTGATTCACACCATGGCTTCTTCCCTCTCACTACCTCTGACTTCTACCCTCTGATCCATATCCTGGTTTTTCTACTAATCCACATTCCTGCTTCTACTCTCTGATCCACACCATTGCTTCTAACCACTGATCCACATTTACCTTCTTCCCGCTTATCCACATTTTGGTTTCTCTCATTGATTCACACCCTTTCTATTTTCCTCTCACTCACAATGGATTCTACCGACTGATCCACACCCTGACTTCCACCCAATGATCCACATCTTGGCTTCAAAACACTGATCCAAACCCAGGAGTCTTCCCACTGATTCACACCCTGGATTATACCCGCTGATCCACACCGTGTCTTCGTCCCACTGATTAACGCCCTGGCTGTTATTCTCTCACTCACAATGGCTTCTACCCTCTGATCCACACACTGACTTCTACCCACTGATCCACAACCTGGTTTCTACCCACTGATCCACACCTTAACATCTCTCAGATTCAAACCCTGACTTCTTCTCTCTCAGTAAACCATGGCTTCTATCCTCTGATGCACACCTTGGCTTCTTCACAGTGATCCACACGTGGCTTCTAACCTCTGATTCATTCCCTTACTTCTCCGCACTGATTCCTAAACCTTCTTCAACAAAGTGATCCACAACCGGGCTTCTTCCCAGTGATTCACAACCTGGCTTCTTCCCTCTCACTACTTCTAACTTCTACCCTCTGATCCACACCCTGGTTTTTCTACTTTTCCACATTCCTGCTTCTACCCTCTGATCCACACCCATGCTTCTACCCACTGATTCACAACCTGGCTTCTACCCACTCTCTCAAAAACTGGCTTCTACGCACTGATCTACACCCTGGCTTCTTGCCTCTGAGCCATACTATGGCTTCTACCCTCTGATCCATACGTAGCTTCTTCCCACTCGTCCACATTTTGGTTTCTCTCCATTGATTTACACTTTTTCTATTTTCCTCTCACTCACAATGGATTCTACCGACTGATCCACACTCTGACTTCCACCCAATGATCCACACCTTGGCTTCAAAACACTGATCCAAACCCAAGAGCCTTCCCACTGATTCACACCCTTGCTTTTACCCACTCATCCACACCCTGTCTTCTTCCCAATCATTAACGCCCTGGCTGTTTTCCTGTCACTCACAATGGCTTCTACCCTGTGATCCACAACCTGACTTCTACCCACTGATCCACACCTTAACATCTCTCAGATTCAAACCCAGGCTTCTTCCCTCTCACTAACCAAGGCTTCTATCCACTGATTCACACCTTGGAATCTTTACACTGATCCACACCTCGCTTCTAAGCTCTGATTCACTCCACGGCTTCTCCCCACTGATTACAAACCTGCTTCTACACAGTGATCCACACCCGGGCTTCTTCCCAGTGATTCACAACCTGCCTTCTTCCCTTTCACTAACACTAACTTCTACCCTCTGATCCACACCCTGGCTTCTTCCCACTGATACACACACTGGCTTCTACCCTCTGATGCACACACTGGCTTCATCCCACTGATTCACAACCTTTGCTTCTTCCCACTGATCCACAACCAGGATGCTACCTACTGCGGCAAACTTTGGCTTTTACTCACTGATCCACGCCGGAGCTTATTCCAACAGATTCACACCCTTTCTTCTTGCCTCTCATTCACACTGGCTTCTACCCTCTGATCAACACCCTGGCTACAAACTGGCTTATTCCCTCTCACTCACTTCTACCCTCTGATCAGCTCCCTGGCTTCTACCCACTGATAAAACCCTGGATTCTTCCCACTGATTCAGACCTTGGTTATTTTCTTCTCACTCACAATGGCCCCTACCCTCTGAACCACACCCTGACTTCTATTTACTGATCCACAACCTGGTTTCTACCCACTGATCCACACCTTGATATCTTTTCTCAGATTCAAACCCTGGCTTCTTCCCTCTCACTAACACTAGCCCTCTGATCCACACCCAGGCTTCTTTCCACTGATACACACCCTGGCTTCTTCCCCCTGATGCACACGCTGGCTTCATCCCACTGATTCAGAGCACCTGCTTCTTCCCACTCATCCACAACTAGGATGCTACCCACTGAGTCAAACCTTGGCTTTTACTCACTGATCCACGCCGGAGCTTTTTACAACAGATTCACGCCCTAGCTTCTTACTTCACACTCACACTGGCTTTTAAACTCTGATCAACACTCTGGCTACAAACTGGCTTATTCCCTCTCACTCATACTTGCTTGTACCCTCTGAACAGCTCCCTGGCTTCTACCCACTGACCAAACCCTGGATTTTTCCCACTGACTGGTGTCTTTGTTATTTTCCTCTCACTCACAATAGCTTCTACACTCTGAACCACACCCTGTCTTCTATTCACTGACCCACAACCTGGTTTCTACCCACTGATCCACACCTTAAAATCTTCTCTCAGATTCCAACCCTGGCTTCTTCCCTCTCAGTAACCATGGCTTGTACTATCTGATGTACACCTTGGCTTCTTCCCACTTATACACACCCTGGCTTCTACCCTCTGATGCACACGCTGGCTTTATCCCACTGATTCACAACCCTTGCTTTTTCCCACTGATCCGGAACCACGATGCTACTCACTGAGTCAAATTTTGGCTTTTACTCACTGATCCACGCCGGAGCTTATTCCAACCGATTCACATTCTGTCTTCTTACCTTTCAATCACACTGGCTTCTACCCTCTTGTCAACACCCTGGCTACAAACTGGATTATTCCCTCTCACTTATGCTGGCTTCTACCCCCTGCTCAGCTCCCTGGCTTCAATTCATTGGTCAAACCCTATATTCTTCCCACTCATTCACGCCTTGGTTATTTTCCTCTCACTGACAATGGCTTCTACCCTTTGAACCACACCCTGACTTCTATTCACTGATCCACACGCTGGTTTCTACCTACTGATCAACACCTTAACATCTTCCCACTGATTCACACCCTGGCTTCTTCACTGTCACTACCTCTAACTTCTACCCTCTGATCCACACCCTGGTTTTTCTACTTATCCACATTCCTGCTTCTACCCTCTGATCCACACCCATGCTTCTGCCCACTGATTCGCAACCTGGCTTCTACCCACTGTTTCAGAAACTTGCTTCTACCCACTGATCCATACCCTGGCTTCTACCCTCTGAGCCATACCATGGCTTTTATCCTCTGATCCACACTTAGCTTCTTCCCACTCGTCCACATTTTGGTTTCTCTCCATTGATTCACACGTTTTCTACTTTCCTCTCACTCATAATGGATTCTACTGAGTGATCCACAATCTGACTTCCACTCAATGATCCACACCTTGGCTTCAAAACACTGATCCAAACCCAAGAGTCTTTCCACTGATTCACATTCTGGCTAATACCCACTGATCCACACCCTGTCTTCTTCCCACTCATTAACGCCCAGGCTGTTTTCCCTCTCACTAACCATGGCTTCTATCCACTGATTCACACCTTGGCATCTTTACACTGATCCACATCTGGCTTCTAACCTCTGATTCACTCCCCGGCTTCTCCCCACTGATTCACAATCCTTCTACACAGTGATCCACACCCGGGCTTCTTCCCAATGATTCACAACCTGCCTTCTTCCCTGTCACTAACACTAGCTTCTACCCTCTGATCCACAACCTGGCTTCTTCCCACTGATACACACCCTTGTTTCTACCCTCTGATGCACACGCTGGCTTTATCCCACTGATTCACAACTCTTGCCTCTTCCCACTGATCCACAACCAGGATGCTACCCACAGAGTCAAACTTTGGCTTTTACTCACTGATCCACGCTGGAGCTTATTCCAACAGAACCACACCCTAGCTTCTTAACTCACACTCACACTGGCTTCTACCCTCTGATCAACACTTTGGCTACAAACTGGCTTATTCCCTCTCACTCATGCTGGCTTCTACCCTCTGATCAGCTCCCTGGCTTCTACCCACTGATCAAACCCTGGATTCTTCCCACTGATTCAGGCCTTGGTTATTTTCCTGTCACTCACAATGGCCTCTACCCTGTGAACCACACCCTGACTTCTATTCACTGATTCACACCCTGGTTTCTACCCACTGATCCACACCTTAAAATCTTCTCTCAGATTCAAACCCTGGCTTCTTCCCTCTCACTAACTATGGTTTCTATCCTCTGATGAACACCTTGGCTTCTTCCCACTGATGCACACCCTGGCTTCTACCCTCTGATGCACACGCTGGCTTCATCCCACTGATTCACAACCTGGCGTCTTCCCTCTTTTTAACACTAGCTTCTGCCCTCTGATCCACACCCTGGCTTCTTCCCAATGATACACACCCTGGCTTTTACCCTCTGATGCACACGCTTGCTTCATCCCACTGATTCACAACCATTGCTTCTATTCACTGATACACAACCAGCATGCTGCCCACTGAGTCCAACTTTGCCTTTTAGTCACTGACCCACGCCGGAGCTTATTCCAACAGATTCACACCCTGTAGTCTTACCTTTCACCCACACTGGCTTCTATCCTCTGATCAACACCCTGGCTACAAACTGGCTTATTCCCTCTCACTCATGTTGGCTTCAACCCTCTGATCAGCTCCCTGGCTTCTATTCACTGATCAAACCCTGGCTTCTCCCCACTGATTCACGCCTTGGTTATTTTCCTCTCACTCACAATGGCTGCTACCCTCTGAACCACACCCTGACTTTTATTCACTGATCCACACCCTGGTTTCTACCCACTGATAAACATCTTAACATCTTCCCACTGATTCACACCCTGGCTTCTTCCCTCTCACTACCTCTGACTTCTACCCTCTGGTCCACACCCTGGTTTTTCTACTTTTCCACATTCCTACTTCTACCCTCTGATCTACACTCAGGCTTTTACCCACTGATTCACAACCTTTCTTCTTCCCACCTTTTCAAAACCTAGTGTCTACCTACTGATCCACACCCTGGCTTCTTCCCACTGATTCACAACCTGGCTTCTTCGCACTGATTCACAACCTATCTTCTTCCCTCTCACTCACCCTGGCTTCTACACTCTGATCCACACCATAGCTTCTTCCCACCTTGGCTTATACCCTGTGTCCCACACCCTGGCTTCTTCTCTTAGACTTAAAATCTGGTTTATTCCTTCTCACTCACCTTGGATTCTACCCTCTGATTTACACCCTGGCTTGTACCCACTGATCCACAACCTGGCATCTTCCCACTGACTTATCCCCTGGCTTCTTTACTATCACTCACCCTGGCTTCTACCCTCTGATCCACACCTGGCTTCTTTCCACTGATCCACATCATGGCTCTACCCTCTGATCCACACAATGGATTCTTCCCACTGATTCACACTCTGGCTTTTACCCACTGATGCATACCCAGACTTCTACCCACTGAGTCGTACTCTGGCTTTTACTCACTGATCCACACCCTGGCTTCTTCCCACTGATTAACGCCTTGGCTTCTTCCCTCTCACTCTCCCTGGCTTTTACCCTCTGATCCATACCATGGATTCTACCCAATGATCCACACCCAGGCTTCTACAAACTGATTCACACCATGGTTTTTGCTCACTGATCCACAACCTTGGCTCTTCCCAATCATTCACACCCTGGCTTCTTCCCTCTCACACAACCTGACTTCTACCCTCTGATCCATACCATAGATTCTACTTACTGATCCGCACCCTATCTTATACCCATTCATCCACACTCTTGCTTCTTCCCACTGATTCACGCCCTAGTTATATTCCTCTCACTCACAATGGCTTCTATCCTCTGATCCACATCCTGATTTCCACGCAATGCTGCACAACCTGACTTAAACCAACTATTCCACACATAGGCGTCTTCCCACCGATTCAATCCATGGTTTCTTCCCAATGATCCACACCCTGGCTTGTTCCCATTGATTTACGCCGTGGCTGTTTTCCTCTCACTCACAATGGCTGTTTTCCTCTCACTCACAATGGCTTCTAACCTCTGATCCAAACCCAGACTTCTACCGACTGAACCACACCCTGGTTTCTACCCTCTAATCCGTACCTTAATTTCTTCCCACTGATTCACAACCTGCCTTCTTCCCCCTCACTACAACTAGCTTCTACCCTCTGATCCACACCCCGGCTTCTTCCCACCGATACACACCCGGCTTCTTCCCACTGATACACACCCTGGCTTCTACCTTCTGATGCACAGGCTGGCTTCTTCCCACTGATTCACAACCCTTGCTTCTTCCCACTGATTCACAACCCTTGCTTCTTCCCACTGATCCACAACCAGGATGATACCCACTGAGTCCAACTTTGGCTTTTACTCACTGATCCACGCCGGAGCTTATTCCAACAGATTCACACCCTGTCCTCTTACCTCTCACTCACCCTGGCTTCTACCCTCTGATCAACACCCTGGCTACAAACTGGCTTATTCCCTCTCACTCATGCTGCCTTCTACCCTCTGATCAGCTCCCTGGCTTCTACCCACTGATCAAACCCTGGATTCTTCCCACTGACTCACGCCTTGATTATTTTCCTCTCACTCACAGTGGCTTCTACCCTCTGAACCACACCCTGACTTCTATTCACTGATCCACACCCTGGTTTCCACCCACTGATCAGCACCTTAACATCTTCCCACTGATTCACACCCTGGCTTCTTCCCTCTCACTACCTCTGACTTCTACCCTCTGATCCACACCCTGGTTTTTCTAATTATCCACATTCCTGCTTCTACCCTCTGATCTACACCCAGGCTTTTGCCCACTGATTCACAACCTGGCTTCTACCCACTGTTTCAAAACCTGGCGTCTACCCACCGATCCACACCCTGGCTTCTACCCCCTGATCCACACCATGGCTTCTACCCTCTGTTCCACATTTAGCTTCTTCATCCACATTTTGGTTTCTCTCCATTGACTCACACTTTATTTTCCTCTCACTCACAATGGATTATACCGACTGATACACACTCAGACTTCCACTCTATGATCCACACCTTTTCTTCAAATCACTGATCCAAACCCAGGAGTCTTCCCACTGATTCACACCCTGGCTTCATCCCTCTCACTCACCCTGGCTTTTACCCTCTGATCAACACCCTGTCTACAAACTGGCTTCTACCGTCCCACTCACCCTGGCTTCTATACTCTGGTCAAATCCCTGGCTTATACCTACCGATCCAACCTTGCCTTCACTGATTCACGCCCTGCTTATTTTCCTCTCACTCACAATGGCTTCTACCCTCTGAACCACACCCTGACTTCTACTCACTGATCCACAACCTGGTTTCTACCCACTGATCCACACCTTAACATCTTCCCTCTGATTCACACCCTGGCTTCTTCCCTCTTACTAACTCTGGCTTCTGCCCTCTCATCCACGTCCTGGCTTTTTCCTACTTATTCACATCATTGCTTCTATCCTCTGATCTACACCCTAGGTTTTTCATACTGATTTACACTCTGGCTTCTACCCACTGATCTACACCCAGGCGCTTACCCACTTATTGACAACCTAGCTTTACGTCACTGATCTACACCCTGGCTTTTTCCCACTGATTCACACTCTGGCTTCTTCCCTCTCACTCACCCTGGCTTCTGACTTTTGATCCACACCATGTCTTCTACCCAATGATCCACACCCTTGGGTTCTATCCTCTGACCCACACCCTGCCTTCTTCTCTCAGACCTAAAATCTGGCTTCCCTCTCACTCAATCTGGCTTTTACCCTCTGATTTTCACCCAGGCCTCTACCCAATGATCCACACTTTGGTTTCTACCCTTTGATCCACACCATGTCTTCTACCCACTGATCCACACCCTGGCTTCTACCCTCTGACCCACACCCTGGCTTCTTCTCTCAGACCTAAAATCTGGCTTCTTCCCTCTCACTCACCCTGGCTTCTACCCTCTCTTCCTCACCCTGGCTTCTTCCCACTGATCCACAACCTGGATTCTACCCACTCATCCACATCTTATCATATTCCCGTTGATTCACACCCTGTCTTTCCTTTCACTAACCCTGGCTTCTACCTTCTGATCCACCTCCCTGGCTTTTCCCGACTGATCCACACCCTGACTTCTATCCTTTGATCCACAACCTGGCTTCTTTAAACGGGTTCACAAAACGTTGCTTCTACCCACTGATCTACAACTAGTGTTCTACCCACTGATTCACACTCTGGCTTATACTCACTGATACACACCCGGGCTTCTACCAACAGATTCACACCATGGCTTCTTCCTTCTCACTCCCCCTGGCGTCTACTCTCTGATCCACATCCTGGCTTCTACCCACTAATAAACACCCTGGCTTCTGTCCTCTGATCCACAACCTGGCTTCTAATCACTGATCCACACCCTGGCTTCTTCCCACTGATTCACGCGCTAGAAATTTTCCTCTCACTCACAATGGCTTCTACCCTCTGATCCACATCCTAGCTTCTACCCACTGATCTACACAGAGGCTTCTACCCACTGATCCACAGCCAGCCTTCTTCCCACTAATATAAACTCTGGCTTCTACCCACTGATCCAAACCCTGGCTTCTTCCCACTGATTCACGCCTTGGCTATTTTCCTTTCGCTCGCAAAGGCTTGTACCTACTGATCCACACCCTGACATCTACCCACTGATCCACACCCTGGCTTCTACTCACTGATTCACACCCTGCCATTTTCCCTCTTATTCACATCTTGCCTTCTTCCTTCTCACTCACTCTGGCTTCTACCCTCTGATCCACAACTTGGCTTCTTCCCACTAATCCACAGCCTGGCTTTTTCCCTCTGATCCACACTCTGGCTTCTTCCCTCTGATCCATACTCTGGCTTCTTCCCACTTATCTACAACCTGGCTTCTCACTGATCCACACCCAAGCTTCTTTCCACTTATCTACACCATGGCTTCTTCAAGTTGATGCACAGCCTGGCTTCACAATGATCAGCACCCGGTATTATTCCCACTCATCCACACCAAGACTTCCTTCCACTGATCCAAAACCTGGCTTCCTTGCTCTAATCCGCACCCTGGCTTCTTCGCACTGATTCACACCCTGGCTATTTTCCTCTTATTCATCCCGTATTCTACCCTCTGATCCACACCCTGGCTTTTCCCCACTGATCCACAGCCTGGGTCCTACCCACTGATTCACACCCAAGAATCTTCCCACTTATTCACATTATGGCTTCTTTCTCTCACTCACCTTGGCTTCTACCCTCTGATCAACACCCAGGCTACACACTGGCTTCTTCCCTCTCAATCACCCTGGCTTTTACCGTCTGATGAACACCCTGGTTATTTTCCTCTCATACACAATGGCTTCTACCCTCTGATCCACACCCTTATTTCTACTCACTGATCCACACCCTGGTTTCTACCCACGGATCGACATCTAAATATCTTCCCACTTATTCACACCCTGGCTTCTTCCCTCTCTCTAACCCTGGCTTCTACCATCTGATCCACTGATCCACTTCACACTGATTCAGACCCTGCCATCTACCCACTGATCCACAACAAAGCTTCTAGCCACTAATTCACAACCTGGCTTTAAGCACTTATCCACGCCCTGCCTTCTTCACACTGTTTCACTCTCTGGCTTCTTCCCTCTCACTCAGTCAGGCTTTTTCCCTCTGATCCACACCATGTCTTCTACCCACTAATCCACACCCTGGCTTCTACCCTCTCATCCACACCCTGGCTTCTTCTCTTAATCCTAAAACGTGGCTTATTCCCTCTCACTCACCTTTGCTTTTACCCTCGGATTCACAACCCCGACTTAAACCCACTGATCCACAGCCTAGCTTCCTTGCACTGATTCACACCCTGGACTTTTTAACTCTCTCACCCTGGCTCCTACCCTCTGATCCACAGCCTGACTTCTTCCCAGTGATCCACACTCTGGCTTCACCCTGGCTATATTCCTCTCACTCACAATGACTTATACCCTCTTATCAACACTGTGACTTCTACCAACTTATCCACGCCATGGCTTCTACCCACTTATCTACACCAAGGCTTCTTCACACTGATTCACACCCTGGCTTCTCCCCGCTGATTCACACACTGGCTTTTACTCAATGATCCACACCAAGGCATCTTCCCCCTGATTCATACCCTGGTTTCTTTCCTATCACTCACCCTGTCTTCTACCCCTTGATCCACATCCTATCTTCTCACTGATCCACACCCTGGCTTCACCTCCACTTATCCAAACCCTGGCTTCTTCCCACTTATTCACACTCTGGCTTCTACTCATTGATCCAAACCCAGACTTCTACCCACTGATTTACACTCTGTCTTTTACTCAATGATCCACACCCTGGCTACTTGACACTGATTCACGCCCTCGCTTCTTCCTGCTCATTCACCCTCGCTTCTACCCTCTGATCGAGACCATGGCTTCTACCCACTAAAGCACACCCTGGCTTCTACCTCTGATCCACACTTTTGCCTACTAACCACTGATCCACACCCTGGCTTCTTCCTACTGATCAACGCCCTGGCTATTTTCCTCTCACTTACAATAGTTTCTATGCTCTGATCCTCATCCTAACTTCTACGCACTAATCCTCACCCTGCCTTCCACCAAATGATCCACATCCAGGCTTCTTCATACTAATTCAAACCCTGGTTTCTACCCATTGATCCGAACCCTGGCTTCTTCAAACTGATTCACGCCCTGGCTATTTTCTGTTCACTCACAATGCCTTCTACCCTCTGATCCACACCCTGATTTCTAACCACTAATCCACACCCTGGCATTTTCCACTGATTCACACCCTGGCTTCCTTTTTCTCACCCACCATGGCTTCTACCCTCTAATCCATATCGCGGATTCTACCTACTGATCCACACCTTGGCTTCTACCCTCTCATCCACACCTGGCTTCCTCCAACTGATTTACACCCTGGCTTCTACCCACTGATCCACACCCAGGCTTCCACTCAATGATTCACACACTGGCTTTTAATCACTGATCCACACCCTGTGTTCTTCCCACCTATTCAAACTATGGCTTCTTCCTTCTCACTCACCCTGGATTCTACCCTCTGATCCACACCATGGGTCTACTCACTAGTCCACACCTTAGCTTCTACCCACTCATCCATACTCTGGTTTTTTCCCCCTAATTCACGCCCTGTTCATTTTCCTCTCAGTCACAATGGCTTCCACCCTCTGATCCACACTCTGACTTCCATCTACTGATCCAAACCATATCTTCTAACCACCAATCTACACCCAGGAGTCTTTTCACTGATTCGCACCCTCGCTTCTACATACTGATCCACACCCTGTCTTCTTCCCACTGATTGACGCACTGGCTATTTTCCTCTCAATCATAATGGCTTCTACTCTCTGATCCACACCCTGACTTCTATCCACTGATCGAGACCCTGTTTTCAACCCACTGATCCACACCTTAACATCATACCACTGATTCACACCCTGGCTTCTTTTCTCTCACTAACCTTGGCTTCTCTTCTCTCATCCAAACCCTACCTTCTTCCCACTGATCCACACCCTGGCTTCTAGCCTCTGATCCTCTCCCTGGATTCTCCCCACTGAATCACAAGCCTTGCTTCTACCAACTGATCTACACCCAGGCTTCTACCCACCGAATCACGTTCTGGCTTTTACTCACTGATCTATTCACGAGTTCTTCCAACAGATTTACACAATGGCTTCTTCCCCCTTACTCACTCTGGCTTCCACCTTCTGATCCACACCCTGGCTTTTATCCACGAATACACACCATGTCGTTTGCCCTCTGATCCATACCCTGGCTTCTAACCACTGATCAACACTCTGGCTTCTTCCCACTTATTCACGTCCTGGCTATTTTCCTCTCACTCACAATGGCTTCTACCCTCTGATCCACACTCTAACTTCTACTCACTGATCCTCACCTTGGCTTCTACCCAAAAAACCACACTCAGTCTTCTTCCTAATTATTCACACCGTAGTTTCTACCCATTGATCCACACCCTGGCTTCTTCCCACTGAATCACGTCCTGGCTATTTTCCGCTCACTCACAATGGTTTGTACCCTTTGATCCACACCCTGTCATCTACCCAATGATCCACACTCGTGGCTTCTACCCACTGATCCACTCCCTGGCATCTTCCCGCTGATTCACATCCTAGATTCTTCCCTTTCTCTAACCATGGCTTCTACCCTCTGATGCACACCCTGGCTTTTTCCCACTGATCAACACCTTGGCTTCTACCCTCTGATCCACACCCCTGCTTCTTCACACTGATTCAGACCCTGGCTTCTGCCCGCTGATCCACATACAGGCTTCTACAAACTAATTCACAACCTGGCTTTAATCACTTATCCACGCCCTGGCTTCTTCCCTCTGTTTCACTCTCTGGCTTCTTCCCTCTGACTCAATCAGACCTTTTCCCTCTGTTCCACACCATGTCTTCTACACACTGATCCACACCCCGCTTCTACCCTCTGATCCACACCTTGGTTTCTTCTCTTAATCCTAAAACGCGGCTTATTCCCTCTCACTGAACTTTGCTTCTACGCTCTGATTCACACCCTGGCTTCCACCCACTGATCCACATCCTAGATTCTTCGCACTGATTCACATCTTGGATTTTTAACTCTCTCTCACCCTGGCTTCTACCCTCTGATCACAGCCTGACTTCTTCCCACCGATCCACACTCTGGCTTCACCCTGGCTATATTCCTCTCACTCACAATGACTTCTACCCTCTTATCCACACCGTGACTTCTACCAAATCAGCCACGCCCTGGCTTCTACCCACTTATCTACACCCAGACTTCTTCACACTGATTCACACCCTGGCTTCTCCCCACTGATTCACACACTGGCTTCTACTCACTGATCCACACCCAAGCATCTTCCCCCTGATTCATACCCTGGTTTCTTTCCTATCACTCACCCTGTCTTCTACCCCTGATCCTCATCCTATCTTCCCACTGATCCACACCCTGGCTTCACCTCCTCTTATCCAAACCCTGGCTTCTTCCCACTGATTCACACTCTGGCTTCTACCCATTGATCCAAACCCAGACTTCTACCCACTGATTTACACTTTGTCTTTTACTCAATGATCCACACCCTGGCTACTTGACACTGATTCACGCCCTCGCTTCTTCCTGCTCATTCACCCTGGCTTCTACCCTCTGATCCAGAACATGGCTTCTACCCACTAATGCACACCATGGCTTCTACCTCTGATCCACACTTTTGCCTACTAACCACTGATCCACACCCTGGCTTCTTCCTACTGATTAACGCCCTGGCTATTTTCCTCTCACTCACAATAGTTTCTATGCTCTGATCCTCACCCTAACTTCTACACACTAATCCTCACCCTGGCTTCTTCCAACTGATCCACACCCAGACTTTTTCATACTAATCCAAACCCTGGTTTCTACCCATTGATCCGAACCCTGGCTTCTTCAAACTGATTCACGCCCTGGCTATTTTCCGTTCACTCACAATGGCTTCTACCCTCTGATCCACACCCTGATTTCTAACCACCAATCCATACCCTGGCATTTTCCACTGATTCACACCCTGGCATCCTCCTTCTCACCCACCCTGGCTTCTACCCTCTAATCCATATCCCATCTTCTACCTACTGATCCACACCTTGGCTTCTGCCTTCTGATCCACACCTGGCTTCTTCCCATTGATTTACACCCTGGCTTCTACTCAATGATTCACACCCTGGCTTTTAATCACTGATCCACACCCTCTGTTCTTCCCACCGATTCTCACTATGGCTTCTTCCTTCTCACGCACCCTGGATTTTACCCTCTGATCCACACCATGGGTCTACTCACTAGTCCACACCTTAGCTTCTACCCACTCATCCATACTCTGGTTTCTTCCCCCTAATTCACGCCCTGGTTATTTTCCTCTCAGTAAAAAGGGCTTCCACCCTCTAATCCACAATCTGATTTCCATCCACTGTTCCAAACCATATCTTCTAACCACTAATCTACACCCAAGCGTCATTCCCACTGATTCGTACCCTCGCTTCTACATACTGATCCACACCCTGTCTTCTTCCCACTGATTGACGCACTGGCTACTTTCCTCTCAATCATAATGGCTTCTACTCTCTGATCCACACCCTGACTTCTATCCACTGATCGAGACCCTGCTTTCAACCCACTGATCCACACCTTAACATCATACCACTGATTCACACTCTGGCTTCTTTTCTCTCACTAACCTTGGCTTCTCTCCTCTCATCCAAACGCTGGCTTCTTCCCACTGATCCACACCCTGTCTTCTAACCTCTGATCCTCTCCCTGGATTCTCCCCACTGAATCACAAGCCTTGCTTCTACCAACTGATCTACACCCAGGCTTCTACCCACCGAATCACGTTCTGGCTTTTACTCACTGATCTATTCACGAGTTCTTCCAACAGATTTACACAATGGCTTCTTCCCCCTTACTCACTCTGGCTTCTACCTTCTGATCCACACCATGGCTTTTACCCACGAATACACATCATGTCGTTTGCCCTCTGATCCATACCCTGGCTTCTAACCACTGATCAACACCCTAATTTCTTCCCACTTATTCACGCCCTGGCTATTTTCCTCTCACTCACAATGGCTTCAACCCTCTGATCCACACTCTAACTTCTAACCACTGATTCACACCTTGGCTTCTACGCACAAATCCACACTCATTCTTCTCCCTAATAATTCACACAGTAGTTTCTATCCTTTGATCCACACCTTGGCTTCTTCCCACTGAATCACGCCCTGGCTATTTTCCGCTCGCTCACAATTGTTTGTACCCTTTGATCCACACCCTGTCATCTACCCAATGATCCACACTCATGGATTCTACCCACTGAGCCACTCCCTGGCATCTTCCCGCTTATTCACATCCTGACTTCTCCCCTCTCTCTAACCCTGGCTTCTACCCTCTAATCCACAACCTGGCTTTTTCCCACTGATCAACACCCTGCCTTCTACACTCTCATCCACACCCTTGATTCTTCACACTGATTCAGACCCTAGCTTATGCCCACTGATCCACAACCAGGCTTCTCACCATGGATTCACAACCTGGCTTAAACCACTTATCCACGCCATGGCTTCTTCCCACTGTTTCACTCTCAGGCTTCTTCCCTCTCACTCAGTCAGGCTTTTTCCCTCTGATCCACACCATGTCTTCTGCCCACTGACCCACACCCTGCTTCTACCCTCTGATCCTCACCCTGGCTTCTTCTCTTAATCCTAAAACGTGGCTTATTCCCTCTAACTCAACTTTGCTTCTACGCTCTGATTCACACCCTGGCTTCCATCCACTGATCCACAACCTAGCTTCTTCGCACTGATTCACACACTGATTTTTTAACTCTCTCTCACCCTGGCTTCTACCCTCTGATCTACAGTCTGGCTTCTTCCCACTGATCCACACTCTGGCTTCACCCTGGCTATATTCCTCTCACTCACAATGACTTGCTACCCTCTTATCCACACCGTGACTTCTACCAACTTATCCACGCCCTGGCTTCTACCCACTTATCTACACCCAGGCTTCTTCAGACTGATTCACACCCTGGCTTCTCCCCACTGATTCACACACTGGCTTCTACTCACTGATCCACACCCAAGCATCTTCCCCCTCATTCATACCCTGGTTTCTTTCCTGTCACTCACCCTGTCTTTTACCCTCTGATCCACATCCTATCTTCCCACTGATCCACACCCTAGCTTCACCTCCTCTTATCCAAACCCTGGCTTCTTCCCTCTGATTCACACTCTGGCTTCTACCAATTGATCAAAACCCAGACTTCTACCCACTGATTTACACTTTGTCTTTTACTCAGTGATCCACATCCTGGCTACTTCACACTGATTCACGCCCTCGCTTCCTCCTGCTCATTCACCCTGGCTTCAACCCTCTGATCCAGAACATGGCTTCTACCCACTAATGCACACCATGTCTTCTACCTCTGATCCACACTTTTGCCTACTATCCACTGATCCACACCCTGGCTTCTTCCTACTGGTTAACGCCCTGGCTATTTTCCTCTCACTCACAATAGTTTCTATGCTCTGATCCTCACCCTAACTTCTGCACACTAATCCTCACCCTGGCTTCCACCAACTGATCCACATCCAGGCTTCTTCATACTAATTCAAACCCTGGTTTCTACCCATTGATCCGAACCCTGGCTTCTTCAAACTGATTCACGCCCTGGCTATTTTCCGTTCACTCACAATGGCTTCTACCCTCTGATCCACACCCAGATTTCTAACCACTAATCCACACCCTGGCATTTTCCACTGATTCACACCCTGGCATCCTCCTTCTCACCCACCCTAGCCTTTACCCTCTAATTCATATCCCAGCTTCTACCTACTGATCCACACCTTGGCTTCTACCTTCTTATCCACACCTGGCTTCTTCCCACTGATTTACACCCTGGCTTCTACCCACTGATCCACACCCAGGCTTTTACTCAATGATTCACACCCTGGCTTTTAATCACTGATCCACACCCTGTTTTCTTTCCTCTGATTCAAACTATGGCTTTTTTTTTCTCCCTCACCCTGGATTCTACCCTCTGATCCACACCATGGGTCTACTCACTAGTCCACACCTTAGCTTCTACCCACTCATCCATTCTCTGGCTTCTTCCCCCTAATTCACGCCCCGGTTATTTTCCTCTCAGTCACAATGGTTTCACTTCTCTGACTCACACTCTGACTTCCATCCACTGATCAAGACCATATCATCTAACCACTAATCTACACCCAGGAGTCTTTTCACTGATTCGCACCCTGGCTTCTACATACTGAACCACACCCTGTCTTCTTCCCACTGATTGACGCACTGGCTACTTTCCTCTCAATCATAATGGCTTCTACTCTTTGATCCACACCCTGACTTCTATCCACTCATCGAGACCCTGTTTTCAACCCACTGATCCACACCTTAACATCATACCACTGATTCACACCCTGGCTTCTTTTCTCTCACTAACCTTGGCTTCTCTTCTCTCATCCAAACCCTACCTTCTTCCCACTGATCCACACCCTGGCTTCTAGCCTCTGATCCTCTCCCTGGATTCTCCCCACTGAATCACAAGCCTTGCTTCTACCAACTGATCTACACCCAGGCTTCTACCCACCGAATCACGTTCTGGCTTTTACTCACTGATCCACACACGAGTTCTTCCAACAGATTTACAACCTGGCTTCTTCCCCCTTAATCACCCTGGCTTCTACCTTCTGATCCACACCCTGGCTTTTAGCCACGAATACACATCATGTCGTTTGCCCTCTGATCCATACCCTGGCTTCTAGCCACTGATCAACACCCTGGCTTCTTCCCACTTATTCACGCCTTGGCTATTTTCCTCTCACTCACAATGGCTTCTACCCTCTGATCCACACTCTAACTTCTACCCACTGATCCTCACCTTGGCTTCTACCCAAAAAACCACACTCAGTCTTCTTCCTAATAAATCACAACGTAGTTTCTACCCATTGAACCACACCCTGGCTTCTTCCCATTGAATCACGCCCTGGCTACTTTCAGCTTACTCACAATTGTTTGTACCCTTTGATCCACACCCTGTCATCTACCCAATGATCCACACTCACGGCTTCTACCCACTGATCCACTCCCTGGCATCTTCCCGCTGATTCATATCTTGACTTCTTCCCTCTCTCTAACCCTGGCTTCTACCCTCTGATGAACACCCTGGCTTTTTCCCACTGATCAACACCCTGCCTTCTACACTCTCATCCACACCCTTGATTCTTCACACTGATTCAGACCCTAGCTTATGCCCACTGATCCACAACCAGGCTTCTCACCATGGATTCACAACCTGGCTTAAACCACTTATCCACGCCATGGCTTCTTCCCACTGTTTCACTCTCAGGCTTCTTCCCTCTCACTCAGTCAGGCTTTTTCCCTCTGATCCACATCATGTCTTCTACCCACTGACCCACACCCTGCTTCTACCCTCTGATCCACACCCTGGCTTCTTCTCTTAATCCTAAAACGTGGCTTATTCCCTCTAACTCAACTTTGCTTCTACGCTCTGATTCACACCCTGGCTTCCATCCACTGATCCACAACCTAGCTTCTTCGCACTGATTCACACACTGATTTTTTAACTCTCTCTCACCCTGGCTTCTACCCTCTGATCTACAGTCTGGCTTCTTCCCACTGATCCACACTCTGGCTTCACCCTGGCTATATTCCTCTCACTCACAATGACTTGCTACCATCTTATCCACACCGTGACTTCTACCAACTTATCCACGCCCTGGCTTCTACCCACTTATCTACACCCAGGCTTCTTCAGACTGATTCACAACCTGGCTTCTCCCCACTGATTCACACATTGGCTTCTACTCACTGATCCACACCCAAGCATCTTCCCCCTCATTCATACCCTGGTTTCTTTCCTGTCACTCACCCTGTCTTTTACCCTCTGATCCACATCCTATCTTCCCACTGATCCACACCCTGGCTTCACCTCCACTTATCCAAACCCTGGCTTCTTCCCTCTGATTCACACTCTGGCTTCTACCAATTGATCAAAACCCAGACTTCTACCCACTGATTTACACTTTGTCTTTTACTCAGTGATCCACATCCTGGCTACTTCACACTGATTCACGCCCTCGCTTCCTCCTGCTCATTCACCCTGGCTTCAACCCTCTGATCCAAAACATGGCTTCTACCCACTAATGCACACCATGGCTTCAACCTCTGATCCACACTTTTGCCTACTATCCACTGATCCACACCCTGGCTTCTTCCTACTGATTAACGCCCTGGCTATTTTCCTCTCACTCACAATAGTTTCTATGCTCTGATCCTCACCCTAACTTCTGCACACTAATCCTCACCCTGGCTTCCACCAACTGATCCACATCCAGGCTTCTTCATACTAATTCAAACCCTGGTTTCTACCCATTGATCCGAACCCTGGCTTCTTCAAACTGATTCACGCCCTGGCTATTTTCCGTTCACTCACAATGGCTTCTACCCTCTGATCCACACCCAGATTTCTAACCACTAATCCACACCCTGGCATTTTCCACTGATTCACACCCTGGCATCCTCCTTCTCACCCACTCTAGCCTCTACCCTCTAATTCATATCCCAGCTTCTACCTACTGATCCACTCCTTGGCTTCTACCTTCTGATCCACACCTGGCTTCTTCCCACTGATTTACACCCTGGCTTCTACCCACTGATCCACACCCAGGCTTTTACTCAATGATTCACACCCTGGCTTTTAATCACTGATCCACACCCTGTGGTCTTCCCTCTGATTCACACTATGGCTTTTTTTTTCTCCCTCACCCTGGATTCTACCCTCTGATCCACACCATGGGTCTACTCACTGGTCCACACCTTAGCTTCTACCCACTCATCCATTCTCTGGCTTCTTCCCCCTAATTCACGCCCCGGTTATTTTCCTCTCAGTCACAATGGTTTCAACTCTCTGACTCACACTCTGACTTCCATCCACTGATCCAAACCATATCTTCTAACCACTAATCTACACCCAGGAGTCTTTTCACTGATTCGCACCCTGGCTTCTACATACTGATCCACACCCTGTCTTCTTCCAACTGATTGACGGCCTGGCTATTTTCCTCTCAATCATAATGGCTTCTACTCTCTGATCCACACCCTGACTTCTATCCACTCATCGAGACCCTGCTTTCAACCCACTGATCCACACCTTAACATCATACCACTGATTCACACTTTAACATCATACCACTGATTCACACCCTAGCTTCTTTTCTCTCACTAACCTTGGCTTCCCTTCTCTCATCCAAACCCTACCTTCTTCCCACTGATCCACACCCTGGCTTCTAGCCTCTGATCCTCTCCCTGGATTCTCCCCACTGAATCACAAGCCTTGCTTCTACCAACTGATCTACACCCAGGCTTCTACCCACCGAATCACGTTCTGGCTTTTACTCACTGATCCACACACGAGTTCTTCCAACAGATTTACAACCTGGCTTCTTCCCCCTTAATCACCCTGGCTTCTACCTTCTGATCCACACCCTGGCTTTTAGCCACGAATACACATCATGTCGTTTGCCCTCTGATCCATACCCTGGCTTCTTCCTACTTATTCACGTCCTGGCTATTTTCCTCTCACTCACAATGGCTTCTACCCTCTGTTCCACACTCTAACTTCTACCCACTGATCCTCACCTTGGCTTCTACCCACAAATCCACACTCAGTCTTTTTCCTAATAAATCACAACGTAGTTTCTACCCATTGAACCACACCCTGGTTTCTTCCCACTGAATCACGCCCTGGCTATTCTCCGCTTTCTCACAATAGTTTGTACCCTTTGATCCACACCCTGTCATCTACCCAATGATCCACACTCATGGCTCTACCCACTGATCCACTCCCTGGCATCTTCCCGCTGATTCATATCCTGGCTTCTTCACCCGCTCTAACCCTGGCTTCTACCCTCTGATGCACACCATGGCTTTTACCCACTGATCAACACCCTGGCTTCTACCCTATGATCCACACCCTTGTTCTTCACACTGATTCAGACCCTAGTTTCTGCCCACTGATCCACAACCAGGCTTCTACCCACTAATTCACAACCTAGCTTTAATCACTTATCGACGCCCTGGCTTCTTCCCACTGTTTTTCTCCTTGGCTTCTTCCCTCTCACTCAATCAGGCTTTTTCCCTCTGATCCACACCATGTCTTCTACCCACTAATCCACACCTTAGCTTCTACCTTCTGATCCACACCTTGGCTTCTTCTGTTAATCCTAAAACGTGGCTTATTCCCTCTCACTCAACTTTGCTTTTACCCTCGGATTTACACCCTGGCTTCCACCCACTGATCCACAGCCTAGCTTCTTCGCACTGATTCACACCCTGGATTTTTAACTCTCTCTCACCCTGGCCTCTACCCTCTGATCCACAGCCTGGCTTCTTCCCACTGATCCACACTCTGGCTTCACCCTGGCTATATTCCTCTCACTCTACTAACTTATCCACGCCCTGGCTTCTACCTACTTATCTACACCCAGGCTTCTTCACACTGATTCACACCCTGGCTTCTCCCCACTGATTCACACACTGGCTTCTACTCACTGATCCACACCCAAGCATCTTCCCCCTCATTCATACCCTGGTTTCTTTCCTATCACTCACCTTATCTTCTAACCCCTGATCCACACCCTATCTTCCCACTGATCCACACCCTGGCTTTACCAACTCTTATCCAAACCCTGGCTTCTTCCCACTGATTCACACTCTGGATTCTAGCCATTGATCCAAATCCAGACTTCTACCCACTGATTTACACTTTGTCTTTTACTCAATGATCCACATCCTGGCTACTTGACACTGATTCACGCCTTCGCTTCTTCCTGCTCATTCACCCTGGCTTCTACCCTCTGATCCAGACCATGGCTTCTACCCACTAATGCACACCTTGGCTTCTACCTCTGATCCACACTTTTGCCTACTAACCATTGATCCACACCCTGGCTTCTTCCTACTGATTAACGCCCTGGCTATTTTCCTCTCAATCGTAATAGTTTCTATGCTCTGATCCTCACCCTATCTTCTACACACTAATCCTCCCCTGGCTTCCACCAACTGATCCACATCCAGGCTTCTTCATACTAATTCAAACCCTGGTTTCTAGCCATTGATCCGAACCCTGGCTTCTTCAAACTGATTCACGCCATGGCAATTTTCCGTTCACTCACAATGGCTTCTACCCTCTGATCCACACCCTGATTTCTAACCACTAATCCACACCCTGGCATTTTCCACTGATTCACACCCTGGCTTCCTCTTTCTCACCCACCCTGGCTTCTACCCTCTAATCCATATCCCGGCTTCTACCTACTGATCCACACCTTGGCTCCTACCCTCTCATCCACACCTGGCTTCCTCCAACTGATTTACACCCTGGCTTCTACCCACTGATCCACACCCAGGCTTTTACTCAATGATTCACACCCTGGCTTTTAATCACTGATCCACACCCTCTCTTCTTCCCACTGATTCACACTATGGCTTTTTCCTTCTCACTCACCGTGGATTCTACCCTCTGATCCACACCATGGGTCTACTCACTGGTCCACACCTTAGCTTCTACCAACTCACTGGCTCTCCCACTGATTAACGCCCTGGCTATTTTCCTTCACTCACTAGTTTCTATGCTTGATCCTCACCCTAACTTCTACGCACTAATCCTCACCCTCTTCTACCAACTGACCCACCAGGCTTCTCATACTAATTCAATCCCTGGTTTCTACCATTGATCCGAACCCTGGCTTCTTCAAATGATTCACGCCCTGGCTATTTTCCTTCACTCACAATGGCTTCTACCCCTGATCCACACCCTGATTTCTAACCAACTAATCACACCCTGGCATTTTCCACTGATTCACACCCTGGCTTTCTCCTTCTCACCCACCTGGCTTCTACCATCAATCCATGTCCCGGCTTCTACCTACTGATCCACACCTTGGCTTCTACCTCCTCATCTCTAACCACTAATCTATACTCAGGCGTCTTTTCGCTGATTCGCACCTGGCTTCTACATACTGATCCACACCTGTCTTCTTCCCACTGATTGACGCCCTGGCATTTTTCCACTTAACATACTCTGGCTTCTTCCCGCTAATTCACACCCTTGGCTCTTTTCCTCTCACTCACAATGGTTTCTACCCTCTGATCCACACTCTAACTCCTACCCACTGATCCTCACCTTGGCTTCTACCCACAAATCCACACTCAGTCTTCTTTCTAATAATTCACACCGTAGTTTCTACCCATTTATCCACACCTTGGCTTCTTCCCAATGAATCACACCCTGGCTATTTTCCGCTCACTCACAATGGTTTTTACCCTCTGATCCACACCCTGTCATCTACCCAATGATCCACACTCATGGCTTCTACCCACTGGTCCACTCCCTGGCATCTTCCCGCTGATTCACTTCCTGGCTTCTTCCCTCTCTCTAACCCTGGCTTATACCCTCTAATACACATCCTGGCTTTTTACCACTGATCAACACCCTGGCTTCTACCCTCTGATCCACACCCTTTCTTCTTCACACTGATTCAGACCCTGGCTTCTACCCACTGATCCACAATCAGGCTTCTACACACTGATTCACAACCTGGCTTTAATCACTTATCCACGCCCTGGATTCTTCCCACTGTTTCACTCTTTGGCTTCTTCCCTCTCACTCAATCAGGCTTTTTCCCTCTGATCCACAACATGTCTTCTACACACTTATCCACACCCTGGCTTGTACCCTCTGATCCACACCTTAGCTTCTTCTCTTAATCCTAAAACGTGGCTTATTCCCTCTCACTCAACTTTGCTTTTACCCTCTGATTCAAACCCTGTCTTCCACCCACTGATCCACAGCCCAGACTCTTCGAACTGATTCACACCATGGATTATTAACTCTCTCTTACCCTGGCTTCTACCCACTAATCCACAGTCTGGCCTCTACCGACTGATCCGCACTCTAGCTTCACCCTGGCTATATTCCTCTCACTCACAATGACTTCTACCCTCTTATCCACACCGTGACTTCTAACACCTTATCCACGCCCTGGCTTCTACCCACTTATCTACACCCAGGCTTCTTCCCAGTGATTCACACCCTGGCTTCTCCCCACTGATTCAAACACTGGCTTCTACTCACTGAACCACACCCAAGCATCTTCCCCCTGATTCATACCCTGGTTTCTTTCCTATCACTCACCTTGTCTTCTACCCCCTGATCCACACCCTATCTTCCCACTAATCCACACCCTGATTTCACCTCCTCTTATCCAAACCCTGGCTTCTTTCCACTGATTCACACTCTGGCTTCTACCCATTGATCCAAACCCAGACTTCTACCCACTGATTTACACTCTCTCTTTTACACAATGATCCACACCCTGGCTACTTCACACTGATTCACGCCCTCGCTTCTCCCTGCTCATTCACCCTGGCTTCTACCCTCTGATCCAGACCATGGCTTCTACCCACCAATGCACATCCTGGCTTCTACCTCTGATCCACACTTTTGCCTACTTACCACTGATCCACACCCTGGCTTCTTCCCACTGATTAACGCCCTGGCTATTTTCCTTTCACTCACAATAGTTTCTATGCTCTGATCCTCACCCTAACTTCTACGCACTAATCCTCACCCTAGCTTCTACCAACTGATCCACACCCAGGCTTCTTCATACTAATTCAAACCCTGGTTTCTACCCATTGATCCGAACCCTGGCTTCTTCGAACTGATTCACGCCCTGGCTATTTTCCATTCACTCACAATGGCTTCTACCCTCTGATCCACACCCTGATTTCTAACAACTAATCCACACCCTGGCATTTTCCACTGATTCACACCTTGGCTTTCTCCTTCTCACCCACCCTGGCTTCTACCATCTAATCCATGTCCCGGCTTCTACCTACTGATCCACACCTTGGCTTCTACCCCCTCATCCACACCTGGCTTCTTCCTACTGATTTACACACTGGCTTCTACCCACTGATCCACACCCAGGCTTTTACTCAATGATTCACACCCTGGCTTTTAATCACTGATCCACACCCTGTGTTTTTCCCACTGATTCACACCATGGCTTCTTCCTTCTCACTCACCGTGGATTCTACCCTCTGATCCACACCATGGGTCTAGTCACTAGTCCACACCTTAGCTTCTACCCACTCATCCGTACTCTGGCTTCTTCCTCCTAATTCACGCCCTGGTTATTTTCCTCTTGGTCACAATGGCTTCCACCCTTTGGTCCACACTCTGACTTCCATCCATTGATCCAAACCATATCTTCTAACCACTAATCTATACTCAGGCGTCTTTTCGCTGATTCGCACCCTGGCTTCTACATACTGATCCACAGCCTGTCTTCTTCCCAATGATTGACGCCCTGGCTATTTTCCACTTAATCATAATGGCTTCTACCCTCTGATCCACACCCTGACTTCTATCCACTGATCGAGACCCTGCTTTCAACCCACTGATCCACACCTTAACATCATACCACTTACTCACACCCTGGCTTCTTTTCTCTCACTAACCTTGGCTTCTCTCCTCTTCTCCAAACCCTACCTTCTTCCCACTGATCCACACCCTGGCTTCTAACCTCTGATCCTCTCCCTGGATTCTCTCCACTGAATCACAAGCCTTGCTTCTACCAACTGATCTACACCCAGGCTTCTACCCACCGAATCACGTTCTGGCTTTTACTCACTGATCCACACACGAGTTCTTCCAACAGATTTACACCCTGGCTTCTTCCCCCTTACTCACCCTGGCTTCTACCTTCTGATCCTTACCCTTGCTTTTAGCTACGAATACACACCATGTCGTTTGCCCTCTGATTCATACCCTGGCTTCTTCCCACTTATTCACGCCCTGGCTATTTTCCTCTCACTCACAATGGTTTTTACCCTTTGATCCACACTCTAAGTTCTACCCACTGATCCACACCTTGGCTTCTACCAACAAATCCACACTCACTCTTTTGCCTAATAAATCACACCGTAGTTTCCACCCATTGATCCACATGTTGGCTTCTTCCCACTGAATCACACCCTGGCTATTTTCCGCTCACTCACAATGGTTTTACCCTTTGATCCACACCCTGTCATCTCCCCAATGATCCACACTCTTGGCTTCTACCCAATGATCCACTCCCTGGCATCTTCCCGCTGATTCGCATCCTGGCTTCTTCCCTCTCTCTACTCTCTCTAACCCTGGCTTCTACCCTCTAATCCACACCCTGGCTTTTTCCCACTGATCAACACCCTGGCTTCTACCCTATGATCCACACCCTTATTCTTCACACTGATTCAGACCCTGGCTTCTGCCCACTGATCCACAACCAGGCTTCTACCCACTGATTCACAATCTGGCTTCAATCACTTATCCACGAACTGGTTTCTTCCCAGTTTCACTCTCTGGCTTCTTCCCTCTCACTCAATCAGGCTTTTTCCTTCTGATCCACACCATGTCTTCTACCCACTGACCCACACCCTGCTTCTACCCTCTGATCCACACCCTGGCTTCTTCTCTTAAACCTAAAACGTGGTTTATTCCCTCTCACTGAACTTTGCTTCTACGCTCTGATTCACACTTTGGCTTCCACCCACTGATCCACAGCCTAGCTTCTTCGCACTGATTCACACCCTGGATTTTTAACTCTCACCCTGACTTCTACCCTCTGATCCACAGCCTTTCTACTTCCCACTGATCCACACTCTGGCCTCACCCTGGCTATAGTCCTCTCACTCACAATGGTTTTTACCCTCTTATCCACACCGTGACTTCTACCAACTTATCCACGCCCTGGCTTCTACCCACTTATCTACACCCAGGCTTCTTCACACTGATTCACACCCTGGCTTCTCCCCACTGATTCACACACTGGCTTCTACTCACTGATCCACACCCAAGCATCTTCCCCCTGATTCATACCCTGGTTTCTTTCCTGTCACTCACCCTGCCTTCTACACCCTGATCCACACCCTATCTTCCCACTGATCCACACCCTGGCTTCACCTCCTCTTATCCAAACCCTGGCTTCTTCCCTCTGATTCACACTCTGGCTTCTACCCATTGATCCAAACCCAGACTTCTACCCACTGATTTACACTCTGTCTTTTACACAATGAGCCACGCTCTGGCTACTTAACACTGAATCACGCCCACGTTTCTTCCTGCTCATTCACCCTGGCTTCTACCCTCTGATCCAGACTATGGCTTCTACCCACTAATGCATATCCTGGCTCTGATCCACACTTTTGCCTACTTACCACTGATCCGACCTCTGGCTTCATCCTACTGATTAACGCCCTAGCTATTTTCCTCTCACTCACAATAGTTTCTATGCTCTGATCCTCACCCTGACTTCTACACACTAATCCTCACCCTAGCTTCTACCAACTGATCCACATCTAGGCTTCTTCATACTAATTCAATCCCTAGTTTCTAGCCATTGATCCGAACTCTGGCTTCTTCAAACTGATTAACGCCCTGGCAATTTTCCGTTCACTCACAATGGCTTTTACCCTCTGATCCACACCCTGATTTCTAATCACTAATCCACACCCTTGCATTTTCCACTGATTCACACCCTGGCTTCCTCCTTCTCACCCATCCTGGCTTCTACCATCTAATCCATATCCCGGCTTCTACCTACTGATCCACACCTTTGCTTCTACCTTCTGATCCACACCTGGCTTCTTCCCACTGATTTATACCCTGGCTTCTACCCACTGATCCACACCCAGGCTTTTACTCGATGATTCACACCCTGGCTTTTAATCACTGATCCACACCCTGTGTTCTTCCCACTGATTCACACTATGGCTTCTTCCTTCTCATTCACCCTGGATTCTACCCTCTGATCCACACCATGGATCTACTCACTGGTCCACACCTTAGCTTCTACCCACTCATCCATTTTCTTGCTTCTTCCCCCTAATTCACGCCCTGGTTATTTTCCTCTTAGACACAATGGCTTCCACTCTCTGATCCACACTCTGACTTCCTTCCATTGATCCAAACCATATCTTCTAACCACTAATCTACACCCAGGAGTCTTTTCACTGATTCGCACCCTGGCTTCTACATACTGATCCACACTCTGTCTTCTTCCCACTGATTGACGCCCTGGCTATTTTCCTCTCAGTCATAATGGCTTCTACTCTCTGATCCACACCCTGACTTCTATCCACTGATCCAGACCCTGCTTTCAACCCACTGATCCACACCTTAACATCATACCACTGATTCACACCCTGGCTTCTTTTCTCTCACTAACCTTGGCTTCTCTCCTCTGATCCACACCCGTCTTCTTCCCACTGATCCACACCCTGGTTTCTAGCCTTTTATCCTCTCCCTGGATTCTCCTCACTAAATCACAAGCCTTGCTTCTACCAACTGATCTACACCCAGGCTTCTACCACCGAATCACTTTCTGGCTTTTACTCACTGATCCACACACGAGTTCTTCCAACAGATTTACACACTGTCTTTTCCCCCTAACTCACCCTGGCTTCTACCTTCTGATCCACACCCTTGCTTTTACCCACGAATACACACCATGTCGTTTGCCCTCTGATCCATACCCTGGCTTCTAACCACTGATCAACACCCTGACTTCTTCCCACTTATTCACGCCCTGGCTATTTTCCTCTCACTCACAATGGCTTCTACCCTCTGATCCACACTCTAACTTCTACCCACTGATCCACACCTTGGCCTCTACCCACAGTTCCACACTCATTCTTCTTCCTAATAATTCACACCGTAGTTTCTACCCATTGATCCACACCCTGGCTTCTTCCCACTGAATCACGCCCTGGCTATTCTTCCGCTCACTCACAATGGTTCTTACCATTTGATCCACACCCTATCATCTACCGAATGATCCACACTCATGGCTTCTACCCACTGATCCACTCCCTGGCATCTTCCCGCT
The DNA here is from genome assembly GCF_036320965.1 of Panulirus ornatus. NCBI lineage: Eukaryota > Metazoa > Arthropoda > Malacostraca > Decapoda > Palinuridae > Panulirus > Panulirus ornatus. The sequence continues at coordinate 364,877 of NC_092256.1, read as the reverse complement.
GATTCACATCCTGGCTTCTTCCCTCTTACTCACCCTGGCTTTTACTCTCTGATCCACAGCCTGGCTTTTTCCCACTGATCCACATCCTGGCTTGTAGCCCTGATCCACACCATGGCTTCTTCTCCTAGACTTAAAATCTAGTTTATTCCCTCTCACTCACATTGAATTTTCCCCTATGATCCACACCATGGCGTCTACCCACTGATCCATAACCTGGCTTCTACCCTGTTATCGACACCCTAGTATCTTCCCTCTGATTCATACCCTGGCTTCTTTCCTATCACTCAACCTGGCTTCTATCCACTGATTCACACCTTGGCTTATTTTCACTGATCCACATCCTGGCTTCTATCCTCGGATCCACGCAATGGCTTCTACCCACTGATCCATACCCAGAGTTCTACCTACTGATTCATGCTCTGGCTTTTACTAACTGATCCACACCCTGGCTTCTTCCCACTGATTCACGCCCTGGATTCTTCCCACTCACTCACCCTGGCTTCTACCCTCCGATCCACACCATGGCTTATAGCCACTAATCTACACCCTGGCATCTACCCTCAGATCTACACCGTTGCCTGCTAACCACTGATCCAGACCCTGGCTTCTTCCCACTGATTTCCACCTTGGCTTCTACCCACTGATCCACACCAAGGCTTCTACCCACTGATTCCCACCCTAACCTTCTTCCTAGTCATTCACACCCTGGCTTCTTCCCTCTCACTCACCCTGGCTTCTACCTTCTAATCCAAACTCTGGTTTCTACTCACTAATACACACCTTGTATTCTACCCTCTGATACACATCCTGGCTTCCTCCCACTGATTTACAAACCTTGCTTCTACCCACTGATTCACACTTTGGCTTTTACTCACTAATCCACATTCGGACTTCTTCCAACAGATTCACATCCTGGCTTCTTCCAACAGATTCACATCCTGGCTTCTTCCCTCTCCCTCACCCTGGCTTCTACCTTCTGAATCACACCTATCTTCTACCCACTAATAAACACCCGGGCTTCTACCCTCTGACCCAAATCTTGGCTTCTAACCACTTATTCACACCCTGGGTTCTTCCCGCTGATTCACGCCCTGGCTATTTTCCTCTCACTCACAATGGCCTCTACCCTCAAATCCACACCCTAACTTCTACCCACTGATCCACATCCTGCCTTCTACCCACTGATCCACACCCAACCTTTTTTTCACTAATTCAAAATTTGGCTTCTTCCCAATGATCTACACCGTGGCTTCTTCCCACTGAATCACGCCCTGGTTATTTTCTTCTAACTCACAAAGGCTTGTACCCTCCGATCCACACCCTGGCATCTACTCACTGATCCGCACCCTGGCTTATACCCACTGATCCACACACTGGCATCTTCCTACTGATTCACACCCTAGCTTCTTCCCTCTCACTCACCCTGATTTCCCCCCCCCCCCCCGATCCACAACCTGACTTCTTCCCACTGATCCACATCCTGGATTCTTCCCTCTGATCTACACACTGGCTCCTTTACTCTGATCCATGCTCTGGCTTCCTCAAACTGATCCACAACTTGGCTCCTTCCCATTGAGCCACACCTATGCTTCTTTCCACTTATCCACGCCTTGGATTCTACCCATTGATCCACAACCTGGTTGCTTCCCAATGATCAGCACCCAGTATTATTCCCGCTCATCCACACCAAGGCTTCCTTCCACTGATCCAATACCTGGCTTCTTCGCACTAATCCGCACCCTGACTTCTTCGCACTGATTCACATTCTGGCTATATTCCTCTCACTCACCCCGCTTCTACTCTCTGATCCACATCCTAGCTTTTCCTCAGTGACCCAAAGCCTGGCTTCTACCCACTGCTTCACACCCTGGCATCTTCCCATTGATTCACACCCTGGCATCTTCCCTCTCACTAATCTTGGTTTCTACCTTCTGATCAACACACTGGCTATACACTGGCTTCTTCCCTCTCAGTCTCCTTGGCTTCTACCCTCTGATCAACATCTGGCTTCTACCCAGTGATCCACACCCTGGCTTCTTCCCACTGATTCACACCCTGATTATTCTCCTCTCACTCAAAATGGATTTTACCCTCTGATCCACACCATGGTTTCTATCCACTGATCAACACCTTAACATCTTACCACTGAATCACACCATGGCTTCTACCCTCTAATCAACACCCTGGCTTTTCCCACTGATCCACACTCTTGCCTCTGCCCTCTGATCCACAACTTGGTTTCTTCACACTGATTTAGACCCTGGCCTCTACCTACTGATTCACAACCAGGCTTCTACGCACTGACTCACACTCAGGCCTTTACTCACTGATCCCCACCCTTACTTCTTCCAATAGATTCACACCATGGCTTCTTCCCTCTTACTCACCCCGGCTTCTTTCCTCTAATCCACACTTCGGCTTCTACCCACTAATACACAACTTGGCTTTTACCCTCTGATCCACATCCTTGCTTCTAACCACTGATCCACACCCTGGCTTCTTCCCACTGATTCATTCCCTTGCTATTTTCCCCTCATTCACAATAGCATCCTCCCTCTGATCCACACTCTAACTTCTACCCACTGATCAACACCCTGGCATTTACCCACTGATCCACACTCAGCCTTCTTCCCAATAATTCACACCCTAGCTTCTACCCACTTATCAACACCCTGGCTTCTTCACAATGATTCACGACCTGGCTTTTTTCCTCTCATTTGCAATGGCTTGTACGATCTGATCCACACCCTGACATCTACCCACTGATCCACACTCATGGCTTATACCCACTGATCCACACCCTGACATCTTCCCACTGATTCGCACTCTTGCTTTTACTCACTGATCCACACCCAGGCTTCGTGAAACAGATTCACACCTTGGCTTCTTCCCTCTTAATCACTCTGGCTTCTACCCTCAGATCCACACCCTGGCTTCTGCCTACTAAAACACATCCTGGCTTCTACCCTCTGATTCACGCCCTGGCTTCTAACCACTGATCCACACCCTAGCTTCTTCCAAATGATTCACGCCCTGGCTGTTTACCTTTTACTCACGATGACTTCTACCCTATGATCCACATCCAAACTTCTACCCTATGATCCACATCCAAACTTCTACCCTATGATCCACATCCAAACTTCTACCCAATTATCCACAGCCTGGCTTCTACCCACTGATCCACTACCAGCCTTTTTCCCACTAATTCAAATCTCTGGCTTCTACCCATTAACCCTGGCTTGTACCCTTTGATCTACACAGTGGCTTTTTCCCACTGATCCACACCCTTGCTTCTGACCTTTGATCCACACCTTGGTTTCTTCACAGATTCACACTCTTGCTTCTACCCACTGATCCACACCCAGGGTTCTACCCAGTGATTCACACTCTGGATTTTACTCACTTATCCACACCCGGGCTTCTTCCAATAGAGTCACACCATGGCTTCTTCCGTCTTACACACCCTGGCTTCTACCTTCTCATCCACACCCTGGCTTCTACTCAGTAATACACACCCTTGCTTCTACCCAATAATACACACCCTTGCTCCTACCCTCTGATCCAAGCCCTGTCTCCTAACCACTGATCCAACCCTGGCTTCTTCCCACGGATTCACGCCCTGGCTATTTTCCCCTCACTCACAATGGCTTCTACCCTCTGATCCAAACCCTAACTTTTACCCACTGATCCACACCCTGGCTTCTACCCACTGATCCACACCCTACTTTTTAACCTCTGATCCACACCCTGCTTTTTTTCACTCTCACTCACCCTATCTTCTATCCTCTGATCCACACCCTGGCTTCTACCCACTGGTCCACACCCCACTCTTTAACCTCTGATCCACTACATGGTTTCTTCCCTCTGATTCACCCCCTGGGTCCTTACCTATCATTCACCCTGGCTTTTGCCCTCTGATCCACAGCCTGTCTTCTACCCTCTGATCCACACCGTGGCTTTTACCTACTGGTCGACACACTGGTTTCTACCCACTGATCCACACTCTGGCTTCTATCCACTAATCCACACTTTACTTTTTACAATCTTATCCACGCCATGGTTTCTTCCCTCTGATCCATACCCTGGCTTCTTCCCCCAGACCTAAAACCTGGGTTCTTCCATCTCACTCATCCTGGCTTCTACCCTGTTTTCCACCCTTTGGCTTCATCCTTCTGATCCACACCCTGGCTTCTTCCCTTTGATCTACAACCTATCTTCTTCCTTCAGACCTAAAACCTGGCTTCTTCCCTCTCACTCACCCTGGTTTCTTCCCTAACCATATGATAGGAATGAGATTGTAATTTGAAGATCCTAAGGGGGCAAGACTTGTGCATCCATAATGAGAGGGCTTCTCCCCTCTGACCCACACCTTGGTCCATAACATTTGATCCACACACTGGTACCTCCCCTCTGATCCACACTCTGGCTTCTTTTCTCAGACCCACAACCTGGTTTCTTCCCTCCTTATCACACCCTGACTTTTCCTCTCCCATTCACACTCTTGTTTTTCCCATTTCATCTACATCATGGTTTCTCTCCCCTGGTCTAGTCCCTGGCTTCTCTCTATTCCACTCCCTGGTTTTCTCCCTCTGGTCCACAACCTAGCTTTTTCCCTCTGATCCACTTCCTAGCTTCTTCACTCTCATCCATGCCCATGCTTCTTCCCTTTCATCCAAAATTTTGCTTTTTTTTCCCTGATTTACATCCTGAATTCTTCCCCTTGAGCCACAAGCTGGCATCTACCCACTGACCCATATCCAGACTTTATCCCTTTAATCCACATCTATCAACTGATCCACACCCTGGCGTCGTCATTCATATCTACACCGTAGTTCCTACATTCTGACCCAACCCTAGCGTCTTCTCTCTGATCTACATTCTAATTTCTACATTCTTATCCACACCCTTTCGTCTTCATTCTGATCCAAAACCTGGCGTCTTTCCTTGATCCACAGCCTAGTTTCTTCACTGTAATTAGCAACTTGATTTCCTCCCTCTGATTCAAGCTATGGCTGCTTCCTTCTTATCCACACCCTCTGACTTATACCCTGGCTCCTAATCCCTAATGCATACCCTTGCTCTTCTCCGAGCCACACCCTGGCATGTACCCTATAATCCATATTCTGACTTTTACCATCTACATCATACCTTGCCTTCTTCATCCACACCTTGGCTTCTCTCACCCCCTGGCTTCAACCCAATGATCTGCACTCTGGCTTCAGTTCTGATCCACACCATGGCTTCAACCCGCTAACTTAAATTTTGGCTCTTACCGTCTGATACACACCCTGCCTTCTTCCCCTGGTCCATAACCCAGTTTCTTCCCTCCGATCCACACACAAGCTTTTTCCCTCTAATTTGCACCCTGGCTTATTCCCTGTGATCCACATCTTGGTTTTTCCTCTGTGATTCATATACTGACTCTTGCCTTCTGATGCACGCTTGGTTTCTCCTCTCAAATCCACACTCTGGCTTTTTCTCACTCTTCTACATTCTGGCTTCTCCCATGCGATCCGTACTCTAGCTTCTACCCTCTGATACACACTCTGACTTCTTCCCTCTGATCCAAACCCTGGCTCTCTCCCTCTTATGTTCTTCCTGACTTATCCCAATGAATGCACACTCTGGCTTCTGTCTGATGCACACATTGGCTTCCTCCCTCTTTCCAAGTCGTAGTTTGTCCTCTGATCCACATCCTGTCTTCCTCCTTCTGATCTTCACCTAACCTTCTTTCCTCTGATCTACGCGTTGGCTTCCCCCCATCTGATCCACACTCTGGCTGCTTACCTCTGATCTAAATCCTGGTTCACTCCTTCTGATCCACACACTTTTTTCTTTCTTCTGATCTACACTCTGGCTACTTGTTTCTGATCTACACCCTGACCTCTCCCCTATGTTCCACAACCTGGCTTCCTCCATCTGATCTCCACCCTGGCTTCTTCCCTCTGATCCACATCCTTGTTTCTCCCCTCTGATCCACATCCTTGATTCCTTCCTCTGACTGATACCAAATTATTCTTTCCCTCTTATCCACCTTCTAGCTTCTTCATTCTGGTCTATCCCCTGTTTTTTCCCCACCTGTTCACGCCTTGGCTTCCTCCCTTTGAAGTACACCCTAGCTTCTATCCCTTTGATCCACATCCTGGCTTACTCCATCTCATCCACATTCTGGCTCACTCCATCTCACCCATACCCTGTCTTCTTTCCTTTGATCTACATCCTGGCTCTTTCACTCTGATACACACTTATTTCTTCCCTATGTTCTTCCACCTGATCTACATACTGTCTTCTTTCTCTGATCCACACTGGCTTGTCCTTTCTGATCCACACCCTAGTTTCATCCCTATGATCCACACTCTAGCTTATAACCTCTGATCCACATTCAAGCTTTTCCCCTGTGATCCAAGCAATGGCTTCCTCCCTTTGATCATCACCCTGGCTTCTTCCGTCTGTCACACACCCTGACTTATTTCCTTTGATCTACACCCTGGCTTTTCCTCTCTGATCCACATCCTGGCTTCTTCACTGTGATCCATACCCTTGTTTCTCTTCTCTGATCTAAATCGTTGATTCTTCCCTATGATTAACATCCTGGCTTTTTCCTCTTATTCACACTCTAGCTTCTTCCTTCAGGTCCACACACTAGTTTTTTTCCTCTGATCTAAATCATGATTTCCTCCTTCTCATCTACTCCCTAATTTCTCTCCTCTGATCCACGCCCTGTACCTTCTTCTCTCTGATACACACTCTGGCTTTTCTCCTCAGATCTACACCCTGGCTTCTTTCCTTTGATCCATTTTCAAGTGCATTCCCACTGATCCACACCCTGGCTTCTTTCCTTTGATCTGCACCATAACCTTTACCCTCTGATCCACACCTAGGCTTTCTACCTCTAACCCACACCAAGGTTTCTTTTTTCCAATCCACACTCTAGCCTTTTCCCTCTAATCCACACCCTAACGTCTTATTGCTGATCCAAACCCTGTTTTCCTCCCTTTGATCCGCATCCTGGCATCTTCCCTCTTAAAGCCTTAACTTGTCCTCTCTAATCCATACAATGGCTTCTCCCCATGATCCACATCCTGACATGAAATCTCTAAGGTACATTCTTGCTTCTTCTATCTGATCCTAACCCATTCTACTGCCCTCTAAGACAAACTCTGGCTTCTTCCACCTGATCCACACCGAGGATTCTACCCTCTGATCTACACTTTGGTTTCTTCCCTCTCATCCATACCTTGGCTTCTATCCTTTCATTCACACCCTGGTTTGTACCCTCTGATCCACACCCAGGCTTCTACCCTCTGATCTACACCCAATCTTCTACCCTCTGATCCACACCCAGGCTTTTACCCTCTGATCTACACCCAGTCTTCTACCCTTTGATCTACACCCGGGCTTCTACCCTCTGATCCAAACCCAGGCTTGTCTACACCCAGGTTTCTACTGTCTGGTCTAAACCCAGGTTCTACTTTCTTGTATACACGCAGATTACAATCCTCTGATCTACACCCCGGCTTCTATCCTGTGATCTACATCCAGTCTTCTGTCCTCTAATCCACACCAAGGCTTCTGCTGTCTGGACTACACCCAGGTTTCTACCCAGGCTTCATCCTCACCACCCATAACTCGTCATAACCCTTCTGAAGCACATGTAAGCTGTCTCCTCTTCATCCCAACTCAAACTCTTATTCTCCTATATCTTATATCTGTCTTTCCATCCTCCCCTCCCCTCTAGTCTTTACTGTATCTTTGGTTTCCTCCCTAACGTGCTTCTTCCCCTGTTCTCCTTGGATTGGTTTTAACTTACTCCTCCTGACAGCCACTCTCTCCCCACGTCTAAGGGGGATATAATATAGACAACCGTTCTCTGATCTATACTGCAGTCACTCCCGTGCCAGCTGTTGTCTTGGTTTCTCCATCAACAAACGTCCCATATATTTTGCGATCCATTATTTTGGGTTATCATATCCTCACTCAGAACAGGAGTGGATGCTAGCCTAAGGTAGTACAGCTTGTGATATCATTACGTGAAGTTTAGCGTAGTGGAGAAGGTGTTGATTAGCCTGACGTCAAGGGAGTCCCTAGGGGTCACTCTGTTGTTCCTGGTGCGGCTCCTCCAGTCGTAGTCCATGTACGGGAAGTGAGGGACGCTCACCACCCTTAACCTATGACCCATCAGGTTCTGCACGCCATCTGCAGAGATAAAAAAAATCATAATCCCTTTCATATATCTTCTCCGTTTCCTTGATATGCGTCGGGGGTTGCCAACCTTGTTCAGTCAAGAGCTACCTTCCACCAGGCAATGACCAGTATCTCTCTCTCTCTCTCTCTCTCTCTCTCTCTCTCTCTCTCTCTCTCTCTCTCTCTCTCTCTCTCTCTCTCTCTCTCTCTCTCTCTCTCTCTCTCTCTCTCTCTCTCTCTCTTACACTGAGTGACGTAACGCCCAGGTTGTGAACCACTGTCTTACACAGGGGAGGTACCGGCCAGATCGGGAACCACTGTTTTACACTGAGGGAGGGAACGCCCAGGTTGAGAACCACTGTCTTACACAGGGGGAGGTAACGCCCAGTTTAAGAGCCACTATCTTACACTGAGGGAGGTAACGCCTAGGTTGAGAACATCTGTCTTACACTGAGGGAGGTAACGCCCAGGCTGAGAACTACTGTCTTACACTGAGGGAGGTAACGCCCAGGCTGAGAACTACTGTCTTACACTGAGGGAGGTAACGCCCAGGCTGAGAACTACTGTCTTACACTGAGGGAGGTAACGCCCAGGCTGAGAACTACTGTCTTACACTGAGGGAGGGAACGCCCAGGTTGAGAACCATTGTCGTACACAGGGGGAGGTAACGCCCAGGCTGAGAACCACAATCTTACACTAAGGGAGGTAACGTCCAGCCTGAGAACCACTGTCTTACACAAGGGGAGGTGACGCCCAGCTTGATAACAACTATTATATACTAAGTGACGTAACGCCCAGGTTGTGAACCACTATCTTACACTGAGGGAGGTAACACCCAGGTTGAGAATCACTGTCTTACACAGGTGGAGGTAACGCCCAGGTTAGGAACCAATGTCTTACAAAGGGGGAGGTAACGCCCAGGTTGGTAACCAATATCTTACACTGAGGGAGGTAACGCCCAGGTTGGGAATCACTGTCTTACACTGAAGGACGTAACGCCCAGGTTGGGAATCACTGTCTTATAGTGAGGGAGGTAGCGCCCAGCTTAAGAACCATTGTCTTACACTAGGGGAGGTAACGCCCAGCTTGGGAACTATTATCTTACACTGAGGGAGGTAATACGCAGGTTGCGAACCACTGTCTTACCCAGGATGGTAGCCACTATTTTACACTAAGGGAGGTAACGCCCAGGTTGAGATCCACTGTCTTACACTGAGGGAGGTAACGCCAAGGTTGAGTGCCACTGTCTTACACCGAGGGAGGTAACGCATAGGTTGGGACCTACTGTCTTACACTTGGGGGAAGTAGCGCTCAGGTTGGGAACCACTGCCTTACATTGGGACAAGGCAACGCCCAGGTTGAGAACCACTATCTTGCGCAGGGTGAGGTAAGGCCCAAGTTGGTAATCACTATCTTCCACTGGGGGAGGTAAAGCCCAGGTTGGGAACCACTATCTTGCACTGAGGGAGGTAACGTATACGTTGGGAACCATTGCCTTACATTGGGGGATAGTGGCGCTCAGGTTGGGAACCACTGCCTTACATTGCGGAAGGTAACGCCCAGGATGGGAACCATTATCTTACGCTCTGGAGGTAACGCCTAGGTTGGGAAATATCATCTTACAATGGAGAGATAAGGCTCATGTTAGGAACCGCTATCTTACACTGGGGGAGGTAACACCTAGGTTGAGAATCACTTTCTTATGGGTGAAGTAACGCCCAGGGTTGAGAACCACTGCCTTACACTGGGGGAGGTAACGCCTAGGTTGGGAATCAATATCTTACACTGAGGAGGTAACACCCAGGTTGAAAATCACTGTTACACTGGGGAGATAAGGATCAGAGTGGGAGCCGCTATCTTACACGTGGGTGAGGTAACGCCCAGGTTGAGAACCACCCTCTTACACTGCAGGAGGTAATACCAACGTTAGGAACCACTGTCTTACACTGGGGTAAGTAGCGCTCAGGTTGGAACCACTGCCTTACACTAGGGGAGGTAAAAACCAGGTTGAGAACCACTGTCTTATACTGGGTGAGGTAACGCCCAGGTTGCTAATCGCTATCTTTCACTGGGGGAGATAAGGCTCAGATTGGGAACCACTATCTTACACTGGGGGAGGTAACGCTTAGGTTGAGAATCACTGTCTTACACTGGTTGAAGTAACGCTCTTGGTTGAGAACCACTGTTTTACACTGGGGGATGTAACGCCCCACGTTGGTGACCACTATCTTACACTGGGGATGTAACGCCCAGGTTGTGAACCACTATTTTACACTGAGGGAGGTAAGGCCCGGGTTGAGAACCAATGTCTTACACTGGGGCAGGTAAGGCTTAGGTTGGTAACCACTATCTTAGACTGGAGGAAGTAGCGCTCTTGTTAGGAACTACAATCTTACACTGATGTGGCTACGCCCAGTTTGAGAACCACTGTCCCAGTTTGAGAATCACTATACTTGCGAGGTAACGCAAAGCTTGGTAACCACTATCTTACTATTCGGGAGGTAGCGTCCAGGTTGGGAGCCACTATCTTACACTTTGAAGGTAACGCCCAAGTTGGTAACCACTATTTTACACTTTGGGAAGTAGCATTCAGGTTGGAAACCACTATCTTACGTTGTGGAGGTAACGCCCATGTTGAGAACCACTGTATGAAACTAAGGAGATAAGGCTCAGGTTGGGAACCGCTATCTTACACTGGCGGAGGTAACATCCAGGGTGAGAATCACTGTCTTACACTGGGTGAGTTAGCGCCCAGGGTTGAGAACCACTGTCTTACAATGGGGGAGATAACGCCCAGGTTGAGAACATATGTCTTACACTGAGGAAGGTAACACCCAAGTTGAGAACCACTGTCTTACACTGAGGTAACGCCCAGGCTGAGAACCACTGTCTTACACTGAGGGAGGGAACGACCAGGTTGGGAACCAGTGTCTTACACAGAAGGAGAGAACGCCCAGACCGAGAACCACTGTCTTACACAGGGGGGAGGTAACACCAAGGTTGGAAACCACTGTCTCACACTAAGGGAGGTAACGCTCAGGCTGAGAACCACTGTCTTACACAAGAGGAGGTGACGCCCAGCTTGGTAACCACTATTATATAATGAGGGATGTAACGCCCAGGTTAGGAACCACTATCTTACACTAATTGAGGTAACGCCCAGGTTGAGAAACGATGTCTTACACAGGGGAAGGTAACGCCCATGGTAGGAACCACTGTCTTACACAGGGGGAGGTAACGCCCAGGATTGGTAACCAATATCTTACACTGAGGGAAGTAACGCCCAGGTTGGGAATCACTGTCTTACACTGAGGGAGGTAGCGCTCAGCTTGGTAACCATTGTCTTACACTAGGGAAGGTAACGCCCAGGATGGTAACCACTATCTTACACTGAGGGAGGTAATGCCCAGGTTGGGAAACACTCTTACACAAGGGAAGGTAACGCTCAGGTTTGTAAACACTATCTTACACTGAGAGAGGTAACGACCAGGTTGAGTACCACTGTCTTACACCGAGGGAGGTAACGCATAGGTTGGGATCCACTGTCTTACACGGAGGGGAAGTAGCGCTCAGGTTGGGAACCACTGCCTTACATTGGGAGAAGGTAACGCCCAGGTTGAGAACCACTGTCTTACACAGGATGAGGTAAGGCCCAGGTTGGTAATCACTAACTTACACTGGGGGAGGTAAAGCCCAGGTTGGGAGCTGGGAGCCACTGTCTTGCACTGAGGGAGGTAACGTATAGGTTGGGAACCATTGTCTTACATTGCGGAAGGTAACGCCCAGGATGGGAACCATTATCTTACGCTCTGTAGGTAATGCCTAGGTTTGGGAAATATCTTACACGGGAGAGATAAAGTTCATGTTAGGAACCGTTATTTTACACTGGGGGAGGTAACACCTAGGTTGAGAATCACTTTCTTATGGGTGAAGTAACGCCCAGGGTTGAGAACCACTGCCTTACACTTGGGGAGGTAACGCCTAGGTTGGGAATCAATATCTTACACTGAGGAGGTAACACCCAGGTTGAAAATCACTGTTACACTGGTGAGATAAGGATCAGAGTGGGAGCCGCTATCTTACACTGGGTGACGTAACGCCCAGGCTCAGAACCACCCTCTTACACTGGGGGGGAAAACCAAATTGGAACCCCTTCCCTTTCCTGGGGGAATAGCGCTCAGGTTAGGAAAACCAAATGCCTTACACAAGGGGGGTTTTTAAAACCCCTTGAAACCACTGTCTTATACGGGGAAAAGGTAACGCCCATTTAATCCTAACTTTCCCCCGGGGGGTAAGGCTCAGATTAAAAACCACTATTTACAAATAGGGGGGGTGGGCCCAGGTTTAAAATCACTGTCTTAACACGGGTTAAGTAACCCATTTTTGAGACCAATGTTTTTACCCCTGGGGTGTAACCCCATTGGTACCACCATCTTCACTTAAAACCCAGGGGGAAACCCCTATTTTTCACCTGGGAGGGAATTTCCCCGGTTGAAACCTTTTTTTACACGGGGGGAGGGAACTTATTTTTAAAAACCCCAAAACTTTCCTGGGAATTGCCCATGGGGAAAGGGAACTACAGCCACCTGGGGTTTTTACGCCCCAAATTTGAGAACCACTATCTTATATTTTTTGGGGGTTTAAACCCCAAAATTTTGGAAACCCCTATTTACTATTCGGGGGGTAAAGTCCGGGGTTTTAAAATATACTTACCTTTGAAGGTAACCCCTTTTGTAAACCCCCAATTTTTTCACTTTAGAATACGGGTTTATAAAAAACACAACCTTTCGCTGGGAGGTAACGCCCAATTTTTAAAAAACTTGTACAATGGGGAGGGAAATTTTGGCGGGAACAGCTTCTTTAAAAGGGGGTATCACCAGGTTAAATCCAAATTCCCTTTCACCCGGGGGATTTCCCCATTTTTAAAAACCCCTTTTTTCAATTGGGAGATAAAAACCATGAAACCAAAATCTTAAACATAAGGAAAACCCCTTGTGAACAAATTATCCCAAAAAGGTAAACCCAATTGAAACCATTTTCTTTCCTCCGTTGGGGAAACCCCCGGGTTTAGAACCACACCTTAAATTTGGGGGAAATTGGGCCAGGTTGGGAACCCTATCTTACACTGGGGAAATAGCGTAAAGGGTTTGGAAATCAACTTCATTAATGGGGGTTTCCCTAGGGTTAAAAACTCTCCTCACACTTTGGAGGTGACGGAAAAAATTTCGTAATCAACCCCCTTTCCTAGGGGGTAAGTCCAGGGGTTTGGGGGGGAAGGGATCACCCATTTTGGGGAACCCTACTTACACTTGGGGAATACCTCAGGGTTTGGGCCACTATTTTTCGCTATGGGGGTAAAAGCCCATGTTTAAACCACTGCCCTTTAAAAAATTTGGGGAAGGGGAACTCCAGGTTGGGGAATCCAAACGGAAACTGGGGAGGTAGCGCCCACTTTTGGAGGAAATACTACATTAAAGCTGAAAATAACGCCCCCGGGTTTTTAACCAAAAATTTTTTTCCCCCGGTTGGGGTAAGCCCCCGGTTAAAACCCGTGTCTTACACTGGGGGGGGAAAAAGGGCCCCGGGTTTAAAAACCCCTAAAATTAAAATAAGCAGGCAAAAGGGCCCCGGGGGTAACCAAATATCTTACAAGGGGGAAGTAACGCTCGTTAGGAACTACAACTACACTGAGGGGGTTTTCGCCCTTTTTAAACCACTTTCTTAAACCGGGGGTAAAGGGAAAATTTAGTAAACACTATCTTACACTAGGGGGGTAGCGTTCCCGGGTTTGGGGAAACCCCATCACACTTTTAAGGTAACACCCCGGGTTTAAACACTAACTTACACTTTGGAAGTAGCGCTCGGATTGGGAACCAAATCTTTCGCTTGAAGGGAAAAAAGCCCATGTTGGAAAACCCTTTTTCTTTCCTTAATAAGGCTCAGGTTGGGGTCCGCTAACTTACACGGGGGTAACGAATAGGTTTAGAAACACTGTCTTACACTTTTGAGGTAAACCCCGGGGTTGAAAAAACCCCTGCTTACCCTTTTGGGGAGGTAACGCCCTTTTGGAACCACTTTCCTACCTAAAAGTAACCCCCCGGGTTTTAAAAACCACGTCTAACACTAGGAAATAAGGGTCATGGGAAAACCCTTCTTACACTTTGGTTTAGGTAACGCCCAAGGGTTAGCCCATCCTTACACTGGGGGAAAAAAACCTTGGGTTGGGGAAACCCCTTCCCCACACTAAGGGAAAAAACGCCCAAGGGAACCCCAATTGGGAAAACCGGGTTAGGGGAACGCACAGATTGGGAAAAAAAATGTCGTACACTGACAAGGAAAGTTCAGAATTGGGGGCATTGTCTTGAACTGGGAAAAACACCCAAGTTGTGTTTTATTTTTTACACTTATTGAGGGAAAGCCCTTTTGGGGAAATGCTTACATGGGGAAAAAAAAGCCAGGTTGGGGAAACCCTTTTCTTAAAACAGGGGGTAACGCCCGGCAGGGAACACTGTCCGCAAAAGGAACAACGCTCATTGGGAACCACCTCTTTCACGGGCGAGGGATGCCCAAATTTTGGGGGCCCTGTCTTCCCCTGGGGGGAAAAAAGGGTGATTGGGGTGAACCCCTTTCTACCCTGGGTTGAGTTTAAAGGCCCAGGTTGGGAAACCCGTGCTTAAAACGGGACAGGGGAAGGGGGTTTTGATTGGGGAACCACCTTTTCTTACACTGGGGGGAATAGCACTCATGTTAACTACAATCTTACACGCCCGGGGACGCCCAGTTTGGGGGAAAAACCCCCTGTCCACCGGGGGTAACAAAAAAAGTTTGGGAACCATAACTTAAAATTTTGGAGTTTTTTTTCCCCGTTTGGGGAAACCCCTTCTTACACTTTGAAGGGGTAAAGCCCAGGGTTGGGAAAAGGGGACTACAAAAACTATAAATAAGTGCTCGGGGTTAAAACCCATCTTTCGCGGGGGGGTAAAGCCCATGTTGAAAAACCCCTGTATACACTGGGAAGGGTAAGGTTCAGGTTAAACCGCTTTTTTTAAAATTGGGGGAGGGAACGCCCCGGTTGGTAACCCTGTCTTTCACTGGGGATTTAAAGCTAGGGTTCAAATTTCTTTCGTACACTTGGGGGAAAGCCGACTTGGGCCTACTGTTTTACACTGAAGGTACCCCAGTTGTAACCACTATTTTCCACGGAAAAGGGAAGGGCCCCCGGGTTTTTAAACCCAAATTTCTTACACGGGGGAGGGAAGGTAACCACATCTTTCAAGGGGGAAATAAGCGCTTATATTTGAAAGACAAACTTACACTGAAGGTTTTCGGGCCCTTTGAAACCACTTCCCTTTCACTTGGGGGGTAACGCAAGTTTGGTAAACTTTTCTTAAATTTTTGGGAAAACGCCCAAAAAAGACCCTTATCTTTCCTGTGGAAATAACCCCCTATTTTGGGAAAAATCATCTTTTCCCCGGAAAAAATAAGGCCAGTTGGAAAACCTTTCTTACTTGGGTTACCCCTGGGTTTCAATCTTTTCATGGGTGAAGTAAAACCCCGGGTGAAAACTGCTTACCGGGGGGGGGAACCCCTAGTTACCCTATTTAAATGAGAAAGGGAACCCAAAGGTTGAAAACCCCTGTTTTCCCTGGGGAAAATAAGAATCAAATGGGGCCCCATCTACAAAATTAGGGAACCCCGGTTTAAACCACCCTCTTACACGGGGAGGTAATCCCAAGTTAGAACATGTCTTACATGGGGTAAGTAGCGCTCAGGTTGGATAATGCCTTCCAGGGGGGGGTAAACCAGGGTTTAAACCCCTGGGTATAGGTGAGTAACCCAGTTGCTAATCCATCTTTCACTGGGGGGGTAAGGCTCGTTTGGGGCCCTATCTTACCTGGGGGGTAACGTTATTAGAAACCTGTCCCTTTTAATGGTTGAATAACGCCCTAGTTGAGAACCCCTGTTTTTAAATGGGAGTAACGCCCCGTTTTGGGGACCAATTTCCCCCGGGGGTAACGCCCAGGTTGTGAACCCCAGTCACTGGGGAGTAAGGCCCCGGGGTTTAGAACCCTGTCTAGTGGGGGAGGGAAGGCCTAGGTTGGGAAAACCCCTATCTTACCTGGGGGAATAAAGCCGTTAATTAAATCTTACCTGGGTGGGTTTTGCCCTTAAAACCACTCCCTTACACTGGGAGGTAACGCCCATTTGGGAACCCCTACTTACACAAGGGAGGGCCCCGGTTTGGGGCCCAAAATTTTTCCTGAAGGTAACCAGTTAAAAAATTTTTTTACACTGGGGGGGGGCACCCCTTTAACCATCTTACCGGAAGTAAAAGGGGACGCTCATGTGGAAAACAAAACTTTTGTTAAGGGGGGGGGGGGGGTTTACCCCCATTGAGAAACTGCCACATGAGTAACGCCCAGTTGGAACCACTTTTTACACTTTGGGGGATTTTTGGGCCCGTTAGAACCCCTTTTACTTGGGGGAACGCCATTTGAGAACCACTTCTAAACTTGGGGTAAGCCCAGGGTTTGGTAACCATGTACACTATAAGCCGGGGGGGACCTTTTTTTACACAAGGAAGACCAGTGAGAAACCATGTCTTACATGGGGGGAACCCCGGTTTAGAAAATTTCCTCGGGGGGTAACCCTTGGGAAAACCCTTCTTTCAAGGGGGTTTCGCCCAGTTGGGGAACAAATTTTTAAATAGGGTTTTCCCCAGGGAATCCTTAAAAACTCGTAGGTAACAATCTAAAACCGGGGGGGTAACCCCCGGGGGAAACTATCTTCAGGAAAAACCCCTTGGAAAAACTTTCCCAAGGGGAATCGCCGTTTGGGAAAAATTTCGCGGGAGGGATCGACCGGGTTAAAACCTTGTCTTACAGGGGGAAATAAGGGTAGGTAAAACCCTTCTTACCTAGGAAAACCGGTTGGGAAACATTTTTCATTGGGGGAAAAAACCAGGTTTAACACTTCTTCATTGGGAGGTAAAAAACCCCGTTTAAAACCCCTTTTACAATTTTAAGTAAAACCGGGAAATTTTTAAATGACTTTTTTCCTTTGGAAAATACCCCAGTTTAACCACTTTCTTCGTTGGGGGGTTTGCCCCGTTAAACTATTTCTTTTCAAAGGGGGGAGCCATTGAAACCCTGTCACACTGGGGGGTAACCCAGTAAAAAACACTTTTCTTACCTGATGAGGTAACCCCAAAAAACCTTTTTCTTCAGGGGGGTACCCGTTGACCCCTTTTTTTTCCCGAGAAGGCCCCATTAGTACTCTAAACGGGGGTAAGCCCGGGTGAACCCAAACTTCACTGGGGAGGTAAAACCCGTTGGAACCACTTCTTCCGGGGGGGGGGGGTTAAATATGGGGTTAAAAATTTTTAAAAAAGTAGGTAACGCCCCCGGTGGGGAACATTCCACACTAAGTTTCGCCGGTTGGGAAACCCCTTCCAAAATGGAAGGTAAAGCCAGGGTTACCATGTCTTTAAAAATGGGGGGGAACCCCCCGTTTTGGAACCATTGTCTTACACTAGGGGAGGTAACGCCCAGGTTGGTAACCATCAACTTACACTGAGGGAGGTAATGCCCAGGTTGGGAACCACTCTCTTAAACAGGGGAAGGTAACTCCCAGGTTGGTAACCACTATCTTACATTCAGGGAGGTAACGCCCAGGTTGAGAACCATTGTCTAACACTGAAGGAGGTAACGCCCAGATTGAGAACCACTGTCTTACACCAAGGGAGGTAACTTGTAGGTTGGAAACAACTGTCTTACACTGGATGAGGTAAGGCCCAAGTTGGTAATAACTATCTTACACTAGGGAGGTAACGCCCAGGATGGGAACAATTATCTTACGCTTTGGAGGTAACGCCTAGGTTGGGAAATATCATCTTACACTGGAGAGATAAGGCTCATGTTAGGAACCGCTATTTTACACTGGGGGAGGTAACACCTAGGTTGAGAGTCACTTTCTTATGGGTGAAGTAACGCCCGGGGTTGAGAACCACTGCCTTACACTGGGGGAGGTAACGCCTAGGTTGGGAATCAATATCTTACACTGAGGAGGTAACGCCCATGTTGAGAATCACTGTTACACTGGGGAGATAAGGATCAGAGTGGGAGCCGCTATCTTACACTGGGTGAGGTAACGCCCAGGTTGAGAACCACCCTCTGACACTGGAGGAGGTAATACCAACGTTAGGAACCACTGTCTTACACTGGGGTAAGTAGCGCTCAGGTTAGGAACCACTGCCTTACACTAGGGGAGGTAAAACCCAGGTTGAGAACCACTGTCTTATACTGAGAGAGGTAACGCCCAGGTTGGTAATCACTATCTTTCCCTGGGGGGGATAAGGCTCAGATTAAAAACCACTATCTTACACTAGGGGAGGTAACGCCTAGGTTAAGAATCACTGTCTTACACTGGTTGAAGTAACGCCATTGGTTGAGAACCACTGTTTTACACTGGGGGATGTAACGCCCATGTTGGTGACCACCATCTTACACTGGGGAGATAACGCTCAGGTTGTGAACCACTATTTTTCACTGAGGGAGGTAAGTCCCAGGTTGAGAACCAATGTCTTACACTGGGGCAGGTAAGGCTTAGGTTGGTAACCACTATCTTACACTGATGGAAGTAGCGCTCATGGTAGGAACTACAGTCTTACTCTGAGGGTGGTTACGCCAAGTTTGAGAACCACTATCTTATATTTGGGTGGTAACGCAAAGTTTGGTAACCACTATCTTACTATTCGGGAGGTAACGTCCAGGTTGTTAACCACTATCTTACACTTTGAAGGTAACGCCCAGGTTTGTAACCACTATTTTACACTTTGAGAAGTAGCGCTCAGTATGGAAACCACTATCTTACGCTGTGGAGGTAACGCCCATGTTTAGAACCACTGTGTGACACTGGTGAGGTAAGGTTCAGGTCGGGAACAGCTATCTTACACTGGCGTAGGTAACATCCAGGTTGAGAATCACTGTCTTACACTGGGTGAGGTACGCCCAGGGTTGAGAACCACTGTTTTACAATGGGGGAGATAACGACCAGGTGAGGAACCACTATCTTACACTTACGAGGTAACGCTCAGATTGTGAACTACTATGCTAAGAAAGGTAAAGCCCAAGTTGAGAACCAGTGTCTTACACTCCGTTAGGGAACGCCCAGGTTGAGAACCACTACCTTACATTGGGGGAAGTAAGGCCTAGGTTGGTAACCACTATCTTACACTGGAGGAAGTAGCGCTAAAGTTCGGAACTGCAATCTTACATTAATGGGGGGTTACGCCTAGGTTGAGAAACACTCTCTCACACTTTGGAGGTGACGGAAACTTTCGTAATCACTATCTTACACTAGGGGAGGTAACGTCCAGGTTGGGAACTGGAGAGGTATCACCCAGTTTGGTAACCACTATCTTACACTTGGGGAAGTAGCGCTCAGGTTGGAACCACTATTTTTCGCTATGGGGGTAACGCCCATGTTGAGAACCACTGTCTTACAATGGGTGAGGTAACGTCCAGGTTGGTAATCACTATCGTACACTGGGGAGGTAGCGCCCACGTTGGTGACTACTACATTATGCTGAAAGGTAACGCCCAGGTTGTGAACCACTATTTTCCACTGGGTGAGGTAAGGCCCAGGTTAAGAACCAGTGTCTTACACTGGGGGAGGGAACGCCCAGGTTGAGAACCGCTAACTTACACTGGGACAGGCAAGGCCCAGGTTGGTAACCACTATCTTACAAGGAGGAAGTAACGCTCATGTTAGGAACTACAATCTTACACTGAGGGGTTTACGCCCTTGTTGAGAACCACTTTCTTAAACCTGGGAGGTAAAGCAAAGTTTAGTAATCACTATCTTACACTAGGGGAGGTAGCGTCCAGGTTAGGAACCACTATCTTACACTTTCAAGGTAACACCCCGGTTGGTAATCACTATCTTACACTTTAGGAAGTAGCGCTCGGATTGGGAACCAATATCTTGCGCTGTGAAGGTAACGCCCATGTTGAGAACCATTGTCTTACACTGGGGAGATAAGGCTCAGGTTGGGATCCGCTATCTTACACTGGGGGAGGTAACGACTAGGTTGAGAATCACTGTCTTACACTGTTTGAGGTAACTCCCAGGGTTGAGAACCACTGTCTTACATTTGGAGAGGTAACGCCCAGGTTAGGAACCACTATCTTACACTGAGAAAGTAACGCCCAGGGTTAAGAACCACTGTCTAACACTAGGAAGATAATGCTCATGGTAAGAACCGCTAACTTACACTGGGTGAGGTAACGCCCAAGGTTGAGAACCACTCTCTTACACTGCGGAATGTAACGCTTGGTTGGGAACCACTGTCTTACACTAAGGTAAGTAACGCCCAGGTTGGGACCCAATGTCGCACACCGGGTTAGGTAACGCTCAGATTGGGAACCACTGTCGTACACTGAGCAAGGTAACGTTCAGATTGGGAGTCATTGTCTTGAACTGGGGAACGGAACACCCAAGTTGTGAATCAGTGTTTTACACTGATTGAGGTAATGCCCAGTTTGGGAACTGTCTTACACTGGGGAAATAACGCTCAGGTTGGGAACCATTGTCTTACACTGAGGGAGGTAACGCCCAGGCAGGGAAGCACTGTCTCACATTGTAGGAGGCAACGCTCAGGTTGGGAACCACTCTCTTACACTGACTGAGGTAATGCCCAGATTGGGAACCACTGTCTTACACTGGGGGAGATAAGGCTGAGGTTGTGAACCAATATTCTACACTGATTGAGGTAAGGCCCAGGTTGAGAACCAGTGTCTTACACTGGGACAGGGAAGGCTTAGATTGGTAACCACTATCTTACACTGGGGGAAGTAGCACTCATGTTAGGAACTACAATCTTACACTGACAGTGGTTACGCCCAGTTTGAGAACCACTGTCTCACACTTGGGAGGTAACACAAAGTTTGGTAACCACTATCTTACTATTTTGGAGGTAACGTCCCGGTTGGGAACCACTATCTTACACTTTGAAGGTAACGCCTAGGTTGGTAACCACTATCTTACACTATGAGAAGTAGTGCTCGGGTTGGAAACCACTATCTTACGCGGTGGAGGTAACGCCCATGTTGAAAACCACTGTATGACACTGGGAAGATAAGGTTCAGGTTAGGAACCGCTACCTTACATTGGTGGAGGTAACGTCCAGGTTGAGAATCACTGTCTTACACTGGGTGAGGTAACGCCCAGGTTGGCAATTGCTATCGTACACTGGGGAGGTAACGCCCACGTTGGTGCCTACTGTTTTACACTGGAAGGTAGCGCCCAGGTTGTGAACCACTATTTTCCACTGAGGAAAGTAAGGCCCAGGTTGAGAACCAATTACTTACACTGGGGCAGGTAAGGTAACCACTATCTTACAAGGGGAAGTAGCGCTTATATTAGAAAGTACAATCTTACACTGAGAGGTTTACGCCCGTGTTGAGAACCACTGTCTTACACTTGGGAGGTAACGCAGAGTTTGGTAAGAACTATCTTACACTTTGGGAGAAAACGCCCAGGATAGGTACCATTATCTTACGCTGTGGAAGTAACGCCTAGGTTGGGAAATATCATCTTACACTGGAAAGATAAGGCTCAGGTTGGAAACCGTTATCTTACATTGGAGGAGGTATCGCCTTGGTTGCGAATCATTTTCTTATGGGTGAAGTAACGCCCAGGGTTGATTACCACTGTCTTACACTAGGGGAGGTAACGCCTAGGTTGGGAACCATTATCTTAAACTGAGAAGGTAACGCCAAGGTTGAGAACCACTGTCTTACCCTGGAGAGATAAGACTCAGAGTGGGAACCGCTATCTTACAATGGGTGAGGTAACACCCAGGTTGAGAACCACCCTCTTACACTGCGGGAGGTAATGCCAAGGTTAGTAACTACTGTCTTACACTGGGGTAAGTAGCGCTCAGGTTGGGAGTCAATGCCTTACACTAGGGGAGGTAAAGTCCAGGTTGAGAACCACTGGCTCATACTGGGTGAGATAACTCCCAGGTTGCTAATCACTATCTTTCACTGGGGGAGATAAGGCTCAGGTTGGAAACCGCTATCTTACACTGGGGGAGGTAACGCTTAGGTTGAGAATCACTGTCTTATACTGGTTGAAGTAACGCCCATAGTTGAGAACCACTGTTTTAACGCTGGGGGAGGTAACGCCCATGTTGGTGACCACCATGTCTCACTGGGGAGGTAACGCCCAGGTTGTGAACCCCTATTTTACACTGTGGGACGTAAGGCCCAGGTTGAGAACCAGTGTCTCAGACTGGGGCAGGTAAGGCCTAGGTTGGTAACCACTATCTTACTCTGGGAGAAGTAGCGCTCATGTTAGGAATTACAATCTGACACTGAGGCTGGTTACGTCCACGTTAAGAACCACAGTCTTACACTGGGGGAGGTAACGCCCAAGTTAGGAACCACTATCTTACACTAAGGTAACGCCCAGGTTGTGAACCACTATTTTACACTGAGGGAGGTAAGGTTCCAAGTTGAGAACCAATGTCTTACACTGGGGGAGGGAACACCCAGGTTGGGAACCACTGCCTTACGCTGGGAGAAGTAAGGCTCAGGTTGGTAACCACAATTTTGCAAAGTGGAGGTAGCGCTCATGTTGGGAACTACAAACTCATGTTAAGGGTGGGGGGGGGGTTACGCCCAGGTTGAGAAGCACTGTCTCACACTTGGGGAGGTAACGCCCAGTTCGGTAACCACTATCTTACACTTGGGGATTTAGTGCTCAGGTTAGGAACCACTATTTTACGTTGTGGAGGTAACGCTCATGTTGAGAACCACTGTCTTACACTGGGTGAGGTAATGCCCAGGTTGGTAATCGCTATCGTACACTGGGGGAGGTAACGCTCAGATTGGTGACTACTATCTTACACTGGAAGGTAAGGACCAGGTTGAGAACCAGTGTCTTACACTGGGAAATGGAAAACCCAGGTTGAGAATCACTGACTTACACTGGTGCAGGTAAGCCCCAGGTTGGTAACCACTATCTTACAAGGGGGAGGTAGCGCTCATGTTGGGAACTACAATCTTACAGTGAGGGGTTTACGCCCAGGTTGAGAACCACTTGGAGGAAACTCAAAGTTAGGTAATCACTATCTAACACTAGGGGAGGTAACGTCCAGGTTAGGAACCACTATCTTGCACTTTGAAGGTAACACCCAGGTTGGTAATCACTATCTCGCAATTTGGGAAGTAGCGCTCTGATTAGGAACCACTATCTTGCGCTGTGGAGGTAACGACCATGTTAAAAACCATTGTCTTACACTGGGCAGATAAGGCTCAGGCTAGAAACCGCTATCTTACACTGGGGGAGGTAACGCCTAGGTTGAGAATCACTGTATTACAGTGTGTGAGGTAAATCCCAGGCTTGAGAAGCACTGTCTTACACTTAGGGAGGTAACGCCCAGAATAAGAACCACTGTCTTACAATTTGAAGGTAACGCTCAGGTTGGTAATGACTATTTTACACTTTGGGAAGTAGCGCTCAGTTTGGAACCACTATCTTGCGCTGTGGGGGTAACGCCCATGTTGAGAACTATTGTCTTACACTGGGGAGGTAAGGCTCAGGTTGGGAACCACTATGTCACACTGGGGGAGATAACACCTAGGATGAGAATCACTTTCTTACACTGGATGAGGTAACTCCCAAGGTTGAGAACCATTGTCTTACATTGGGGGAGGTAACGCCTAGGTTAAGAACCAGTATCTTACACTGAGAAGGTAACGCCCAGGTTGAGAGTCACTGTCTGAAACTGGGTAGATAAGGCTCAGGGTAAGAACCGCAAACTTACACTGGGTGAGGTAACGCCCAAGGTTGAGAACCACTCTCTTACACTGCGGGAGGTAACGGTATGTTGGGAACCACTTTCTTACACAAAGGTAGGTAACGCCCAGGTTGGGAACCAATGTCGCACACTGGATTAGGTAACGCCCGTGTTGGGAACCACTGTCGTAAACTGAGCAAGGTAACGCTCAGGTTGGGAGCCATTGTCTAACAATGGGGGGACGGAACGCCCAAGTTGTGAATCACTGTCTTACACTGAGTGAGGTAACGCCCAGTTTGGGAACCACTGTCTCACACTGGGGGAGATGCGGCTCAGATTGGGAAACCACTGTCTTACACTGAAGGAGGTAACGCCCAGGCAGGGAAGCACTGTCTCACACTGGAGGAGGCAACACTCCGGTTGAGAACCACTCTCTTACACTGACTGAGGTAACGCCCAGATCGAAAACCACTGTCTTACACTGGATGAGGTAACACCCAAGTTGGGAACGAATGTCTTACATTGACTGAGATAATGCCCAGATTGGGAACCGCTATTTTACACTGAGGGTGGTAACGTCCAGGATGAGAACCACCATCTTACAATGGGGCAGGTGAAGCCCAGGTTGGGAACCACTATCTTACACTGAGAAAGGTAACGCCCAGGCTTGGGGGAGGTAACCCCTAGGTTGAGAATCATTGTCTTACACTGGGTGAGGTAACGCCCAGTGTTAAGAACCACTGTCTAACACTGGGGAGATAATGTTCAGGGTAAGAACCGCTAACTTACAATGGTTGAGTTAACGCCCATGGTTGAGAACCACTCTCTTACACTGCAGGAGGAAACACCAGGCTGGGAACCAATGTCTTACACTAAAGTAGGTAATGCCCAGGTTAGGAACCACTGTCGCACACTGGGTCAGATAACGCCCACATTGGGAACCACTGTCATACACTGAGAAAGGTAACTCTCAGATTGGGAGCCATTGTCTTGCACTGGAGGACGGAACGCCCAAGTTGTGAATCACTGTCTTACACTGATTGAGATAACGCCCAGTTTGGGAACCACTATCTTAAACCGGGGGAAATAAGGCTCAGGTTGGAAACCACTGTCTTACACTGAGGGAGGTAAAGCCCAGGCTGAGAATCACTGTCTTACACTGAGGAAGGCAACTCAGGTTGGGAACCACTCTCTTACACTGAGAGATGTAACGCCCAGATTAGGAAACACTGTCTTCCACTGGGTGAGGTAACACCCAAGTAGGGAGCAACTGTCTTACATTGACTGAGGTGAAGCCCAGGCTGGAAACCGCTGTCTTACATTGACGGAGGTTAACGCCCAGGATGAGAATCACCATCTTACACTGAAAAAGGTAAAGCCAGGTTGGGAACCACTATCTTACACTGAGGAAGGCAACGTCCAGGCTGGGAACCACTATCTTACACTGAGGTAGGTAACAACCAGGTGGGAAACCACTGCCGTACACTGGGTTAGGTAACGCCCAGGTTGGTAACGACTGTCGTACATTGAGCAAGGTAACGCTTAGGTTGGGAGCCATTGTTTTGCACTATGCAACGGAACGACCAAGTTGTGAATCCACGTCTTACACTGATTGAGGCAACGCCCAGCTTGGGAACCACTGCCTTACAATGGGGAGGTAACGCCCAGGTTGTGAACCACTATTTTGAAATGAGGGAGGCAAGGCCCAGGTTTTTAACCACTATTTTACATTTGGGGAAGTAGCGCCCAGGTTGAGAACTACGATCTTACACTGTGGGGAGTTACAGCCAGGTTGAGAACCACTATCTTACACTAGGGAGATAACGCAAAGTTTGGTAACCACTATCTTATACTAGCTGAGGTAACGTCCAGGTTGGAAACCACTACGTTACAATATCAAGGTAACGCCTAGGTTGGTAACCACCATCTTACACTTTGATAAGTAGCGCTCAGGTTGGGAACCACTATCTTACGCTGTGGAGATAACGCCCATGTTGAGAACCACTCTATGACACTGGGGAAATAAGGTTCAGGATGGGAACCGCTATCTTACACTGGGGAAGGTAACGTCCAGTTTGAGAATCACTGTCTTACACTGGGTGAGGTAACGCCCACGCTTGAGAACAATTGTCTTACACTGTGGGAGGTAAGGCCCATGTTAGGTACCACCATCTTACACTGAGGGAGGTAATTAATAGGCTGGGAACCACTTTCTTGCACTGAGGTATGTATCGCCCCGGCTAGAAACCACTGTTGTACACTGTATTAGGTAACGCCTAAGTTGGGAACCACTGTCGTACACTGGGTAGTAACGCTTAGGTTGGGAGCCATTGTTCTGCACTGGGGGACGGAACGCCCAAGTTGTGAATCCATGTCTTATACTGATTGAGGCAACGCCCAGTTTGGGAACCACAGCACCACACTGTTGAGGTAACGCCCAGGTTGTGAACCACTATCTTACAATGTAGGAGGTAAAGCCTAGGTTGGTAACCACTATCTTACACTACGGGAATTAACAGTCAGGTTGAGAACTACAATTTTACACTGAGGGGAGTTATACCCAGGTTGAAAACCACTATCTTACACTTGGCAGGTAGCACAAAGTTTCGTAACCACTTTCTTACACTAGGAGAGGTAACGCCCAGGATAGGAATCATTTTCTTACGCTGTGGAAGTAATGCCTAGGTTGGGAAAGATTATCTTACACTGGAGAGGTAACGCTCTTGTTGGGAACCGTTATCTTCCACTGGAGGAGGTAATGCCTAGGTCGAGAATCACTTTCATATGGGTGAAGTAACGCCCAGGGTTGAGAACCACTGTCTTACACTGGGGGAGGTAACGCTTGGGATGGGAACCACTATCTTACACTGAGGAGGTAACGCCCAGGATGAGAACCACTGTCTTACACTGGGGAGATAAGACTCACAGTGTGAACCGCTATCTTACACTGGGTGAGGTAACGCCCAGGTTGAGAACCACCCTCTTACACTGCGGGAGGTAATGCCAAGGTTACGTACCACTGTATTACACTGGGGTTAGTAACGCTCAGGCTGGGAACCACTGTCTTACACTAGGGCGAGGTAGATTCCAGGTTGAGAACCACTGTCTTATACCGGCGAGGTAGCGCCCAGGTTGGTAATCACTATCTTTAAGGCTCATGTTGGGAACCGCTTCTTACACCGGGGGAGGTTACACCTAGGTTGAGAATCACTGTCTTACACTGGATGAAGTAACGCCCATGTTTAAGAATCACTATTTTACACTGGGGGAGGTAACGCCCATGGTTGAGAACCACTATTTTACACTGGGGAGGTAACGCCCAGGTTGATGACCAGTGTCTTACACTGGGGCAGGTAAGGCCTAGGTTGGTATCCACTATCTTACACTGGGGGAAGTAGCGCTCATGTTACGAACTACAATCTTACGCTGAGGGTGGTTACGCCCAGGTTGAGAACCACTGTCTTACACTTGGGAGGTAACGCCAAGTTTGGTAACTTCTATCTTACACTAGGGGAGGTAACCTCGAGGTTAGGAACCGCTATCTTACACTGGGGAGGTAACGCCCAGTTTGGGAACCACTATCTTACACTAGGGGAAGTAGCGATCAGGTTAGGAACCACTATCTTACTCCATGGAGGTAACGCCTATATTGAGTACCACTGTCTTCCACTGGGTGAGGTAACGCTAAGGTTGGTAATCACTCTTGTACACTGGGGGAGGTAACGCCCAGGTTGGTGCCTACTATATCACACTGGAAGTTAATGCCCAGGTTGTGTACCACTATTTCACACTGAGAGAGGTAAGGCCTAGGTTGAGAACCAGTGTCTTTCAATAGGAGATAGAAAGCCCAGGTTGAGAACCACTGACTTACGCTGGGGCAGGTAAGGCCCAGACTGGTGACCACTATCGTACAAGGGGGAGGTAGCGCTCATGTTGGGAACTACAATCTTACAGTGAGGGGTTTACGCCCAGGTTGAGAACCACTGTCTTACACTTGGATGGTAACACAAAGTTAGGTAACCACTATCTTACACTAGGGAGGTGACGTCCAGGTTAGGAACCACTATCTTACACTTTGAAGGTTACACTTAGGTTTCACTATCTTACACTTTGGCAGGTAGCGCTCAGATTGGGGACTACTATCTTGCGCTGTGGAGGAAACGACCATGTTGAGAACCATTGTCTTACACTGGACAGATAAGGCTCAGGCTGGAAACCGCTATCTTACACTGGGGGAGGTAAAGCCTAGGTTGAGAATCACTGTCTTGCAGTGGGTGAGGTAAATCCCAGATTTGAGAACCACTGTCTTGCACTTGGGGATGTAACGCCCAGGTTGGGAACCACTATCTTACACTTTGAAGGTAACGTCCAGGTTGGTAATGACCGTCTTACACTTTGGCAAGTAGCGCTCACGTTGGGAACAACTATCTTGCGCTGTGGAGGTAACGACCATGTTGAGAACCATTATCTTACACTGGGGAGATAAGGTTCATGTTGGGAACCGCTAACTTACAGTGGTGGAGGTAACACCTAGGTTGAGAATCATTGCCTTACACTGGATGAGGTAATTCACAGGACTGAGAACCATTGTCTTACAATTAGGGAGGTAACGCCCAGGTTGAGAACCACTATCTTACACTGAGAAGGTAACGCCCAGGTTGAGAACCAGTCTAACACTGGCTAGATAGGGTTCACGGTAAGAACCGCTAACTTACAGTGGGTGAGGTAACGCCATAGGTTGAGAACCACTCTCTTACACTGCGGGAAGTAACGCCAGGTTGCGAACCACTGTTTTACACTAAGGTAAGTAACGCCCTGGTTGGGAACCACTGTCGCACACTGGGTTAGGAAACGCCCAGGATGGGAACCACTGTCGTACACTGAGCAAGGTAACGCTCAGGTTGTGAGCCATTGTGTTGCATTGGGGGACGGAACGCCCAAGTTGTGAATCACTGTCTTACACTGATTGAGGCAAAGCCAATTTTGGGAGGTAACGCCAAGGCAAGGAAGCACTGTCTCACACTGGGGGAGGCAGCGCTCAGGTTGGGAACCACTCTCTTACACTAACTGAGGTAACGCCCAGATTGGTAAAGACTGTCTTACACTAGGTGAGGTAACACCCAAGTTGGGAACCACTGTCTTACATTGACTAAGATAACACCCAGATTGGGAACCGCTATGTTACACCGAGGGAGGTAATGCCCAGAATGAGAACCACCATCGTACACTGGGGGAGGTGAAGCCCAGTTGGGAACCACTATCTTACACTGAGGGAGGTAAAGCCCAGGCTGAGAACCACTATCATACACTGAAGTAAGCAACACCCAAGTTGAGAACAACAGTCGTACACTGAGCAAGGTAACGCTTAGGTTGGTAGCCATTGTCTTGCACTGGGGGACGGAACAAACAAGTTGTGAATCACTGTCTTACACTGATTGAGGTAACGCCCAGCTTGGGAACCACTGCCTTACGCTGGGAGGTAACGCCCAGGTTGTGAAACACTATTTTACACTGAGGAGGTAACTCCCAGTTTGGTAACCACTACCTTCTATTTTGGTAAGTAGCGCTCAGGTTGGAAACCACTATCTTACGATGTGGAGGTAAAGCCCATGTTGAAAATCACTGTCTTACACTGGGGAGATAAGGTTCAGGTTAGAAACCGCTGTCTGACACTGGGGAGGTAACGCCTAGGTTAAAAATCATTCTCTTGCACTGGGTGAGGTAACGCCCAGGGTTAAGAACCACTGTCTAACACTGGGGAGATAATGCTTAGGGTAAGAACTGCTAACTTACACTGGGTGAAATAACGCCCGAGGTTGAAAACCACTCTCTTACACTGCGGGAGGTAACGTTAGGTTGGAAGCCGCTGTCATACACTTAGGTAGGTAACGCCCAGGTTAGGAACCACTGTCGCACACTGGGTTAGGTAACGCACAGGTTGGGAACCACTGTCGTACACTGAGCAAGGTAACGCTAAGGTTGGAAGCCATTGCCTTGCACTGGGGGACGGAACAAACAAGTTGTGAATCACTGTCTTACACTGATTGAGGTAACGCCCAGTTTGGGAACCACTGTCTTACACTGGGGGAGATAAGGCTCAGGTTGGAAACCACTGTCTTACACTGAGGGAGGTAACGACCAGGCAGGGAAGCACTGTCTCACACTGGGGGAGGCAACGCTCAGGTTGGGAACCACTCTCTTACACTGACTGAGGTAACGCCCAGATTGGGAAACACTATTTCACACTGGGTGAGATAACACACAAGTTGGGAACCGCTCTCTTACAATGACTGAGAGAAGGCCTAGGTTGGGAACCGCTATCTTACACTGAGGGAGGTAACGCCCAGGATTAGAACAACTATCTTTCACCAGGAGCTAAATCCCAGTTTGGGAACCACTATCTTACACTGAGGGAGGAAACTCATAGTTGGAACCACTATTTGACACTGAAGTACGCATCGCTCAGGTTGAGAACCACTATCGTACACTGGGAACGACTGTCGTACACTGAGCAAGGTAACGCTTAGGTTGGGAGCCATTGTTTTGCACTGGGGAACGGAACGCCCAAGTTGTGAATCCATGTCTTACACTGATTGAGACAACGCCCAGTTTGGGAAACATTGCCTAACACTGTTGAGGTATCGCCCAGGTTCTGAGCCACTATTTTACACTGTGGGAGGTTAGGCTCAGGTTGGTAACCACTATCTTACACGAGGGGAATTAGCGCTCAGGCTGAGAACTACGTTCTTACACTGAGGGGAGTTACACACAGGTTGAAAACCATTATTTTACGCTTGGCAGGTAGCGCAAAGTTTGGTAACCACTATCGTACACTACGGGAGGTAACGCCGAGGATAGGAACAATTATCTTACGCTGTGGAGGTAACGTATAGGTTTGGAAATACTATCTTACACCGGAGAGATAAGGCTCTTGTTGGGAACTGTTATCTTACACTGGAGAAGGTAACGCCTAGGTTGAGAATCACTCTCTTATGGAAGAAGTAACGCCCAGGGTTGAGAACCACTATCTTACAATGTGGGAGGTAACGCCTAGGTTGGGAACTACTATCTTACACTGAGGTGGTAACGCCCAGGATGATAAACACTGTCTTACACTGAGAAGACGAGACTCAGAGTGGGAACAACTATCTTACACTCGGTAAGG
This sequence comes from Panulirus ornatus, assembly GCF_036320965.1. NCBI lineage: Eukaryota > Metazoa > Arthropoda > Malacostraca > Decapoda > Palinuridae > Panulirus > Panulirus ornatus. Next base: position 333,723 of record NC_092256.1, on the reverse strand, counting down.
TAACGCCCAGGTTGAGAACCACCCTCTTACACTGCGGGAGGTAATGCCAAGGTTACGTATCACTGTATTACACTGGGGTAAGTAGCGCTCAGGTTGAGAACCACTGCCTTACACTACTGGAGGTAAAGCCCAGGTTGAAAACCACTGTCTTATACTGGTTGAGGTAACACCCAGGTTGGTAATCGCTGTCTTTCACTGGGGGAGATACGCCTCAGGTTGGGAACCGCTATCTTACACTGGGGAGGTAACGCCTAGATTAAGAATCATTCTCTTGCACTGGGTTAGGTGACGCCCAGGGTTAAGAAACACTGTCTAACACTGGGGAGATAATGCTCAGGGTAAGAACCGCTAACTTGCACAGGGTGAATTAACACCCAAGGTTGAGAACCACTCTCTTACACTGCGGGAGGTAAAGCCAAGTTGGAAACCACTGTCATACACTTAGGTAGGTAACGCCCAGGTTAGGAACCACTGTCGCACACTGGTTTAGGTAACGCACAGGTTGGGAACCACTGTCGTACACTGAGCAAGGTAACGCTTAGGTTGGGAGCCACTGTCTTGCACTGGGGGACGGAACAAACAAGTTATGAATCACTGTCTTACACTGATTGAGGTAACGCCCAGTTTATGAACCACTGTCTTACACTAGGGGAGATAAGGCTCAGGTTGGAAACCACTGTCTTACACTGAGGGAGGTAAAGCCAAGGCAGGGAAGCACTCTCTCACACTGGGGGAGGCAACGCGCGGGTTGGGAACCACTCTCTTACACTTACTGAGGTAACGCCCAATTGGGAAACACTGTTTTACACTGGGTGAGGTAACACCCAAGTTGGGAACCGCTGTCTTACAATGACTGAGAGAAGGCCCAGGTTTGGAACCGCTATCTTACTCTGAGGGAGGCAACGCCCAGGATGAGAACCACTATCTTACGCTGGAGGAGCTTAATCCCAGTTTGGGAACCACTATCTCACACTGAGAGAGGTAACTCCTAGGCTTGGAATCACTATCTTACACTGAAGTACGTAACGCCCAGGTTGGGAACACTGTCGTACAATGGGTTAGGTAACGCCCAGGTTGGGAACCACTTTCGTACATTGAGCAAGGTAACGCTTAGGTTGGGAGTCACTGTTTTGCACTGGGGAACGGAATGCCAGAGTTGTGAATCCATGCCTTACACTGATTAAGGCAACGCCCAGTTTGGGAACCATTGCCTTACACTTGGGAGGTAACACCCAGGTTGTGAACCACTATTTTACACTGTGGGAGGTAAGGCCCAGGTTGGTAGCACTATCTTACACTAGGGGAATTAGCGCTCAGGTTGAGAACTACGATCTTACACTGAAGGGAGTTACATCCTACACTTGGCAGATAGCACAAAGCTTGGTAACCATTATCATACACCAGGGGAGGTAACACCAAAGGATAGCAACCATTATCTTACGCTGTGGAAGTAACGCCTAGGTTGGGAAATATTGTCTTACACTGGAGAGATAAGGCTCAGGTTGGGAACCGTTATCTTACAGTGGAGGATGTAACGACCAGGTTGGTAACCACTGCATTACACTTTGGGAAGTAGCGCTCAGGCTGGAAACCACTATCTTACGCTGTTGAGAACCACTGTATGACACTGGAAAGATAAGGTTCATTTTGGAACCGCTATCTTACACTGGGGGAGGTAACGTGCAGGTTGAGATCACTGTTTTCCAATTGGTGAGGTAACACCCAGGTTTGAGAACCACTGTCTTACACTGGGGGAGGTAACGCCCAGGTTAGAAACCACTATCTTACACCGAAGTAACGCACATGTTGTGAACAACTGTTTTACATGAGGGAGGCAAGGCTCAGGTTGAAAACTAGTGTCTTACAGTGGGGGAGGGAACGCCCAGGTTGGGAACCACTGACTTACACTTGGGGAAGCAAGGCCCAGTTTGGCATCCACTATTTTACGCAGGGGGAATCAGCTCTCATGTTTGGAGCTATGATATTACATAGAGGAGGCGTTACGTCCGGCTTGAGAAGCACTGTCTTACTTTTGGAGGTAACGCAAAGTTTCGTAATCACTATCGCACACAAGGGGAGGTAACACCCAGGTTGGGAACCACTATCTTACGCTGAGGAGGCCACGTCCAGTTTGAAAACTACTATTTTACACTTGGGGAAGTGGCGCTCAGGTTGGGAACCACTATCTTACGCTGTGGACGTAAAGCTCATGTTGAAAAGAACTCTCTTACATGGGGGAGATAAGGCTCAGATTAGGAACCGCTATCATACACTAGGGGAGGTAACGTCTAAGTTGAGAATCATTTTCTTACTCTGGGTGAGGTAACGCCCAGGGTTAAGAACCACTGTCTAACACTGGGAAGATAATGCGCAGGGAAAGAACCGCTAACTTACACTGGATGAGGTAACGCACAAGGTTGAGAACCATTCTCTTACATTGTGGGAGGTAACGCGAGGTTAGAAACCACCCTCTTACATTAAGGTAGGTAACGCTCATGCTAGTAACCACTGTCGCACACTGGGTTAGGTAACGAACAGGTTGGGAACCACTGTCGTACACTGAGCAAGGTAATCTCAGGTTGGGAGCCATTGTCTTGCAATGGAGGACGGAACGCCCAAGTTGTGAATCACTGTCTTAAACTGATTGGGGTAACGCCCAGTTTGGGAACCACTGTCTTACGCTTGGGGAGATAAGGCAAAGGTTGGAAACCACTGTCTTTCACTGAGGAAGGTAACGCTCAGGCTGGGAAAAGATGTCTTACACTGGGAGAGGCAACGCTCAGGTTGGGAACGACTCTCCTACACTGACTGAGGTAACGCCTAGAGTGGGAAACACTGTCTTACACTAGGCGAGGTAACACCCAAGTATGGAGCCACTGTCTTACATTGACTTAGATAACGCCCAGGTTGAGAGCTGCTATATTATACTGAGGGAGGTAACACCCAGGATGAGAACCACCATCTTGCACTGTTTGAGGTAAAGCTCAGTTTGGGAACCACTATCTTACGCTGAGGGAGGCAACACCCAGGCTGGGATCCACTATCTTTCACTGAAGTAGGTAACACTCAGGTTGGGAACCACTGTCGTACACTGGGTTAGATAACGCCCAGCTTGGGAACCACTGCCTTACACTGGGGAGATAACGCCCAGGTTGTGAGCCACTATTTTACACTGAGAGAGGTAAGGCCCAGGTTGTTAACCACTATCTTACACTAGGGGAAGCAGCTCTCAGGTTGAGAACTACGATCTTATACTGAGGGGAGTTACACCCAAGTTCAGAACCACTCTCTTAAACTTGGCAGGTAACGCAAAGTTTGGTAAACACTATCTTACACTAGGGGACGTAACGCCCAGGATAGGAACCATTATCTTACGCTGTGGAGGAAACGCCTAGGTTGGGAACCATTATCTTACACTGGAGAGTTAAAGCTTAGGTTAGGAACCACTGTCTTACACTGGATGAAGTAACGCCCAGGGTTGAGAACCACTGTCTTACACAGGGGGAGGTAACAACCGGGTTGGGAACCACTATCTTACACTGAAGAGGTAAGGACCAGGTTGAGAAGCAGTGCCTTATACTGAGAGAGGAATCGCCCAGGCTGAGAACCACTGACTTACACTAGGGCAGGTAAGGCCCAGGTTGGTAACAACTATCTTAAACTTAGGGAAGTAGCACTCATGTTAGGAACTACAGTCTTACACTGAGGGAGGGGTTACTACCAGGTTGAGAACCACTCTCTTATAATAGGGAGGTAACGCCAAGTTTGGCAACCACTACCTTACACTAGGGGAGGTAACATCCATGTTGGGAACCACTATCTGACATTTTCAAGGTAACGCCCAGGTTGGTAACCACTGTCTTCACTTTGAGAAGTAGCGCTCAGGTTAAAACCCACTATCTTACGCTGTGGAGGTAATGCACATGTTGAGAACCACTGTATGACACTGGGGAGATAAGGTTCAGGTTGGGAACTGCTATCTTACACTAGGGAGGTAACATCCAGTTGAGAATCATTGTCTTACACTGGATGATGTAACGCACAGGTTTGAGAACCACTATCTTACATGAGGGAGGTAAAGCCCAGGTTAGGTACCACTATCTTACACTGAAGAGGTAACGCACAGGTTGTTAACAATTATTTTACACTGATGGAGGTAAGGCCCAGGTCGAAAACCAGTGTCTTACACTGGGAGAAGGAACGCCCAGGTTGGGAACCACTTCCTTACACTGGGGAAAGTAAGGCTCAGGTTGGTAACCACTATGGTAACCACTATCTTACACTGGGGAGGCAGGTCTCATATTGGGAACTACGATATTACATCGAGGGGGCGTTATGCCCAGGTTGAGAAGCACTGTCTTACACTTGGGAGGTAACGCAAAGTTTCGCAATCACAATCTTACACTAGGGGAGGCTACACCCAGGTTGGGAACCACTACCTTACCCTGAAGAGCTCACGCCAAGCTTGGTAACCACTATCTTACACGAGGGGAAGTAGTGCTCAGGTTTGGAACCACTATCTTACGCTGTGGAGGTAAAGTCCATGTTGAAAACCACTGTCTTACACTGGGGAGATAAGGTTCAGGTTAAGAACCGCTATCCTACACTGGGGGAGGTAACGCCTAGGTTAAGAATCATTGTCTTACACTGGGTGAGGTAACGCCCAGGATTAAGAACCACTGTCTAACACTGGGGATATAATGCTCAGGGTAAGAACCGCTAACTTACACTGGGCGAGATAACGCCCAAGGTTGAGAACCACTCGCTTACACTGCTGGAGGTAACGCCAGGCTGGAAACCACTCTCTTACACTAAGGTAGGTAACGAACATGTTAGGAACCACTGTCGCACACTGGGTTAGGTGACACCATTGTCTTACACTAATTGAGGTAACGCTCAACTTTGGAACCGCTGCCTTACACTGGGGAGGTAGCGCCCAGGTTGTGAACCACTATTTTACACTAAGAGGTGAGGCCCAGGTTGTTAACCACTATCTTACACGGGGGGAAGCAGCTCTCAGGTTGAGAACTACGATCTTATACTGAGGGGAGTTACACCCAAGTTCAGAACCACTATCTTAAACTTGGGAGGTAACACAAAGTTTGTTAAACATTATCTTACACTAGGGAAGGTAACGCCCAGGATATGAAACATTATCTTACGCTGTGGAGGAAGCGGCCTGGTTGGGAACCTTTATCTTACACTGGAGAGATTAGGCTCAGGTTGGGAACCGCTGTCATACACTGTATGAAGTAACGCCCAGGGTTGAGAACCACTGTTTAACACTGGGGGAGGTAACGCCCAATTTGGGAACCACTATCTTACACTGAGGAGGGAAGGCCCAGGTTGAGAACCAGTGCCCTGCACTAGGGGAGGGATCGTCCAGGTTGAAAACCACTGACAGGGGCAGGTAAGGCCCAACTTGGTGACCATTACCTTACACTTGGGGAAGTAGCGCTCATGTTAGGAATTACCGTCTTACACTGACGGTGGGGGGGGGGAATGTTTACTCCCAGGTTGAGACACACTCTTTTACACTTGGGAGGTAACGCAAAGCTTGGTAACCACTATCTTACACTAGGGGAGGTAACTTCCCGGTTTGGAACCACTATCTTACACTTTAAAGTAACGCCCAGGTTGATAACCACTATCTTCCACTTTGGGAAGTAGCGCCCAGATTGGGAACCTCTATCTTACGCTGTGGAGGTAACGCCCATGTTGAGAACCACTGTATGACATTGGGAAGATAAGGTTCAGGTTGGGAACCGCTATCTTACATTGGGGGAGGTAACGTTCAGGTTGAGAATCACTGTCTTACATTGGGTGAGGTAAAGCCCAGGTTTAAGAATCACTGTCTTACACTGGAGGAGGTAACACCCAGGTTAGGAACCACTCTCTTACACTAAGGAGATAACGCACAGATTGTGAACAATTATTTTACACTGAGGGAGGTTAGGCCCTGGTTGAAAACCAGTGTCTTACACTGGGGGAGGGAACGCCCAGGTTGGGAACCACTACCTTACACAGGTGGAAGTAAGGCCCAGGTTGGTAACCACTATCTTACACTGGGGGAAGCAGCTTTCATGTTGGAAACTACGATATTACATTGAGGGGGCGTTACACCCAGGTTGAGAAGCACTGTCCTAAACTTGGGAGGTAACGCAAAGTTTCGTAATCACTATCTTACACTAGGGGAAGTAATGTCCAGGTTAGGAACCACTATCTTACACTGAAAAGGTCACGCCAAGCTTGGTAAGACTATCTTACACTTGGGGAAGTAGCACTCAGATTGGAAACCACTATCTTACGCTGTAGAGTTAAAGCTCATGTTGAAAATCACTGTCTTACACTGGAAAGATAAGGTTCAGGTTAGGAAACGCTATTTTACATTGGGGGAGATATCGCCTAGGCTGAGAATTATTGTCTTACACTGGGTGAAGTAACACTTAGGGTTAAGAACCGCTATCTAACATTGGGGAGATATGCTCAGGGTAAGAAACGCTAACTTTCACTTCGTGAGGTAACGCCCAAGGTTGAGAACCACTCTCTTACACTGAGGGAGGTAACACCAGGATGGGAACCACTCTCTTACACTAAGGTAGGTAACGCCCATATTAGGAACCACTGTCGCACACTGTTAGGCAACGACCAGGTTGGGAACCAATGTCGTACACTGAGCAAGGTAACTTCTAGGTTGGGAGACATTGTCTTGCACTCGGGAACGGAACGCCCAAGTTGTGAATCTGTCTTACACTGATTGAGGTAATGAATGCCCAGTTTGGGAACCACTGTCTTACACTGGGGGAGATAAGGATCAGGTTGGAAACCACTTTCTTCCACTGAGGGAGGTATCACCCAGGCTGGGAAGCACTGTCTTACACTGGGAGAGGCAACGCTCAGGTTGGGAACAACTCTCTTACACTGACTGATGTAACGCACGGATTGTGAAACACTGTCTTACACTAGGTGAGGTAGCACCCAAGTATGGAGCCACTATCTTACATTGACTGAGATAACGCCCAGGTTGGGAACTGCTATCTTACATTGAGGGATGTAACACCCAGGGTGAGACCCACCATCTTACACTGGGGGAGGTAAAGCTCAGGTTGGGAACCACTGTCTTACACTGAGGGAGGCAACGCCTGGGCTGGGAACCACTATCTTACACTGAGGTAGGTAACACCCAGGTTGGGAACCACTGTCGTACACTGGGTTGGGTAACGCCCAGGTTGGGAACCACTGTTGTACACTGAGCAAGGTAACGCTTAGGTTGGGAGCCCTTGTCTTGCACTGTGGGACGGAACGCCCAAGTTGTGAATCACTGTCTTACACTGATTGAGGTAACGCCCAGCTTGGGAACCACTGCCTAGGGAGGTAAAGCCCAGGTTGTGAATCACTATTTTACACTGAGGGAGGTAAGGCCTAGGTTGTTAACCACTATCTTACACTGAGGGGAGTTACACCCAGGTTGAGAACCACTACAAATGGCAGGTAACGCAAAGTTTGATAAACACTACCTTACACGAGGGAAGGTAATGCCCAGTATAGGAATTATTATCTTACGGTGTGGAGGTAACGCCCAGGTTTGGAACTATTATCTTACACAGGAGAGATAAGGCTCAGGTTGGTAACCGCTATCTAACGCTGGAGGAGGTAACGTCTTGGTTGAGAATCACCATCTTACACTGCGTGAAATGCCTTACAATGCCTTACAATGGGGGAGGGAATTCCCTGGTTGATAACCACTGACTTACACAGGGGCAGTTAAGACCCAGGTTGGTAACCACTATCTTACACTTCGGGAAGTAGCGCTCATGTTAGGAACTACAATTTTACACTGAGGGGGGTTACGCCCAGGTTGAGACCCACTTTCTTACATTTGGAATTTAACGCCAAGTTTGGTAACCACTATCTTACAGTAGGGGAGGTAACGTCCAGGTTGGGAACCACAATCTTACACTTTGAAGGTAACGCCCAGGTTGGTAACCACTATCTTACACTTTGGGAAGTAGCGCTTAGGTTGGGAAACACTATCTTACACTAGGGGAGGTAACGTGCAGGTTGGGAACCACAATCTTACACTTTGAAGGTAACGCCCAGGTTGGTAACCACTATCTTACACTTTGGGAAGAAGCACTTAGGTTGGGAAACACTATCTTACACTGGGGGAGGTAACGTTTAGGTTAATAATCACTGTCTCACACTGGCTGAGGTAATGCCCATGTTTGAGAACCATTGTCTTACACTGGGGGAGGTAACGATTAGGTTAGAGCCACTATTTTACACTGAGGAGGTAAGGCCCAGGTTGAGAACCAGTGGTTTACACTGGGGGAAGGAACGCCCAGGTTGGGAGCCACTGCCTTACACTTGGAAAGTAAGGCCTAGGTTGGTAACCGCTCATGTTGGAAACTACAATCTTACGTTGAGAGGGGGTTACGCAGAGGTTGAGAAGCACTTACACTTGGGAAGTAGCGCAAAGTTTCGTAGTCACTATCTTACACTAGGGGAGGTAACGCCCAGGTTAGGAACCTCTAGCTTACGCCGAGGAGGTAACTCCCAGTTTGGTAACCACTACCTTCCACTTGGGAAAGTAGCGCTCAGGTTGGGAACCAATATCTTACGATGTGGATGTTGAAAACCACTGTCTTACACTGGGGAGATAATTTTCAGGTTAGGAACCGCTATCTTACACTGGGGAGGTAACGCTTAGGTTAAGAATCATTGTCTTACAATGGGTGAGGTAACGCCCAAGGTTAAGAACCACTGTCTAACACTGAGGAGATAATGCTCAAGGTAAGAACCGCTAACTTACACTGGGTGAGGTAACGCCCAAGGTTGAGAACCACTCTCTTACACTGCAAGAGGTAACGCCAGTTTGAGAACCACTCTCTTACACTAAGGTAGGTAACGCCCAGGTTAGGAACCACTGTCGCACACTGGGTTAGGTAACGCACAGGTGGGGAACCACTGTCGTACACTGAGCAAGGCAACGCTCAGGTTGGGAACCATTGTCTTGCACTGGAGGACGGAACGCCCAAGCTGTGAATCACTGTCTAACACTGATTGAAGTAACGCCCAGTTTGGGAACCACTGTCTTCCACTGGGGGAGATAAGGCTCAGGTTGGAAACCACTGTCTTACACTGACGGAGATAACGGTCAGGTTGGGAGCCGCTATCTAACACTGAGGGAGGTAACGCCCAGGATGAGAACCACTGTCTTACACTGAGGGAGCTAAAGCCCAAGTTGTCACCACTATCTTACACCGAGGGAGGTAACGACTGAGCTGGGAACCACTATCTTACGCTGAGTTACGTAACTCTCAGGTTGGGAACTACTGTCGTACACTGGGTTAGGTAAAATCCAGGTTGGGAGCCACTGTCGTACACTGAGCAAGGTAATGCTTTGGTTGGGTGCCATTGTTTTGAACTGGGGTCGGAACGCCAAAGGTGTTAATGAATGTCTACATTGATTGAAGCAACGCCCAGTTTAGGAACCACTGCCATACACTGGGAAGGTAACGTCCATGTTGTGAACCACTATTTTACACTGTGGAAGGTAACTCCCAGGTTGGTATCCAATGTCTTACACTAGGGGAAGTAACGTTCAGGTTGAGAACTACGATCTTACACTGATGAGAGTTACACCCAGGATGAAAACCACTATCGTACACTTGGCAGGTAGCGCAAAGTTTGGTAATCACTATCTTACAATAGGGGAGGTAATGCCCAGGATAGGAACCATTATCTTACGCTGTGGAGGTGACGCCAAGGTTGGGAAATAATATCTTACTCTGAAGAGATATGGTATCAGGTTGGGAACCCCTATCTTACACTGTGGGAGGTAACGCCTAGGCTGAGAATTACTGTCTTACACTGGGTGAAGTATCGCCCAGGGTTGAGAACCACTGTCTTACACTGGGGAGGTAACGACTATGTTGGGAACCAATATCTTCCACTGAAGAGGTACCGCCCAGGTTGAGAACCATTGTCTTTCACTGGGGATTTAAGGCTTAGAGTGAGAACCGTTATCTTACTCTGGGTGAGGAAACACCCAGGTGGAGAAACAACCTCTTACACTGTGGGAGGTAGTGCCAAGGTTAGGAGCCACAATCTTACACTCTGGTAAGTAGCGCTCAGGTTGGGAACCACTGCTTTACACTAGAGGAGGTAACGCGCAGGTTGAGAAACACTGTCTTGTGCTGGGTGAGGTAACACCCAGGTTGGTAATCACTATCTTTCACTGGGGGTGATAGGCTCAGGTTGGGAACCGCTATCTTACACTGGGATAGGTAGCCCCTAGATGGAGAATTAATGTCTTACACTGGTTGACGTATCGCCCATGGTTGACAACCACCGTTTTACACTGGGGTAGGTAAGTCCTGGTTGGTGACCACCATCTTATACTGGTGAAGTAACGCCCAGGTTGTAATCCACCATTTTACAGTGAGGGAGGTAAGGCCCAGGTTGAGAACCAGTTTCTTACACTGGGGCAGGTAAGGCCCAGGTTGGTAGCCACTATCTTACACAGGGAGAAGTAGCGCTCATGTTAGGAACTACAATGTTACACTGAGGGTGGTTATGCCCAGGTTGAGAGCCACTGTCTGACACTTGGGAGGTAACGAAAAGTTTGGTAACACCTAATTTACAATAGGGCAGGTAACGCCCAGGTTGGTAACCACTATTCAACACTTTGGGAAGTATCGCTCAGGTTGGGAACCACTATCTTACGATGTGGAGGTAACGCCCATGTTGAGAACCATTGTATGACACTGGGGAGATAAGGTCCAGGTTAGGAACAGCTTTCTTACACTGGCGGAGGTAACTCCCAGGTTGAGAATCACTATCTTTTACTGGGTGAGGTAACGTCCAGGGTTGAGAATCACTGTCTTACACTGGGGGAGGCAACGCCTAGGTTAGGAACCACTATCTTACTCTGAGGAAGTAACGCCCAGGTTGTGAACCACTATCGTACACTGAGGGAGGTAAGGCCCAAGTTGAGAACCAATGTCTTACACTGGGGGAGGTAACGCCCAGGATGAGAACCACTGCCTTACAGTGGCAGAATAAGGTCTAGGTTGGTAACCACTATCTTACACATGGGGAGCAGCGTTCATGTTGGCAACTACAATCTTACATTAAAGGGGGTTACGCCCAGGTTTGAGAAGCACTGTCTTACACTTTGGAGGTGACGCAAGAATTCGTAATTATTATCTTACACTAGGGGAGGTAACGTCCAGGTTGGGAACCGCTATCTTACACTGGAGAGGTAGCGCCCAGTTTGGTAAACACTATCTTACACTTTGGGAAGTAGCGCTCAGGTTAGGAACCACTATCTAACGCTGTGGAGGTAACGGCCATGTTGAGAAGCACGATCTTACACTGAGGAGGTAATGCCCAGTTTGGTAACCACTACCTTCCACTTGGGAAAGTAGCTCTCAGGTTGGGAACAAATAATTTACGATATGAAGGTAACGCCCAGGTTGAGAACCACTATCTTACGCCGAGGAGGTAACTCCCAGTTTGGTAACCTCTAACTTCCACTTGGGAAAGTAGCGCTCAGGTTGGGAACCAACATCTTACGATGTGGAGGTAAAGCCCATGTCGAAAACCACTGTCTTATACTGGAGAGATAAGGTTCAGGTTAGGAACCGCTATCTTACACTGGGGAGGTAACGCCTAAGTTAAGAATCATTGTCTTACAATGGGTGAGGTAACTCCCAGTGTTAAGAACCACTTTCTAACATTGGTGAGATAATGCGCAAGGTAAGAACCGCTAACTTACACTGGGTGAGGGAACGCCCAAGGTTGAGATCCACTCTCTTACACTGCGGGAGGTAACGCCAGTTTGGGAACACTCTCTTACACTAAGGTAGGTAACGCCCAGGTTAGGAACCACTGTTGCACACTGAGTTAGGTAACGCTCAGTTTGGGAACCACTGTCTTACACTGGGGGAGATAAGGCTCAGGTTGGAAACCACTGTCTTACACTGAGGGAGGTAAGGCCCAGGCTGGGAAGCACTGTCTTACACTGGGGGAGGCAACGGTCAGGTTGGAAACCACTCTCGTACACTGACTGAGGTAAAGCCCAGATTGAGAAACACTGTTTTACACTGGGTGAGGTAACGCCCAGGTTGGGAACCGCTATCTTACACTGAGGGAGGTTACGCCCAGGATGAGAACCACTATCTTACACTGGGGAGCTAAAGCCCAGGTTGGCAACCACTATCTTACACCGAGGGAGGTAACGCCTGGGCTGGGAACCACTATCTTACACTGAGGTACGTAACTCACAGGTTGGGAACTACTGTCGTACACTGGGATAGGTAAAGTCCAGGTTGGGAGCCACTGTCGTACACTAAGCAAGGTAATGCTTTGGTTGGGTGCCATTGTTTTGAACTGGGGTCGGAACGCCAAAGGTGTTAATGAATGTCTTACATTGATTGAAGCAACGCCCAGTTTAGGAACCACTGCCATACACTGGGAAGGTAACGTCCATGTTGTGAACCACTATTTTACACTGTGGAAGGTAAAGCCCACGTTGGTATCCAATGTCTTACACTAGGGGAAGTAACGTTCAGGTTGAGAACTACGATCTTACACTGATGGGAGTTACACCCAGGATGAAAACCACTATCGTACACTTGGCAGGTAGCGCAAAGTTTGGTAATCACTATCTTACACTAGGGGAGGTAACGCCCAGGATAGGAACCATTATCTTACGCTGTGGAGGTGACGCCAAGGTTGGGAAATATTATCTTACTCTGGAGAAATATGGTTCAGGTTGGGAACTGCTATCTTACACAGTGGGAGGTAACACCTAGGCTAAGAATCACTGTCTTACACTGAGTGAAGTATCGCCCAGGGTTGAGAACCACTATCTTACACTGGGGGAGGTAACGACTATGTTGGGAACCATATCTTCCACTGAGGAAGTACCGCCCAGGTTGAGAACCATTGTCTTTCACTGGGGATTTAAGGCTTAGAGTGAGAACCGTTATCTTACTCTGGGTGAGGAAACGCCCAGTTTGAGAAACAACCTCTTACACTCTGGGAAGTACTGTCAAGGTTAGGAGCCATTATCTTACACTGGGGTAAGTAGCGCTCAGGTTGGGAACCACTGCCTTACACTAGAGGAGGTAACGCCCAGGTTGAGAACACTGTCTTATGCTGGGTGAGGTAACACCCAGGTTGGTAATCACTATCTCTCACTGGGGGATGATAAGGCTCAGGTTGGGAACCGCTATCTTACACTGGGGTAGGTAACCCCTAGATTGAGAATTACTGTCTGACACTGGTTGAAGTATCGCCCATGGTTGACAACCACCGTTTTACACTGGGGTGGGTAACGTCCTGGTTGATGACCACCATCTTACACCGGTGAGGTAACGCCCAGGTTGTAAACAACTATTTTACAGTGAGGGAGGTAAGGCCCAGGTTGAGAACCAGTTTCTTACACTGGGGCAGGTAAGGCCCAGGTTTGTAACCACTATCTTACACTGGGGAAGTAGCGCTCATGTTAGGAACTGCAATCTCACACTGAGGGTGGTTACGCCCAGGTTGAGAACCACTGTCTTACACTTGGGAGGTAACGAAAAGTTTGGTAACACCTAATTTATAATAGGGGAGGTAACGTCCAGGTTGGTAACCACTATTTAACACTTTGGGAAGTATCGCTCAGGTTGGGAACCACTATCTTACGGTGTGGAGGTAACGCCCATGTTGAGAACCATTGTATGACACTGGGGAGATAAGGTCCAGGTTAGGAACAGCTTTCTTACACTGGCGGAGGTAAATCCCAGGTTGAGAATCAATATCCTTCACTGGGTGAGGTAACGCCCAGGGTTGAGAATCGCTGTCTTACACTGGGGGAGGCAACGCCTAGGTTAGGAACCACTATCTTACTCTGAGGAAGTAACGCCCAGGTTGTGAACCACTATCGTACACTGAGGGAGGTAAGGCCCAAGTTGAGAACCAATGTCTTACACTGGGGGAGGTAACGCCCAGGATGAGAACCACTGCCTTACAGTGGCAGAATAAGGTCTAGGTTGGTAACCACTATCCTACACATGGGGAGCAGCGTTCATGTTGGCAACTACAATCTTACGTTAAAGGGGGTTACCCCCAGGTTTGAGAAGCACTGTCTTACACTTTGGAGGTGACGCAAAAATTCGTAATTACTATCTTACACTAGGGGAGGTAACGTCCAGGTTGGGAACCGCTATCTTACACTGGGGAGGTAGCGCCCAGTTTGGCAAACACTATCTTACACTTTGGGAAGTAGCGCTCAGGTTAGGAACCACTATCTAACGCTGTGGAGGTAACGCCCATGTTGAGAAGCACGATCTTACACTGAGGAGGTAATGTCCAGTTTGGTAACCACTACCTTCCACTTGGGAAAGTAGCTCTCAGGTTGGGAACAAATAATTTACGATGTGAAGGTAACGCCCAGGTTGAGAACCACTATCTTACGCCGAGGAGGTAGCTTCCAGTTCTAACTTCCACTTGGGAAAGTAGCGCTCAGGTTGGGAACCAATATCTTACGATGTGGAGGTAAAGCCCATGTTGAAAACCACTGTCTTATACTGGAGAGATAAGGTTCAGGTTAGGAACCGCTATCTTACACTGGGGAGGTAACGCCTAAGTTAAGAATCATTGTCTTACAATGGGTGAGGTAACTCCCAGGGTTAAGAACAACTTTCTAACATTGGTGAGATAATGCGCAAGGTAAGAACCGCTAACTTACACTGGGTGAGGTAACGCCCAAGGTTGAGATCCACTCTCTTACACTGCGGGAGGTAACGCCAGTTTGGGAACCACTCTCTTACACTAAGGTAGGTAACGCCCAGGTTAGGAACCACTGTTGCACACTGAGTTAGGTAACGCTCAATTTGGGAACCACTGTCTTACACTGGGGGAGATAAGGCTCAGGTTGGAAACCACTGTCTTACACTGAGGGAGGTAAGGCCCAGGCTGGGAAGCACTGTCTTACACTGGGGGAGGCAACGGTCAGGTTGGAAACCACTCTCGTACACTGACTGAGGTAAAGCCCAGATTGAGAAACACTGTTTTACACTGGGTGAGGTAACACCCAAGGTGGGAACTACTCTCTTGCATTAATAGAGATAACGCCCAGGTTGGGAACCGCTATCTTACACTGAGGGAGGTTACGCCCAGGACGAGAAACACTATCTTACACTGGGGGAGCTAAAGCCCAGGTTGGCAACCACTATCTTACACCGAGGGAGGTAACGCCTGGGCTGGGAACCACTATCTTACACTGAGGTACGTAACTCTCAGGTTGGGAACTACTGTCGTACACTGAAATAGGTAAAGTCCAGGTTGGGAACCACTGTCGTACACTGAGCAAGGTAATGCTTTGGTTGGGTACCATTGTTTTGAACTGGGGTCGGAACGCCCAAGTTGTTAAAGAATGTCTTACCCTGACTGAAGCAACGCCAAGTTTAGGAACCACTGCCATACACTGGGAAGGTAACGTCCATGTTGTGAACCACTATTTTACACTGTGGAAGGTAACTCCCAGGTTGGTATCCAATGTCTTACACTAGGGGAAGTAACGTTCAGGTTGAGAACTACGATCTTACACTGGTGGGAGTTACACCCAGGATGAAAACCACTATCGTACACTTGGCAGGTAGCGCAAAGTTTGGTAATCACTATCTTACACTAGGGGAGGTAACGCCCAGGATAGGAACCATTATCTTACTCTGTGGAGGTGACGCCTAGGTTGGGAAATATTATCTTACTCTGGAGAAATATGGTTCAGGTTGGGAACCGCTATCTTACACAGTGGGAGGTAACACCTAAGCTGAGAATTAGTGTCTTACGCTGGGTGAAGTATCGCCCAGGGTTAAGAACCACTATCTTACAATGGGGGAAGTAACGACTATGTTGGGAACCATATCTTTCACTGAGGAGGTACCGCCTAGGTTGAGAACCATTGTCTTTTACTGGGGATTTAAGGCTTAGAGTGAGAACCGTTATCTTACTCTGGGTGAGGAAACACCCAGGTGGAGAAACAACCTCTTACACTGTGGGAGGTAGTGCCAAGGTTAGGGGCCATTATCTTACACTGGGGTAAGTAGCGCTCAGGTTGGGAACCACTGCCTTACACTAGAGGAGGTAACGCCCAGGTTGAGAAACACTGTCTTATGCTGGGTGAGGTAACACCCAGGTTGGTAATCACTATCTTTCACTGGGGGATGATAAGGCTCAGGTTGGGAACCGCTATCTTACACTGGGGTAGGTAGCCCCTAGATTGAGAATTACTGTCTGACACTGGTTGACGTATCGCCCATGGTTGACAACCACCGTTTTACACTGGGGTGGGTAACGTCCTGGTTGATGACCACCATCTTACACCGGTGAGGTAACGCCCAGGTTGTAAACAACTATTATACAGTGAGGGAGGTAAGGCCCAGGTTGAGAACCAGTTTCTTACACTGGGGCAGGTAAGGCCCAGGTTGGTAGCCACTATCTTACACAGGGAGAAGTAGCGCTCATGTTAGGAACTACAATCTTACACTAAGGGTGGTTACGCCCAGGTTGAGAACCACTGTCTTACACTTGGGAGGTAACGAAAAGTTTGGTAACACCTAATTCCTAATAGGGGAGGTAACTTCCAGGTTGGTAACCGCTATTTAACACTTTGGGAAGTATCGCTCATATTGGGAACCTTTATCTTACGTTGTGGAGGTAACCCCCATGTTGAGATCCACTCTATGACACTGAAGAGATAAGGCTCAGTTTGGGAACAGCTGTCTTACACTGGTGGAGGTAACTCTCAGGTTGAGAATCACTATATTTCACTGGGTGAGGTAACGCCCAGGGTTGAGAACCACTGTCTTACACTGGGGGAGGTAATGCCCAGGTTAGGAACCACTATCTTACACTGAGGAGGTAAAGCCCAGGTTGTGAACCACTATCGTACACTGAGGGAGGTAAGGCCCAAGTTGAGAACCAGTGTCTTACACTGGGAGAGGGAACGCCCAGGTTGGAAACCACTGCCTTACACTTGTGGAATGCAGTCCAGGTTGGTAACCACTATCTTGCACTTGGGGAAGTAGCGCTCATGTTGGCAACTACAATCTTACATTAAGGGGGGCTATGCCCAGGTTGAGAAGCACTATCTTACACTTTGGAGGTGACGCAAAGTCTCGTAATTACTATCTTACACTAGGGGAGGTAACGTCCAGGTTGGGAACCGCTATCTTATACTGGGGAGGTAGCGCCCAGTTTGGTAACCACTACCTTACACTTTGGGAAGTAGCGCTCAGGTTGGGAGCCACTATCTTACGCTGTGGAGGTAACGCCCATGTTTAGAACCACTATCTTACACTGTGTAGATAAGGTTTAGGTTGGGAACCACTATCTTACACTGGGGGACGTAACACCTAGAGTAAGAATCATAGTCTTACACTGGGTGAGGTAACGTCCAGGTTTAAGAACCACTGTTTTACACTAGGGGAGGTAACGCCCAGGTTGGGAACCACTGTCTCACACTGGGAAGGTAACGTCCAGGTCGCGAACCACTGTTACACCGGGGAGATAAGGCTCAGGGTGGGTACCGCTATCGTGCATTGGGTAAGGCAACGCAGAGGTTGAGAACCACCCTCTTACACTGTGGGAGATAATGCCTAAATTGGGAACCACTGTCTTACAGGAGGAAGCAGCGCTCAGGTTGGGGTCCACTGCGTTACACTGGGGAGGTAACGCCCAGATTGAAAACCACTGTCTTAAACTGGGTGAGGTAACGCCTAGGTTGGCAATCACTATCGTATACTGAGAGAGGTAACGCCTAGGTTGGTAATCACTCTCTTACACTTTGGGTAGTAGCTCCCAGGTTCGGAGCCACTATCTTGCGCTGTGGAGGTAACGACCATGTTGAGAAAAATTGTCTTACCCTAGGGAGATAAGGCTCTGGTTGGGAAACGCTTTTTTACACTGGGAGGGGGGGGGGGTGACGCCTAGGTTGAGTATCACTGTCTTACACTGGGTAACTCCCAGGGTTGAGAATCACTGTCTTACACTTGGGGAGGTAAAGCCTAGGTTAGGAACCACTGTCTAACTCTGGGGAGATAAGGTTCAGGGTAAGAACCGCGGACTTTCGCTGGGTGAGGTAAAGCCCAAGGTTGAGAACTACTCTCTTACACTGCGGGAGGTAACGCCATGTTGGGAACCACTGTCTTTCACTGATTAAGGTAACGCCCAGGTTGGGAACCACTGTCTTACACTGAGGTAGGTAGCGCCCAGGTTGGGAACCACTCTCGTACACTGGGTTAGGTAACGACCTGCTTACGAACCAGTGTCGTACACTGAGCAAGATAACGCTCAGGTTGTAAGCCAGTCTTGACTGGGGGACGGAACGCTCAAGTTGTGAATCACTGTCTTACACTGATTATGGTAACGCCTAGTTTGGGAACCACTGTCTTACACTGGGGGAGTTAACGCCCAGGTTGGGATGCACTGTCTCACACTGGGGGCGGCTACGCTCAGGTTGGGAACCACTCTCTTACACTGAATGGGGTAACGCCCAGATTGGAAAACACTGTCTTACACTAGGTGAAGTAACACCCAAGTATAGAACCACTGTCTTACATTTACTGAGATAACGCCCACGTTGCGAACCACTATCTTACGCTGAGGGAGGTAACGCCCAAGGTTGAAAACCACTCTCTTGCATTGCGGGAGGTAACACCATGTTGGGAACCACTGTCTTAGACTTATTGAAGTAACGCCCAGGCTGGGAACCACTGTCTTACACTGAGGTAGGTAGCGCCCATGTTGGGAACCACTCTCGTACACTGGGTTAGGTAACGACCTGTTTGGGAACCATTGTCATACACTGAGCAAAGTAACGCTCAGGTTGGGAGCCATTGTCTTGTACTGGAGGACAGAACGCCCAAGTTGTGAATCACTATCTTACACTGATTGTGGTAACGCCCACTTGGGGAACAACTATCTTACACCGGGGGAGATAAGGCTCAGGTTGGGAACCACTGTCTGAGGGAGGTAACGCCCGGGCTGGGAAGCACTGTCTCACACTGGGGACGGCTACGCTCAAGTTGGGAACCATTCTTTTACACTGACTGAGGTAACGCCCAGATTGGGAAAAACTGTCTTACACTGGGTGAGGTAACACTCAAGTATGGAACCACTGTCTTACATTTACTGAGATAACGCCCAGGTTGCGAACTACTATCTTACACTGAGGGAGGTAACGCCCAGGATGAGAACTACTATCTTGCACTGGGGAGGTAAAGCCCAGGTTGGGAGCCACTATCTTACACTGAGGGAGGTAACACCCTGGCTGGGAACCACTATCTTACACTGAGGTAGGTATGCCCAGGTTGGAAACCACTGTCGTACACTGGGTGAGGTAACGCCCAGGTTGGGAACCATTGTCGTATACTTAGCAAGGTAGCGTTTAAGTTTAGAGCCATCGTCTTTCACTGGGGAACGGGACGCCTAAGTTGTGAATCACTGTCTTACACTGAGTGAGGTAACGCCCAGTTTAGGAAACACTGCATTACACAGGAGAGGTAAAGCTCAATTTGTGAACCACTATTTTACACTGAGGGAGGTAAGGCCCAGGTTTGCAACCACTCTCTTACACTAGGGGAATCAGTGTATAGGTTGGGAACTACGATCTTACACTGTGGGGAGTTACAGCCAGGTTGAGAATCACTATTTACACTTGGGAGGTAACGCAAAGTTTAGTAACCACTATCTTACACCAGGGGAGGTAACGCCAAGGATAGGATCCATTATCTTACGCTGTAGAAGTAGCGCCCAAGTTGGGAACCATTATCTTACACTGGAGAGATAAAGCTCAGGTTAGGAACCGCTATCTTACACTGGGAAGGTAACGCCTAGATGTGAACCACTATTTTACATTGAGGGAGGTAAGGCCCAGGTTGAGAAACAGTGTCTTACACTGGGGGAGCGAACGCCTAGATTGATAACCACTGACTTACACTGGGGCAGGTAAAGCCCAGGTTGGTAACAACTATCTTACACCGGGGGAAGAAGCGCTCATGTTCGGAACTACAATCTTATACTGAGGGGGTTACGCTCAGATTGAAAACCACTGTCTTACACTTGGGAGGTACCACAAAGTTTGGTAACCATTATCTTACACTAGGGAAGGTAACGTCCAAGCTGGGAACCGCTATCATACACTTAGAAGGTAAAGTCTAGGTTGGTAACCACTATCTTACACTTTGGGAAGTAGCGCTAAGGCTGGGAACCGCTATATTACACTAAATGGCACTGAGGAGATAAGGCCCAGGTTGGGAACCACTCTTTTACACTGGAGGAGGTAACGCATAGGTTGAGAATAACTGTCTTGCACTCGTTGAAGTACCGCCCATGGTTGAGAACCACTAATTTTACACTAGGGAAAGTTACGCCCAGGTTGATGACCACTATCTTACACTGGGGAGGAAGCGCCAAGGTGTGAACAATTATTTTACACTGAGGGAGGTAAGGTCGATGTTGAGAGCCAGTGTCTTACACTTGGGGAAGGAACACCCAGGTTGGGAACCATTGCATTACACTGGGTCAAGTAAGGCCCAGGTTGGTAACCACTATGAAACACTGGGGGAAGTAGCGCTTATGTTGGGAACCACAATCTTACATTGAGGGGGGTTACGCCCAGGTTGAGAAGCAGTCTCACACTTGGGAGGTAACGCAAAGTTTGGTAATCACTATCTTACACTAGGAGAGGTAACGTCCAGGTTGCCAACTAGGATCAGGTTGGGAACCGCTATCTTACACTTGGGGAGGTAACGCCTAGGTTGAGAATCACTGTCGTACACTGGTTGAAGTAACGCCCATGTTTGAGAACCACTAATTTTACACAGGGGAGGTAACGCCCAGGTTGGTATCCACTATCTTACACTGGAGAGGTAAGGCCCAAGTTGTGAACCACTATCTAATTCTGAGGGAGGTAAGGTCCAGGTCGAAAACCAGTGTCTTACTCTGGGGGAGGGAACGCCCAGGTTGAGAACCACTGACTTATACTGGGGCAGGTAAAGCTCAGGTTGGTAACCACTATCTTACACTGGGGAGGTAGCGCTCATGTTAGGAACTACAATTTTACACTGAGAGGGGGTTACGCCCAGGTTGAGAACCACTGTCTTACACTTGGGAGGTAACACAAAGTCTGGTAACCACTAATTTACACTAGTGGAGGTAACGCCCAGGTTGGGAGCCACAATCTTACACTTTGAAGGTAACGCCCTGGTTGGTAACCAATATCTATACACTTGGCAAAGTAGTGCTCAAGTTGGGAACCACTATCTTACGCTGAGGAGGTAATGCCCATGTTTAAAACCACACTATGACACTAAGAACATAAGGCCCAGGTTGGGAACCGCTATCTTACACCGGGATAGGTAACGTCCAGGTTGAGAATCACTCTTACACTGGGTGAGGTAACGTCCAGGTTTGGGAACCAGTATCTTACACTGGAGGAGATAACGCCCAGATTAGGAACTACCATCTTACACTGAGGAGGTAACGCCCAGGTTGTGAACCACTATTTTACACTGAGGGAGGTAAGGCCCAGGTAGAGAGCCAGTGTCTTACACTGGGGGAGGGAACGCCCAGGTTTGGAATCACAGCCTCACACTGGGGGAGTGAGGCCCGATGTTGGTAACCACTATCATACACAGGAGGAAGTAGCGCTCATGTTGGCAACTACAATCTTACATTGAAGGGGTTACGCCCAGGTTGAGAAGCACTGTCTTACACTTGGGAGGTAACGCAAAGTTTCGTAATCAATATCTTACACTAGGTGAGGTAACATCCAGTTTGGTAACGACTATCTTACACTTTGGGAATTATCGCTCAGGTTGGGAACCAATATCTTACGCTGTGGAGGTAACGCCCATGATGAGAACCACTGTCTTACACTGGGGAGATAAGGTTCAGGTTAGGAACCGGCTATCTTACACTGGGAGAGGTAACGCCTAGGTTGAGAATCATTGTCTTACACTGGGTGAGGTAACGCCCAGGGTTGCGAACCACATGCTTACACTGGGGGTTGTAACGCCCTGGTTAGGAACCACTATCTTACACTAAAGAGGTAACGCACAGGTTGAGAACCACTCTCTTACACTGAGGAGATAAGGCTCAGTGTGGAAACCGCTAACTTATACTGGGTTAGGTAACGCCTAAGGTTGAGAAGCACCTTCTTACGCTGCGGGAGGTAATGCCAGGTAGGGAACCACTGTCTTACAATGAGTGAGGTAACGCCCAAGCTGGGGGCCACTGTCTTACACTGAGGTAGGTAAAGCCCAGGTTGGGAACCATTTTCGTACACTGGGTTAGGTAACACCCAGGTTGGGAACCACTGTGGTACACTGAGCAAGGTCATGCTTAGGTTGGGAGCCACTATCTTGCACTAGGAGACGAAACATCCAAATTGTGAATACTGTCTTACACTGATTGAGGTAACGCCCATTTTGGAAAACACTGCACTATACTGGGGAGGTAACTCCCAGTTTTGAACCACTATTTTACATTGAGGGAGGTAAGACCCCTGTTGGTAACCATTATCTTATACTAAGGGAAGTAGCGCTCAGGTTGAGAACTACGATCTTACACTGAGTGGAGTTACTCCAAGGTTAAGAACCACTATCTTACACTTGAGAGGTAATGCAAAGTTTGATAACGACTATCTTACACAGGGGGAGGTAACGCCCAGGATATGAACCATTATCTTACAATCTGGAGGTAACGCCCAGGTTGGGAACCATTATCTTACACTGGAGAGATAAGGCTTAGGTTGGGACCCCGCTATCTTACACTGGGGGAAGTAACTCTTAGGTTGAGAATCACAGTCTTACACAGGGTGAAGTAACGCCCAGGGTAGCGAACCACTGTCTTACACTGGGGGAGGTAACGCCTAGATTGAGAATCACTGTTTTACACTAGGTGAAGTAACACCCAGGGTTGAGAACCACTCCCTTACACTGGGGGAGGCAACGCCCATATTGAGAACCACTGTCTTCCACTGGGGAGACAAGTCTCAGAGTGGGAGCCACTATCTTGCACTGGGTGAGGTAACGCCCAGTTTTGAGAACCACTTTCTTACACTGCGGGAGGTAACCACTGTCATAGACTGGATAGATAAGGCTCAGTGTAAGAACCGCGAACTTACACTGGTGAGGTAACGCCCAGGTTGTGAACCACTATTTTGCACTGAGGGAGGTAAGGCCCAGGTTGAGAACTAGTGTCTTACACTTGGGAAGGAGCGCCCAGGTTGGGAACCAATGCCTTACTCTGGGGGAAGTAAGGCCCAGGTTCGTAACCACTATCTTACACTGGGGGAAGTAGCGCACATGTTGGGAACTACATTCTTACATTGAAGGAGGTAACTCCCAAATACGCAAAGTTTCGTAATCACTGTCTTACACTAGAGGAGGTAATATTCAGGTTGGGAACCACTATCTTACACTGGAGAGGTAACGCCCAATGTGGTAACCACTATCTTACACTTGGGAAAGTAGTGATCAGGCTGGGAACCACTATCTTACGCTGCGGAGGTAACGCCCATGTTGAAACTACTGTCTTACACTGGGGAGATAAGGTTCAGGTAAGGAACCGCAATTTTACACTGTGGGAGGTAACACCTTGGTTGAGAATCACTGTCTTATACTGGGTGAAGTAATGCCCAGGGTAGAGAACCACTGTCTTACACTTGGGGAGATAATGCCCAGGTTGGGAACCACTATCTTACACTGAGGAGGCAAGGCGTAGGCTGAAAACCAGTGCCTTACACCTGGGGACTCAACACCCAAGTTGAGAACGACTGACTTACACTGGGGCAGGTAAGGCCCAAGTTGGTAACCACTATCTTACACTGAAGGAAGTAACGCTTATGTTAGGAACTACAATTTTACACTGAAGGGGGTTACGCCCATATTGAGAACCACTGTCTCATACTGGGGAGATAAGGTTCAGGTTAAGAACAGGTATCTTACACTGGGGGATGTAACGCCTAGGTTGAGAATCACTCGCAGGGTTGAGAACCAGTCTTACACTAGGGGAAGTAACGCCTAAGTTGAGAATCACTATCTTACACTGGGTGAAGAAAGGCCCAGGGTTGAGAATCACTGTCTTACACAAGGTGAAGTAACGCCCAGGTTGTGAACCCCTATGTTACATTGAGGAGGTAACGCCCAGGTTGAAACCCACTGTATTACCCTGGGGAGATAAGGCTCAGAGTGGGAACCGCTATCTTACACTGGGTGAAGTAACGCCCAGGTTAAGAACCACCCTCCTACACTCCGGGAAGTAACGCATAGGATGGGAACCATTGTCTTACACTGGGTGAAGTAGCTCTTAGGTTGGGAACCATTGCTTTACAATGGGGAGGTAACGCCCAGGTTGACAGCCACTTTCTTATACTGGGTGAGGTAACGCCCAGGTTGGTAATCACTATATTTCACTGGAGGAGATAAGGCTCAGGTTGGGAACCGCTATCCTAAACTGGGGTAGGTAACGCATAGAATGGGAATGACTGTCATACACTGTTTGAAGTATCGCGAATATTTGAGAACCACTAATTTTACACAGGTGAGGTAACGCCCATGTTGGTGTCCACTACCTCACACAGGAGAGGTAAGGCCCAGGTTAAGAACCACTATTTTACACTGAGGGAGTTAAGGCCCAGGTCGAGAACCAGTGTCTTACACTGGGGGAGGGAACGCCTAGGTTGAGAACCACTGACTTATATTGGGGCAGGTAAAGCCCAGGTTGGTGACCACAATCTTACACCGGAGGAAGTAGTGCTTATGTTAGGAACTACAATCTTACAGTGAGGGGGGGGGGGGACCGGGAGGTTACAATCATGTTGAGAACCACTGTCTTTCACTCGAGAGGTAACGGAAAGTTTTTTTTAACCACTTTCTTACACTAGGTGAGGTAACGTCCAGGTTGGCAACCACTATCTTACACTTTGAGGGTAACGCCCAGGTTGGTAACAACTATCTTACACTTTGCGAAGCAGCGCTCAAGTTGGGAACCACTATCTTACGCTATGGAGGTAACGCCATGTTGAAAACCACACTATGACACTGGGGACATAAGGTTCAGGTTGGGAACCGCTATCTTACACTAGGGGAGTTAACGTCCAGGTTGAAAATCACTGTCTTACACTGGGTGAGGTAACGCCCAGTTTTGAGAACCACTATCTTACACATGGGGAGATAATGCCCAGGTTAGGAACCACTATCTTACACTGAGGAGGTAACGCCCAGGTTGTGAACCACAATTTTACACTGAAGGAGGTAAGGCCCAGGTTGAGAACCAGTGCCTTACACTGGATGAGGGAACGCCCAGGTTAGAAACCACTGCCTTACACTAGGGGAAGTAAGGCCCAGGTTGACAACCACTATATTGCACTGGGGGAAGCAGCGCTCATTTTGGGAACTACAATCTTACACTGAAAGGGGTTACGCCCAGGTTGAGAAGCAATGTCTTACAATTGGGAGGTAACGCAAAGTTTCTTAATCACTATCTTACACTAGGTGAGGTAACGTCCACTTTCGTAACGACTATCTTACACTTGGGGAAGTAGTGCTCAGTTTGGGAACCGCTATCTTACGCTGTGGAGGTAGCGCCCATGTTGAGAACCACTGTCTTACACTGGGGGAGGTAGCACTCGGGCTAGGACCCACCGTCTTACACTGAGGAGGTAACGCCTAGGATGAGTAACATTGTCTTACACTTGGGAGATAAGGCTCATGGTGGGAACCGCTAACCTATACTGGCTTAGGTAACGCCGAAGGATGAAAGGCACCCTCTTACACTGCGTGAGGTAATGCCAGGTAGGGAACCACTGTCTTACTCTGAGTGAAGTAACGCCCAGGCTGGGACCCAGTGTCTTACACTGAGGTAGGTAACGCCCAGGTTGGGAACCACTGTCGTACACTGAGCAAGGTAACGCTTAGGTTGGGAGCCATTGTCTTGCACTGGGGGACGGAATGCCCAAGTTGTGAATCAGTCTTACACTGATTGAGATAACGCCCAGTTTGAGAAACACTGCATTACACTGGGGAGGTAACGCCTTGGTAAGGCCTTGGTTCAAACATTTCCATCGGTTTCATCTGCGCTGGCTAAATAAATGCTCGCTCATTCCTCTCTCCTTATCTTGATGTTCCCGGTTATCGTTCGTTGGATTTAGAACGTTTTCTTTAACCACTACCTTACACTAGAGGAAGTAGCGCTCAGGTTCAGAACTACGAACTTACACTGAGGGAAGTTACTCCCAGGTTAAGAACCAATATCTTTCACTTGGGAGGTAACGCAAAGTTTGGTAACCATCTTACACCGTGGGAGGTAATGCCCAGGAGAGGAACCATTATCTTACGCTGTGGAGGTAACGCCCAGGTTGGGAACCATAATCTTACACTGGAGAGATAAGGCTTAAGTTGGGAAACGCTATCTTACACTAGGGGGTAGCTTCTAGGTTGAGAATCGCTGTCGTACACTGAGTGAAGTAGCACCTAGGTTGAGAATCACTTTCATACACTGGTTGAAGTAACTCCCAGGGATGAGAACCACTGTCTTACACTGGGGGAGGTAACGCCTGGGTTGAGAATCACTATCTTGCACAGGGTTAAGTAACGCCCAGGGTTGAGAATCACTGTCTTATACTGGGAGAGGTTACGCCCAGGTTGTGAACCACTATGTAACACTGAGGAGGTAACGCCCAGATTGAGAACCAATGCCTTACCTTGGGGAGATAAGGTTCAGTGTTGGAACTGAGTGAGGTAACTCCTAGGCTACAACTCACTGTCGTGCACTGAGCAAGGTAACGCTTAGGTTGGGAGCCATTGTCTTGCTGGGGGACGGAACGCCCAAGTTGTGAATCACTGTCTTACACTGATTGGGGTAACGCCCAGTTTGGGAACCACTGCATTCCATTGTGGAGGTAACACTCTGGTTGTGAACCACTATTCTACACAGAGAGGTAAGGCCTTGGTTGGTAACCACTATCTTACACTGGGGGAAATAGCGCTCAGGTTGAGAACTACAATCTTACACTGAGGAGAGTTACTCCCAGGCTAAGAACCAATATCTTTCATTTGGGAGATAACGCAAAGTTTGGTAACCACTATCTTACACTATGAGAGGTAACCCCCATGACTGGAACAATTATCTTACGCTGTGGAGGTAACGCCCAGGTTGGGAACCATAACCTTACATTGGAGAGATAAGGCCCAAGTTGGGAACCGCTATCTTACACTGGGAGGTAACTCCTAGGTTGAGAATCACTTTCATACACTGGGTGAAGTAACGCCCAGGGTTGAGAAACACTGTCTTACACTGGGGGAGGTAACGCCCAGGTTGTGAACCACTATCTAACACTAAGGTGGCAGCGCCTAGATTGAAAACCACAGTCTTACCCTGGGGAGATGAGGGTCAGAGTTGGAACCGCTATCTTACACTGGGTGAAGAAATGCCCAGTCTGAGAACCACCCTCTTTTACTCCGGGAGGTAACGCATTGGTTGGGAACCACCCTCTTACACTTGGGGAAGTAGCTGTCAGGTTGGGAACCACTGCCTTACACCTGGGGGAGGTAACGCTTAGGTCGAGAATCTCTGTCTTACACTGCTTGAAGTAACGCCCTATGTTTGAGAACCACTAATTTTACACAGGGGAAGGTAATGCCCAGGTTGGTGACCACTATCTTCCACTGGGGAGGTAAAGTCCAGTTTGTGAACCACTATTTCACACTGAGGGAGGTAAGGTCCAGGTTGAGAACCGGTGTCTTACACTGGGGGAGGGAACGCCTAGGTTGAGAACCACTGACTTACACTGGGGCAGGTAAGGCCCAGGTTGGTAACCACTATCTTACACTGGGGGAAGTAGCGCTCATGTTAGGAACTACAGTCTTACGCTGAGGGGGGAATTACACCTAGGTTGAGAACCACTGCCTTACACTTGGAAGGTAACGCAAAGTTTGGTAACCACTATCTTACGCTAGGGTAGGTAACGTCCAGGTTGGGAACCACTATGTTACACTTTGAAGGTAACGTCCAGGTTGGTAACCACTATCTCACACTTTGGGAAGTAGCGCTCAGGTTGGGAACCACTATCTTACGCTGTGGAGGTAACGCCCATGTTAAGAACCACTGTCTTACACTGGGGAGATAAGGTTCAGGTTAGGAACCACTATCTTACACTGGGGGAGGTAATGCCTACTTTGAGAATCTGTGTCTTACACTGGGTGAGGTAACGCCCAGGTTTGAGAACCACTGTCTTACACTGGGGAGGTAGGGCCCATGTTAGGAACCACTATCTTACACTGAGGAGGTAACACCCAGGGTGTGAACCATTATTTACACTGAGGGAGGCAAGGCCCAGGTTGAAAACCAGTGTCTTACACTGGATAAGGGAACATCCAGTTTGGGAACCACTGCCTTACACTGGGGGAAGTAAGGCCCAGGTTGGTAACACTATCCTACACTGGGGGAAGTAGCGCTCATGTTGGGAACTACAATCTTACATCGAAGCGAGTTATGCCCAGGTTGAGAAGCACTGTCTTACACTTGAGAGGTAACGCAAAGTTTCGTGTTCACTATCTTACACTAAGGGAGGTAACGTCCAGGTTGGAAACCCCTCTCTGACACTGGGAAAGTAATGCCCAATGTGGTAAACACTCTCTTACACTTAGGGAAGTAGCGATCAGGTTGGGAACCACTATCTTACGCTGTGGAGGTAACACCCATGTTGAGAACCACTGTCTTATACTGGAGAGATAAGGTTCAGGTTAGGAACGGTTATCTTACACAGGGGGAGGTAATGCATAGGTTGACAATTATTGTATTAAAGTGCTGAGGTAACGACCATGGTTGAGAACCGCTGTCATACACTGGGGGAGATACGGCTCAGGTTGGGAGCCACTGTGTTACAGTGAGTGAGGTAACGCCCAGGCTGGGAAGTAGTGTCTGATACTGGGGAAGGCAACGCTCAGGTTGGGAACCACTCTCTTGCACTGACTGAGGTAACGCCCAGAGGGTACACTGTCTTACATTTGGTGAGGTAACATCCAAGTTGGAAACCATTGTCTTACATTGACTGCGATAACGCCCAGGTTGGGAACCATTATCTTACACTGAGGGAGGTAACGGCTAGGATGAGAACCACTATCTTACACTGGGGGAGGTAAAGCCCAGGTTGGGAACCACTCTCTTGCACTGACTGAGGTAATGCCCAGGTTGAGAACCACTATATTACACTGAGGGAGGTAACACCCAGGTTGAGAACCACTATCTTACACTTGGGGAAGTAGCACTCAAGTTAGGAACTACTATCTTACGCTGTGGTGGTAATGCCCATATTGAGAACCACTGTCTTTCACTGGGGAGATAAGGTTCAGGTTAGGAACCGCTATCTTACACTGGGGGAGGTAACGCCTAGTTTGAGAATCATTGTCTTACACTCGGTGAGGTAACGCCCAGGGTTGAGAACCACTGTCTTAGACTGCAGAGGATAAGGCTCTGGTTGGAAACCAATGTGTTACGCTGAGTGAGGTAACGCCCAGGTCGGGAGCCACTATCTTACACTTAGGAGGTAACGCCCAGGTTGAGAACCACGGTCTTACACTGGGAAGATATGCCTCAGGGTCGGAACCACTAAGTTATGCAAGGTTATTAGGTAATGCCCTAGGTTGAGAAGCACCTTCTTACCCTGTGGGAGGTAATGCCAGGTTGGGAACCACTATCTTACATTGAGTAAGGTAACGCCCAGCCTGGGAACCAGTCTTACACTGAGGTAGGTAACGCCTAGGTTGGGAACCACTTTCGTGCACTGGGTTAGGTAACGCCAAGGTTGGGAACCACTATCGTGCACTGAGCAATGTAACGCTCAGATTGGGAGCCATTGTCTTAAAGTGGGGGACGGAACGTCCAAGTTGCGAGTCTCCGTTTTACACTGATTGAGGTAACGCCTAATTTGGAAACCACTGTCTTACACTGTGGGTGACAAGGCTCTGGTTGGGAACCACTGTGTTACAATGAGTGAGGTAACGCCCAATCTGGGTAGCACTGTCTAACACTGGGGGAGACAACGCTCAGATTGGGAACCACTCTCTTACACTGAGTGAGGCAACGCATACATTCGGATACACTCTCTTACACTGGGTGATGTAACATCCAAGTTGGAAACCACTGTCTTACATTTACTGAGATAACGCCCAGGTTGGGAACCACTATCTTACACTGAGGGAGGTAACGCTTAGGAGGAGAACCACTATCTTACACTGGGGGAGGCAAAGCCTAGGTTAGGAACCACTATCTTACACTGAGGAAGGTAACGTCCAGGTTGAGAACTAGTATCTTACACTGAGGGAAGTAACGCCAAAGTTGAGAACCACTATCTTACACTGGGGAGGTAACGCCCAAGCAGGGAAAAACTATCCTACACTGGGGAAGTAGCGCCCAGTTTGCATGACCACTATCTTACACTTGGGGAATTAGCGCTCAGGGTGGGAACTACTATCTTACACCAAGGGAGGTAACGACCAGGTTGTGAACCACTGTCTTACAATGGGGAGATAAGGCTCAGGTTGGGAACAACTATCTTACACTGGGGAGGTAATGCCCAGATTGGGAGCCACTGTCTTACACTGGGTGAAGTAACACCTGAGTTGGGAACCACTGTCTTACCCTGACTGAGGTAATGCCCAGGTAAGGAACCAGTGCCTTACACTGAGTGAGATAACGCCCAGGTTGGAAGCCATTGTCTTACATTAAGGGAGAGAACGACGAAGTTGGGAAACAATGCCTTGCAGTGAATAATGAAACTCCCAGTTTTGGAACCGCTGTCTTACTCTTGGTGAGGTAACACACAGGTTGAGAACCACTGTCTTACACTGAGTGAGGTAACGCCCAGGTTGAGGAGCACTCTCTTACAAAGGGGGAGGTAACACCCAGGTTGGGAACAATCGTCTTACACCGATTGAGGTAACGGCCAGATTGGGAACCACTGTCTTACACTGGGTGAAGTAACACCCGAGTTGGGAACCACTGTCTTACCCTGACTGAGGTAATGCCCAGGTAGGGAACCAGTGCCTTACAATGAGTGAGGTAACGCCCAGGTTGGGAGCCATTGTCTTACACCAAAGGAGGGAACGACCTAGTTGGGAACGACTGCCGTACACTGATTGAGGAAACGCCCTGTTTGGGAACCACTTTATTACACTGGGTGAGGTAACACACAGTTGAGAACCACTGTCTTACACTGATTGAGGTAACGCCCAGGTTGGGGAGCACTCTCTTACAATAGGGGAGGTAAAGTCTTGGTTGGGAACAATTGCCTTACCCTGACTGAGGTAACGCCCAAGTTGGGAACCACCATCTTACTCTGGGGGAGTAAACGCCTAAGCTGGGAACCACCGTCTTAAACTGAGGCAGGTAACGCCCAGGTTGATAACCACCATCTTACACTAAGGGTAGTAACGGCCTTGTTGTGATCCACTCCCTTACAATGGGGAGGTAACAATCGGGTTGATAACCACTATCTTACACTTGGGGAAGTAGCACTTAGACTGGGAACCCCTATCTTGCACTGAGGGAGGTAACACCCGGGTTGAGAACCACTGTCTTACACAGGAGAGATAAGGCTCTGGTTGTTTACCGCTATCTTGCAGTGGGGGAGTTAATGCTCAGGTTGGGAACCACTATCTTACTCTGGGGAAGGTAACGCCTATGTTGAGAACCACTGCCTTACACTAGGGAAGGTAACTGCCAGGTCGGGAACTACTGTGTTACACTGAGTGAAGTAACGCCGAAATTGGGAGCCATTGTCTTACTCTGGTGGAGGTAACGCCTAGGTTGGGAATCACCGTCTTACACTGATTGAGGTAACGTTCAGGTTGGCAACCACTGTCTTACACAGGGTGAGGTAACACCCAGGTTGAAAACCACTGTCTTATACTGACTGAGGCAACGCCACGGCTGGAAAAGCACTGTCTTACACTGTCTGAGGTAACGTTCAAGTTGGAAACCACTATCTTACTCTAGGTGAGGTAAAACCCATGTAGAGAACCATTATCTTACACTGAGTAAGATAACTCCCAGGCTGGGAAGCACTGTCTTACACTGGGGGAGGTAACGCCCAGGTTGGGAAGAACTGTCTTACACTGACTGAGGTAACGCCCAGATTGGGAACCAGTGTCTTACACTGGTTGAGGTAAGACACAAGCTGGGAACCACTGACCTACAATTGGTAGGAAACACCCACGTAGGAAACCATTATATTACACTGGGGGAGGTAACACCCAAGTTGGGAGCCACTGTCTTACACTGATTGAGGAAACGCCCAAGTTGGGCATCACTGTCTTACACTGATTGAGGTAACACCCAGGTTGGGAACCACTATCTTACACAAGGGGAGATGACACCCATGCTGGGTACCACAACCTTCCATTGAAGGAGGTAATGGCCTGGTAAAGAACCATTGTCTTACGCTGGGGAGGTAACGCCCAGGTTGGGAACCACTATCTTACACTGGGTGAGGTAATGTCCAGATTGGGAACCACAATCTTGCACTGGAAGAGGCAATACCTATGTTGCGAACCACTATTTTACACAAGGTTAGGTAACGCCCTGGTTGGGAACCACTTTCTCACACTGAATGAAGGTTGGGACCCATCGTCTTACACTGGGAGACGGAACGCCCAAGCTGATAATGACTGTCTTACACTAAATTAGGTAAAGTCCAGATTAGGAACCACTGCCTTACACTGGGTGAGGTAGCTCAAAGTTTGAGAACCACTGTCTTACTCTGAGGTAACGCCCACGCTTGGAAACACTGTCTTACACTGATTGAGGTAACGCCCAGGTTGGGAACCACTATCTTACACTAAGTGACGTAACGCCTAGGTTGGAAGCCACTGTCTCGCACTGGGGTGGGGGAACGCCCAAGTTGGAAACTGCTGTCTTACACTGATTGAGGTACCACCTAGGTTGGGAACCACACTGTTGGAAGTAGCGCCCCAGTTGAGACTACTGTCTTAAACACTGATTAAGGTAACGCCCAGGTTGGGAACCACTGTGTTATACTGATTGAGGTAACACACAGGTTGGGAACCACTAACTTACACTAGGGGAGAAACGCCCATGTTGGGAACCATTATCTTACACTGAAGGAGGTAAGTGCCAGGTTGAGAACCAGTGTCTTACACTGGGGAGATAATACACACATTGATAACCACTACCATACACTGAAGGAGGTAACGCCCAGATTGGAACCACTATCTTACACTGATTGAGTTTACGCCCAGATCTGGAACCACTGTCTTACACTAGGTGAGTTAGCATCCAATATGGGAACCACTGTATTACACAAACTGAGGTAACGCCCAGGCTGCGAGCCACTTTCTTGCACTGACGAAGGTAACGCCCATGTTAAGAACCACTGTCTTACACTGGGGGAGGTAACGCCCAGGTTGAGAATCACTATCTCACACTTAGGAAGGCAACGCCCAGGTTAAGAACCACTATCTTAAACTGGGGAGGTAATGCCTAGGTTTGAAACCACAATCTTACGCTGGGGAGGTAACACTCAAGTTGGTAACCACTATTTGCCCTTGGGGAAGTAGCGCTCAGGCTGGGAACCACTACACTACACTGAGGGGGGTAACGCTCAGATTGAGAAACACTGTCTTACACTGGGGAAATAAGGCTCAGGTTGGGAATCGCTTACACTGGAAGAAGTAAAGCCCAGGTTGGGAACCACTAACCTACAATGGGGGGTAACGCCTAAGTTGAGAACCACTGTCTTAAACTAGGTGAGGTAACGCCCAGGTTGGGAACCACTGCCTTACAATAGGTGAGGTAACGCCCAGGTTGGGAGCCATTTTCTTGCACTGGGGGAGGGAAATCCCAGGCTGGGAATCACTGTCTTACACTGATTGAGATGACGCCCTGTTAGAGAACCACTCTTACACTGGGTGAGGTAATATCCAGGTTGAATCCACTGTCTTACAGTGAAGTAACAACCAGGATGTGAAGGAGTGCCTTACACTAGGGGAGGAAACGCCCAGGTTGGGAACCACTGTCTTACACTGAAGTAACAACCAGGATGTGAAGGAGTGCCTTACACTAGGGGAGAAAACGCCCAGGTTGGGAACCACTGTCTTACACTGTCTGAGGTAACGCCCAGATTGGGAGCCGCTGTCTTACACTGGGTGAGGTAACATCCAAGTTGGGAGCCACTGCCTTACAATGACTGGGGTATCACCTAGGCTGGGGACAACTAATTTACACTAGGGGAGAAAACGCCCAAGTTGGTAACCACTCTCTTACACTGAGGGAGGTAAGGCCGGGCTAGGAACAATTGCCTTACACTAAGGGAGGTAACGCTCAGGTTGAGAACAACTATCTTACACCGGGTAAGGTGACGCTCAGGTTGGGAACCACTATCTTACTCTGAGGGAGGTAGCGCCCAGGTTTAGAACCAATATCTTACACTGGGGGAGGTAACGCTCAGGTTAGGAACCACTATCTTGCACTTGGAAGGTAACGCTCAGGTTGGTAATAACTATCTTACGCTTGAGGAAGTAGGGCTCAAGCTAGGAAACACTATCTTACACCGAGGGAGGGAATGCCCAGGTAAAGAACCACTTTCTTACATTGGGAGATAAAGCTCATGTTGGGAACCGATATCTTACGATGGGGAGGTAATGCCCAGGTTGAGAACTACTGTATTAAAATGAGGGAGGGAATACCCAAGTAGAGAACCACTTTCTTACGTTTGAGAGATAAGGCACAGGTTGGGAACTACTATCTTACAATGGGGGAAGTAATGTCCAGGCTGGGAACCACTATCTTACACTGGGGAGGTAACGCCCAGATGCGGATACACTGTCTTACACTGGGTGAGGTAACACCCAGGTTGAGAACCACTGCCCTACACTGAGTGAAGTAACACCCCGTTTGGGAGCCATTGTCTTACGCTGGGGGAGGGAATGCCGAAACTGGGAGTCACTGTCTTACACCGATTGAGGTAACGCCCAGGTTGGGAACTACTGCCATACAATAGGTGAAGGTAGAGAACCACTGTCTTACACTGAGTGAGCTAACGACCAGGATGAGAAGCACTATCTTTCACCGAGGGAAGTAATGCCCAGGTTGAGAACCACTGACTTACACTGAGTGAGGTAGCTCTCAGGTTGGGAAGAGGTCTTACACTGGGAGAGGTACCGCCCAGGTTGGGAAGCACTATCTTACACTGAGGGAGGTAACGCCCAGGTTGAGAACCACTATCTTAAACTGGGGGAGGTAACGCCTAGGTTGAGAGCCAATGTCTTACACTGGGTGAGGTAACGCCCAGGTGGGGAAACACTGTTTTACACTGGGGGAGGTAACGCACAGGTTGTGAACCACTCTCTTAAACGGACTGAGATAACGCCCAGATTGAGAACTACTGTCTTCCACTGGGTGAGGTAACACCTAAGTTGGGAGCCACTATCTTACACTGATTGAGGTGACACCCAGGTTGGGAACCACTACCTTACGCTGGGGAGGTAACGCCCAAGTTGGGAACCACAGTCTTACACTGATTGAGGTAACGCCCAGGTGAGGAACCACTGTATTACAGTAAGGAAGGTAACGACCAGGTTAGGAACCACTGTGTTACAGTAAGGGAGGTAACGACCAGGTTCAGAACCACTATCTTACGCTAGAGAGGTAAAGCCAGAATGGGAAACCACTGTCTTACACTGAAGGAGGTAACGCCCGGGTTGAAAATCACTGTCTTACACTGGAGGAGGTAACGTCCAGGTTAGTAACCACCATCTTATACTGAAGGAGGTAACGCTTAGGTTGGGAACCACTAGCTTACATTGAGGGAGGTAAAGTCAAGGTTTAGAGCCACTGTATTACACTGGGGTAGGTAACGATCAGGTTGGGAACCACTATCTTGCACTGGGGACGTATCGCCCAGGTTGTTAACAACTATCTTACACATGGGGAAGTAGCACTTAATCTAGGAACTTCTATCTTACACTGTTTGAGGTAACGCCCAGGTAGAGAACCACTTTCTTACACTTGGGAGATAAGGCTCAGGTTGGGAACCACAATCTCACAATGGGGAGTTAGTGCCCAGGTTGTGAGCCACTATCTTACACTGGGGAGGTAACGCCTATGATGGGAACCACTGTCTTATACCGGCTGAGGTGCCGCCCAGGTTAAAAACGACTGTCCTACACTGAGTGAGGTAACACCCAGGTTTGGAGCCATTGTCTTACTCTGGGGGAGGGAACGCCCAAGTTGGGAATCACTGTCTTACACTGGATGAGGTGGCACTTAGGTTGGGAAGCATTGTCTTACATTGGGTGAGGTGGCACCCACGTAGAGAACCACGGTCTTACACTGAGTGAGGTAACGCTCAGCCCAGGAAGAACTGTCTTACACTGGGGGAGGTAACGCCCAGTTTGGAAACTACTGTCTTACACTGATTGAGGTAACGCTCAGGTTGGGAGCCATTACCGTGCACTGGGGGAGGGAACGCCAAAATTCGAAATAACTGTCTTACACTCGGAGAAGTAACGCCCAGGTTGGGAAGCATTATCTTACACTGAAGGAGTTAACGTCCAGGTTGTGAACGACTATCTTAATCTAGGGGAGGTAACGCCTAGATTAAGAACCAATGCCTTACACTGGGTGAAGTAACGCCCAGGTGGGGAGCCACTGTCTTGCACTGAGTGAGATAACGCCCAAGCTGGGAAACACTGTTTTACACTGGGGGAGGTAACGCCCAGGTTGGGAACCACTGTCTTAAACTGATTGAGCTAACGCCCAGAATGGGAACCGCTGTCTTACACTCGGTGAGGTAACAACCAAGTTGTGAACCACCGGCTTACACTGATTCAGGTGACGACCAGGTTGGAAACCAATATCTTACGCTGGGGAAGGTAACGGTCAAGTTAGGAACCAGTCTTACACTGATTGAGGTAACGCGCAGGTTGGAACCACTGTCTTGGACGGAGGGAAGGTAATGGCCAGGTTGAGGACCTCTGTCTTACACTAGGGAGGTAACGCCCAGATTGGGAACCACTATCTCACATTGAGGTAGGTAACACCCAGGTTGAAAACCACTATCTTACACTGGAGGAGATAACGCCCATGTTGGTGACCACTATCTTACACTGGGGATGTAACGCCAAGGTTGGGAACTACTGTCTTACACTGATTGAGGTAACGCCCAGATTGGGAACCACTGCGTCACACTGGGTGAGGTAACACCCAAGTTGGGAACCACTGTCTTCCACTGATTTTGGTAACGACCTGGTTGGGAACCAATATCTTACGTTTGGGGAGGTAACGCACAAGTTGGGAACCGCTATCTTACACTGGGGGAGGCAATGTCCAGGTTGGGAACACTATCTGACACTGGGGGAGGTAACACCTAGGTTGTGAACCACTATCTTACATTGAATGGTGTAACGCCCAGGTTGGGAACCACTGTCTTGCACGGAGTGAGGTAACGCCAAGGTTGGGAGCCATTGTCTTACACTGAGGGAGGGAACGCCCAAGTTGGGAGTTACTGTCTTACACTGATTGAGGTAACGCCCAGGTCGGGAACCAATGTCTTACACTGGTTGAGGTAACACAAAGGTTGAGAACCACTGTTTTACACTGAATGAGGTAACGCCCAGGTTGGAAGCCATTGTCTTACACTAGGGAAGGGAACGCTCAATTGGGGAATTACTGTATTACACTGACTGAGGTAACGCCCAGGTTGGGAACCACTGTCTTAAACTGGGTGAGGTAACACACAGGTTAAGAACAACTGCCTTACACTGACTGAGGTAACGTCGAAGTTGGGGACCACTATCTTACGCTGACTGAGGTAACACACTGGTTGAGAACCACTGCCTTACACTGATTGAGGTAACGTCGAAGTTGGGAACCACTATCTTACTCTGGGTGAGGTAACACTTGTTGAGAACCACTGTCTTACACTGAATTTGGTAACGCCCTGTTTGGGAACCACTATCTTACGTTTGGGGAGGTAATACACAAGTTGGGAACCGCTATCTTACACCGGGGGAGGCAATGCCCAGGTTGGGAACACTATCTTTCACTGGGGGAGGTAACACCTAGTTTGTGAACCGCTATCTTACATTGATTGGGGTAACGCCCAGGTTGGGAACCACTGTCTTGCACGGAGTGAGGTAACACCAAAGTTGGGAGCCATTGTTTTACACTGGGGGAGGGAACGCCCAAGTTGGGAATTCCTGTCTTACACTGATTGAGGTAACGCCCAGGTTGGGAACCAATGTCTTACACTGGGTGAGGTAAAACAAAGGTTGAGAACCACTTTTTACACTGGGTGAGGTAACGCCCATGTTGGGAGCCATTGTCTTACACTGGGGGAGGGAACGCTCAAGTGGGGAATTACTGTATTACACTGATTGAGGTAACGCGTAGGTTGGGAACCACTGTCTTACACTGGGTGAGGTAACACACAGGTTGAGAACTACTGCCTTACACTGATTGAGCTAACGTCGAAGTTGGGAACACTATCTTACGCTGGGTGAAGTAACACACTGGTTGAGAACCACTGTCTTACACTGAATGAGGTAACGCCCAGTTTGGGAGACATTGTTCTACACTTGGGGAGGGTACGCCAAAGTTGGGAGTCACTATCTTACACAGGAGGAGATAATGGCAAGGTTGAAAAGCACTATCTTGCACTCAGGGAGGTAACGCTGAGGTTGAGAACCACTATCTTAAGCGGAGGAGTTAACGCCTAGGCTAAGTACTACTGACCTACACTGGAGAGGTAACGCCTGGGTTAGGAACCACTATCTTACTCTTGGGGAAGTAGCGTTCAGGCTCGGCACCAAAATCTTACACTGAGGGAGGTAACGACCAGGTTGAGAACCACTGTCTTACACTGGGTAGATAGGCTTAGGTTGGGAACCGGTATCTTACAATGCGAGAGGCAACACCTTGGTTGAGAACCACTGTCTTGCAACGGGTGAGGTAATGCCTAGGATGGGAACCACTGCCTTACAACGAGTAAGGTAACGACTTTGTTGAGAGCTATTGTCTTACACTTGGGGAAGTAATGCTCAGGTTGGGAATCACTGTCTTACACTGATTGAGGTAACGCCCAGTTTGGGAACCACTTTTACATTAGGTGGGGTAGCACCTAGGTTGAGAACAACTGTCTTATACTGAGTGAGGTAACGCACAAGTTGGGCTGAGATGCACTCTCTTACACTGAGGAAGGAAACGCCAAAGTTCGAAAGCAGTATCTCACACTGATTGAGGTAACGCTTAGGCTGGGAACCACTGTCTTACACTAAGCGAGGTAACACCCAGGTTGAGAACCACAATATTACACTAGGGGAGGTATAGTCCAGATGTGGAACCACTATCTTCCACTGAGGAGGTAACGCCCAGGATTGTAAACACTATCTTACACTTGAGAAGTAGCGCTTAGGCTGGAAACCACTATCTTAAACTGAGGGAGGTAACACCAGGTTGCGAACCACTGTCTTACACTGGGGGATAAGGCTGGGGTTGGGAACCACTTTCTTACACTGGAGGAGGTAATGCCCAGTTTAGGAACCACTATCTTACACTGGGGAGGTAACGCCTATTTTGAGAACCACTGTCTTACACTGGTTGAGGTAACGGCCAGGTTGGGAGATATCGTCTGACACTTGGGGAGGGATCGCCCAAGTTGTGAACCATTGTCTTACACTGACTGAGGTAACGCCCACGTTGTGAACTACTGTCTTACACTGATTGAGGTAACACCCAAGTTGGGAACCACTATCTTACACTAGGGGAGATGACGCACATGCTGGGAGCCACTGTCTTACACTGAGAGAAGTAACGGCCAGGTTCAGAACTAGTATCTTACACACGGAAGGTAACGCTTTGGTTGGTAACCGCTGTCTTACACTAGGGGAGACAACGCCCAGGTTGGGCACCACTATCGTACACTGGGTGAGGTACCGCAGAGGTTGGTAATCACTAATCTTACAATGGGGCTCGTAACGCTCAGGCTGGGAACCACAATTTTACACTGAGGGAGGTAACTCCAGTTCAAGAAATACTATCATACATTAGGAGAGGTAACGCCCAGGTTGGGAACCATTATCTTCCGCTGGGAGGTAACGCCCAGGTTAAAAACCACTATCTTACACTGGAGATGGTAACTGTCAAGTTGAGAGCCAACGTCTTCCACTGAGTGAGGTAATGCCCAGGTTGGGAACCACTGTCTTACACTGAGTGAGGCGGGGAAGTATTGTTTCAAATTAGGGGAGGTAAAGCCCAGGTAAGGAACCACCATCTTATACTGATTGAGGTAACGCCCAGATTGGGAGCCACTGTCTTACACTGGGGAGATAACACCCAAGTTGGGAACCACTGTCTTACATTGAATGAAGTACCGCCCAACCTGGGAACCGCTGTCTTACACTGGGTGAGGTAACACCCAAGTTGGGGGCCACTGTCTTACACTAAGCGAGGTAACGCCCACGTTGAGAACCACTATATTACACTAGGGGAGGTATAGCCCAGGTGGAGAATCATTATCGTACAGTGGGGAGGTAATGCTTAGGATGCTAACTCCTATCTTACACTTGAGGAAGTAGCGCTCGGGCTGGGAACCACTACCTTACACTGAGGGAGGTAACGCCCAGGTTGAGAGCCATTGTCTTACACTGGGGAGATAAGGCTGAGGTTGGGAGCCACTTTCTTATACTGGAGGAGGTAATGCCCAGTTTAGGAACCACAATCTTACTCTGAGGGAGGTAACGCCCATGATGAAAACCACTGTCTTACACTGGATGATGTAACGCATAGCTTTAGAGCCACTCTATTACACTGGATGATGTAACGCATAGCTTTAGAACACTCTCTTACACTGAGTTAGTTAACGCCCAGGTTGAGACCCATTGTCATATCATACCTGGGGAGGGATCGCCCAAGTTGTGAACCACTGCCTTACACTGATTGAGTTAAGGCCCAGGTTGTGAACCACTGTCTTACACTGATTAGGAACCACTATCTTACAATAGGGGAAATAACGTCCACGTTGGGAACCACTATATTACACTGAGGGAGGTAACGGCCAGGTTCAGAACTAGTGTCTTACACTGGGGAGGTAACGCCTAGGTTGGTAACCACTGTCTTACACTGAATGAGGTAACGCCCAGTTTGGGAGACATTGTTCTACACTTGGGGAGGGTTCGCCAAAGTTGGGAGTCACTATCATACACTGGAGGAGATAATGACATGGTTGAAAAGCACTATCTTGCACTCAGGGAGGTAACGCTTAGGTTGAAAACCACTATCTTAAGCGGGGAAGTTAACGCCCAGGTTAAGTACCACTGACCTACACTGGAGAGGTAACGCCTGGGTTGGTAACCATTATCTTACTCTTGGGGAAGTAGCGTTCAGGCTGGGCACAAAATCTTACACTGAGGGAGGTAACGACCAGGTTGAGAACCACTGTCTTACACTGGGGAGATAAGGCTTAGGTTGGGAACCGGTATCTTACAATGTGAGATGTAACACCTAGGTTGAGAACCACTGTCTTGCACTGGGTGAGGTAATGCCTAGGATGGGAACCACTGCCTTACAACGAGTAAGGTAACGACTTGGTTGAGAGCTATTGTCTTACACTTGGGGATGTAATGCTCAGGTTGGGAATCACTGTCTTACGCTGATTGAGGTAACGCCCAGTTTGGGAACCACTTTTACGTTGGATGGGGTAACATTCAGGTTGAGAACAACTGTCTTATACTGAGTGAGGTAACGCACAAGTTGGGCTGGGATGCACTCTCTTACACTGAGGAAGGAAACGCCCAAGTTCGAAAGCAGCGTCTCACACTGATTGAGGTAACGCCTAGGCTGGGAACCACTGTCTTACACTAAGCGAGGTAACACCCAGGTTGAGAACCACAATATTACACTAGGGGAGGTATAGTCCAGATGTGGAACCACTATCTTCCACTGAGGAGGTAACGCCCAGGATGATAAACACTATCTTACACTTGAGGAAGTAGCGCTTAGGCTGGAAACCACTGTCTTAAACTGAGGGAGGTAACACCCAGGTTGCGAACCACTGTCTTACACTGGGGGGATAAGACTGGGGTTGGGAACCACTTTCTTACACTGGAGGAGGTAATGCCCAGTTTAAGAACCACTATCTTACACTAGGGAGGTAACGCCTATTTTGAGAACCATTGTCTTACACTGGTTGAGGTAACGGCCAGGTTGGGAGCCATCGTCTGACACTTGGGGAGGGATCGCCCAAATTGTGAACCACTGTCTTACACTGATTGAGGTAACACCCAAGTTGGGAACCACTATCTTACAAAAGGGGAGATAACGCCCATGTTGGGAGCCACTGTCTTACACTGAGGGAGATGACGGCCAGGTTCAGAACTAGCATCTTACACACGGAAGGTAACGCTTTAGTTGGTAACCGCTGTCTTACACTAGGGGAGACAACGCCCAGGTTGGGCACCACTATCGTACACTGGGTGAGGTACCGCAGAGGTTGGTAATCACTAATCTTACAATGGGGCTCGTAACGCTCAGGCTGGGAACCACAATTTTACACTGAGGGAGGTAACTCCAGTTCAAGAAATACTATCATACATTAGGAGAGGTAACGCCCAGGTTGGGAACCATTATCTTCCACTGGGAGGTAACGCCTAGGTTAAAAACCACTATCTTACACTGGGAATGGTAACTGTCAAGTTGAGAGCCAATGTCTTCCACTGAGTGAGGTAATGCCCAGGTTGGGAACCACTGTCTTACACTGAGTGAGGCGGGAAGTACTGTTTCAAATTGGGGGAGGTAACGCCCAGATAAGGAACCACTATCTTATACTGATTGAGGTAACGCCCAGATTGGGAGCCACTGTCTTACACTGGGGAGATAACACCCAAGTTGGGAACCACTGTCTTACATTGAATGAAGTACCGCCCAACCTGGGAACCGCTGTCTTACACTGGGTGAGGTAACACCCAAGTTGGGGGCCACTGTCTTACACTAAGCGAGGTAACGGCCACGTTGAGAACCACTATATTACACTAGGGGAGGTATAGCCCAGGTGGAGAATCATTATCGTACAGTGGGGAGGTAATGCTTAGGATGCTAACTCCTATCTTACACTTGAGGAAGTAGCGCTCAGGCTGGGAACCACTACCTTACACTGAGGGAGGTAACGCCCAGGTTGAGAGCCATTGTCTTACACTGGGGAGATAAGGCTGAGGTTGGGAGCCACTTTCTTACACTGGAGGAGGTAATGCCCAGTTTAGGAACCACTATCTTACAATAGGGGAAATAACGTCCATGTTGGGAACTACTATATTACACTGAGGGAGGTAACGGCCAGGTTCAGAACTAGTCTCTTACATTAGGGAGGTAACGCCTAGGTTGGTAACCACTGTCTCACACTAGGGAGGTAACGCCCAGGTTGGAAACCACTATCTCACACTGGGCAAGGTACCGCACAAGTTGGTAATCACTATCCTACACTGGGGGCAGTAGTGCTCAGGTTAGGAACCACAATTTTTCACTGGGGGAGGTAACGCCTAGTTCAAGAAAAAATATCATACTTTGGGAGAGGTAACGCCGAGGTTAGGAACCACTATCTTACACTGGGAGGTAACGCCCAAGTTGAGAACCACAATCTTATACTGGGGATAGTAACTCTTAGACTGAAAACCAATGTCTTGCACTGAGTGAGGTAACGCCCAGGTTAGGAACCACTGTCTTACACTGAGTGAGGTAACCCCCGGGGGGGACTTATTATTCTAAATTCGGGGAGGGAACGCCCAGGGAGGGAACCACGGGGAGGGAACGCCCAGGGAGGGAACCACTATGTTAAACTGATTGACGTAATGTCCAGATTGGGAGGCACTGTCTTATACTGGGTGAGATAACACCAAAATTGGGAACCAATGTCACACATTGATTGAGGTACCACCCAGATTGGAAACCGCTGTCTTACACTGGGTGAGGTAAAATCCAAGTTGGGAACCATTGTCTTGCACTAATTGGGTTAACGCCCAGGTTGGGAAGCAGTATCTTACACTGGGCAGGTAACGCCCAGGTTGAGATCCACTGTCTTACACTGGGGAGATACGGCTCAGTTTGGGAAACTATCTTACAATAAGGGATGTAATTCCCAAGATGGGAGCCAATATCTTATCCTGGGGAAGGTAATGCCTAGGTTGAGAACCACTGCCTTACACTGGAAGAGACAACACCCAAGTTGGGAACCACTGTCTTACACTGATTGAGGTACCGCCCAGATTGGGAACCGCTGTCTTACACTGGGGGAGGAAACTACCAAGTTGGGAACCACTGTCTTACACTGAGGAAGGTAACGCCCAGGTTGGCAACCACTGTCTTACTCTGAGAGAGGTAAAGCCCTGGTTGAAAACCACTATCTTACGCTGGAGGAGGTAACGTCCAGGTTGAGAGCCACTATCTTACACTGTCGGAGGTAACGCTCAGGT
Source organism: Panulirus ornatus (assembly GCF_036320965.1). Classification (NCBI taxonomy): domain Eukaryota; kingdom Metazoa; phylum Arthropoda; class Malacostraca; order Decapoda; family Palinuridae; genus Panulirus; species Panulirus ornatus. The sequence continues at coordinate 289,183 of NC_092256.1, read as the reverse complement.
TGGGAACCGCTATCTTACACTGGGGAGGTAACGCCCAGGCTGAGATCCAATGTCATACACTGGGGAGATAAGGCTCTGGTTGGGAACCGCTATCTTACAATAAGGGGAGTAATTCCCAAGATGGGAATCAATATCTTATGCTGAGGAGGTAACGCCTAGGTTGAGAACCACTGCCTTACTCTGGGTGAGGTAACGCCCAAGTTGAGAACCACTGTCCTACACTGATTGAGGTAAGCTCCAGGTTGAGAACCATTGTTTTACACTTAGGTAAGGAAAGCCCAAGTTGTGAACCACTGTCTTACACTGATTAAGGTAGCGCTCAGGTTGGTAACCACCGTCTTACACTTGGTGAGGTAACACCAAAGTAGAATAACACAGTCTTACACTAGTTAAGGTAACGCCCAGGCTGGGAAACACTGTCTTACACTGGGAAAGTAACGCCAATGCTGGGAACCACTGTCATACGCTGAGTGAAGTAACGCTCTGGTTGATAGCCATTGTCTTACGCCGAGGGAGGGAACGCCCAAGATGGGAATCACTGTCTTACACTGATTCAGGTAACGCCCAGGTTGGGAACCCCTGTCTTGCACTGGGTGAGGTAGGACCCAGGTTGAGAACCACTGTCTTACACTGTGTGAAGTTGCGCCCGTGCTGGGAACAATGTCTTACACTGGGGTAGGTAACGCCCAGGATGGGAACCACTGTCTTACACTGGTTGAGGTAACACAAAGGTTGGGATCCTCTATCTTACACTAAGGGATATAACGCCCATGTTGGAATTCACTATCTTACACTGAGGGAGGCAACAGCCTGGTAGAAAACCAGTGTCTTACACAAGGGAGGTAACGCCCAGGTTAATAGCCACTATCTTACACTTAAAAGGTAACGCCCAGGTTGGGACCTACTCTTTTATACTAATTGAGGTAACGCACAGATTGGGAGCCACTGTCTTTCGGTGGGTGAGATAACACCCGAGTTGGGAACCACTATCTTACACTAACTGAGGTAAAGTCGAGGTTGGGAACCACTATCTTACGCTGTGGGAGGTAACGCCGAAGTTGGGAACCACTTTCTTACATTGATTAAGGTAAAGGCCAGGTTCGGAACAACTCTCTTACACTGGGAGAGGTAATGCCCAGGATGAAAACCACTGTGTTACACTGAGTGAGGTAATGCCCAGATTTGGAGCATTGTCTTACACTAGGGGAGGGAATGCCCAAGCTGGGAATCACTGGCTTACACTGATCGAGGTAACGCCCAGGTTGGGAGCTATTGTCTTACACTAATGCCCACGTTGAGAATCACTGTCTTACACTGGGGGAGGTAACGGTCTGGTAGAGAACCAGTGTCTTACACTAGGGGGGTAACGCTTAGGTTGGTAACCAATATCTTACGCTTAGGAAGTAACGCCCAGGTTGGGATCTACTCTCTTATACTAAGTGACGTAACGCAGAGCTTGTGAACCACTGTCTTACACTGGGTGAGGTAACACCCAAGTTGGGAACCACTGTCTTACATTGATTTTGGTAACGCCCGAGTTGGGAACCAATATCTTACGCTAGGAAGGGTAACGCACAAGTTGGGAACCATTGTCTAACACTGATTGAGGTAACGGCTCGGTTTAGAACCACTATCTTACACTTGGTGAGGTAGCGCCCTGGTTGGGAACCACTATCTTACACTGAGGGAGGTAACGCCCAGGTTGATATCCATTATCTTACACTGGGAAAGGTAACGCCCGGCCTGCGATCCACTATCTTACACTGGTGAGGTAACGTCCAGGTTGGTAACCACTATCTTAAACTTAGGGAGGTAGCGTTCAAGCTGGGAACCACTATCCTACACTCAGGGAGGTAACGCTTAGGTTAAGAACCATTGTGTTACACTGGGGAGATAAGGCTGAAGTTGGGAACTACTGTCTTACACTGGGGGAGGCAATGCCTAGGTTGGGAACACTGTCTTACACTGGGGGAGGTAACACCTCGGTTGTGAACCACTGTCTTACATTGATTAAGGTAACGCCCAGGTTGGGAACACTGTCTTGCACGGAGTGAGGTAACGCCCAGGATGGGAACCATTGTTTTACACTGGTGGAGGGAACGCCCAAGTTGGGAATTACTGTCTTACACTGAGTGAAGTAATGCCCAGGTTGGAAACCACTGTCTTACACTGGATGAGGTAACGCACAGGTTGATAACCACTGCCATACTCTGAGTGAGGTAACGCCCAGGTTGTGAGACATTGTCGTACACTTTGGGAGGGTACACCCAAGTTGAGAATCACTATCTTACACTGGGGGTGGTAACGCTCAGGTTGAGAAGCACTATCTTACACTCAGGGTGGTAACGCTTAAGTTGAGAATCACTATCGTAAAATGGGGGAGTTAACGCCCAGGTTAAGAACCACTGTCTTACACTGGAGAGGTAACACTCGAGTTGATAACCACTATCTTACACTTGGGGAAGTAGCGTTCAGGCTGTGAACCACTATCTTACACTGAAGGAGGTAACGTTCGGGTTGAGAACCATTGTCTTACACTGGGGAGATAAAGCTCAGGTTGGGAACCGGTATCTTACACTGTGGGAAGTAACAGCTAAGTTGAGAACCACCTGTCTTGCACTGGGTGAGGTAACGCCTAGGTTGGCAACCACAGCCTTACAAAAAGTGAGGAAACGCCTTGGTTGGGAGCCATTGTCTTACACTTGGAGAGGGAATGCCCAAGTTGGGAATCACTGTCTTACACTGATTGAGGTAACGCCCAGTTTTGGAACCACTTTTACATTGGGTGAGGTAACACCCAGGTTGAGAACAACTGTCTTACACTGAGTGAGGTAACGCACAGGTTGGGCTGGGATGCACTGGCTAACACTTAGGGAGGTAACGCCTTGGTTGGGAACCACTGTCTTACACTGGTTGAGGTAACGCCCAGATTGGTAATCACTGCCTTACACAGGGTGAGGTAACACTCTAGTTAGGAAACAGTGTCTTAAACTGATTGAGGTAACGCCCAGGTTGAGAAACAGTCTCTTACACCGGTGGAGGTAACGCCCAAATTGGAAACCACTGTCTTACAATGATTGAGGTAACGCCCAGGTTGGGAACCACCATCTTGCACTGGGGAGGTAACACCAAGGATGGTAACCACTGTCTTACACTTGAGGAAATAGCACATAGGCTGGGAACCACTATCTTAAACTGAGGGAGGTAATGCTAGGGTTGAGAACCACTGTCTTACACAGGGGAGATAAGGCCGAGGTTGGGAACCACTTTCTTACACTGGAGGAGGTAATGCTCAGTTTAGGAACCACTATCTTACACTGGGGGAGGTAACGCCTTGGTTGAGAACCACTGTCTTACATTGGGTGAGGTAATGCTCAGGTTTGGAACCACTCTTTTACGCTGAGTTAACGCCCAGGTTGGGAGCCATTGTCTTACACTTGGGGAGGGATCGCCTAAGTTGTGAACCACTGTCTTACACTGATTGAGGTAACGCCCTGGTTGTGATACACTGTCTTACAATGATTGAAGTAACACCCAGGTTTGGAACCGCTATCTTACACTTGGGGAGATAACGCCTATGTTGGGAACCACTATCTCACAATGGAAGGTAATGGCCAGGTTCAGAACTAGTCTCTTACACTGGGGAGGTAACGCCTAGGTTGGTAACTGCTGTCTTACACTAGGTGAGGTAACGCCTAGGTTGGGAACCACCATCTTACACTGGGCGAGGTATCGCACAGGTTGGTAATCACTATCTTACACTGGGAACAGTAGCACTTAAGTTGGGAACCACAATCTTCCACTGGGAGGTAACGCCCAGGTTGCGAACCACTATCTTACACTGGCGATGGTAACTCTTAGGTTAAGAACCAATGTCTTTCACTGAGGGAGGTAACGCCCAAGTAGGGAATCACTACCTTAAACTGATTGAGGTAGCACCTAGATTTGGAACCACTGTCTTACACTGGGTGAGATAACACACAAGTTAGGAACCACTGTCCTACACTGATTGAGGTACCGCCCAGACTGAGAACCGCTGTCTTATAGTGGGTGAGGTAACACCAAAGTTGGGAACCGCTGTCTTTCACTAATTGGGGCAACGCCCAAGTAGGGAACCATTATTTTACACTGGGGGAGGAATCGACTAAGTCGGGAACCACTGTCTTACACTGAGGGAGGTAACGCCCAAGTTGGGAACCACTGTCTTACACTGAAGGAGGTAACGTCCTGGTTGAGAACCCCTATCTTACGCTTAGGGAGGTAACGCCCAGGTTGGGAACCACTATCTTACACTGGGGAGGTAACGCCCAGGATGGCAACCGCTGTCTTACTCTTGAGGAAGTAGTGCTTAGGCTGGAAACCACTATCTTAGACTGAGAGAGGTAACGCCCAGGATGAGAACCACTGTCTTATACTGCGAAGATAAAGCTGATGTTGGGAACCACACTCTTACACTAATTGGGGTAACGCTCTGGTTGGGAATTGGTATGTTTTACTAGGGGAGGAAACACAAAAGTTGTGAACCACTGTCTTACACTGAGGGAGGTAACGCCCAGGTTGGGAGCCACTATCTTACACTGGTGAGGTAATGCCCAGGTTGAGATCCACTGTCTTACACCAGGGAGATAAGGTTCAGGTTGGGAACCGCTATCTTACAATATGGGAAGTAATTCCCAGGATGAGAACAAATATCATATGCTGGGAGAGGTAACGCCTAGGTTGAAAACCACTGCCTTACACTGGGTGAGGTAACGCCCAAGTTGAGAAACACTGTCCTTCACTGATCGATGTAACGCCCAGGTTGGGAGCCATTGTCTTACACTTAGGTAGGGAAAGCCCAGGTTGTGAACCACTGTCTTACACTGATTAAGGTAACGCCCAGGCTGGGAAGCACTGTCTTACACTAGGGAAGGTAACGTCCAGGTTGGGAACCACTGTCTTACACTAAATGAGTTAACGCTCTGGTTGATAGGCATTGTCTTACGCTGAGGTAGGGAACGCCGAAGATGAGAATCACTGTCTTACACTGATTTAGGTAACGCCCTAGTTTGGGAACCACTTTCTTACATTGGGTGAGGTAAGACCCAGGTTGAGAACCACTGTCTTACACTGCGCGAATTTACCCCCCTGCTGGGAAACGCTGTCTTACACTGGGGTAGGTAACGCCCAGGATGGGAGCACTATCTTACACTGGTTTAGGTAGCACAAAGTTTGGGAACCAATACCTTACACTAGGGGTATAACGCCCAAGTTGAGAATCACTATCTTACACTGAGAGAGGTAACGGCTTGGTAGAGAACCAGTGTCTTACACTATAGAGGTAATGCCCAGGTTGGTAACTACTATCTTACAGTTAGGAGGTAACGCCCAGGTTGGAGCTTACTCTTTTATACTAATTGAGATAACGCACAGATTGGGAACCACTGTCTTACACTGGGTGAGGTAACACCCAAGTTGGGAGCCACTGCCTTACACTGATGGAGGTAACGCCCATGTTGCGAACCACTATCTTACAATGGGGGAGGTAATGCCCGGGATGAAAACCACTGTCTTACACTGTGTGCGTTAACACCCAGGCCGGAAGCCATTGTCTTACACTTGTAAATCACTGGCTGACTGATTGAGGTAATGCCCAGATTGGCAACCACTGTCATACACTAAGTGAGGTAACGCCCAGGTTGGGAGCTATTGTCTTGCACTGGGGGAGGGAACGCCACAGTTGTGTAACACTATCTTACACTGAGGAGGTAACGCCCAGGTTGATAGCCATTACCTTACACTTGAGGAAGTAGCACTCAGGCTGGGAAACACTATTTTACACTTAGGGAGGTAACGCCCTGGTTGAGAACCACTATCGTACACTATGAGAGGTAATGCCTCGGTTGAGAACGTCTGTCTTACTCTCAATGAGGTAACGCCCAGGTTAGAAGTCATTGTCTTACACTGGGGGAGGGAATACCCAAGTTGGGAATCACTGTATTACACTGATTAAGGGAAAGGCCAAGTTGGGAATCACTGTCTTACACTGATTAAGCTAACGCCCAGTTTAGGAGCCACTCTTACACTGAGTGAGGCAACTCCCTGGTCGAAAACCTGTCTTACACTGAGTGAGGTAACGCCCAGGCTGGGAAGCACTCTCTTACACTGGGGGAGGTAACGCGCAGGTTTGGAGCCACTGTCTTATACTGGCTGAAGTAACGACCAGATTGGGAACCGCTCTTTCATTGGGTGAGGAACACCCAAGTTGGGAACCATTGTATTACACTGAGTTAACGTCCATGTTGAGAACCACTATATCTTACCCTGGGGGAGGTAACACCCAAGTTGGGAACCACTGTCTTCCACTGATTGATGCACCGCCCAAGTTGTGCACCACTGTCTTACACTGAGGGAGGTAACGCCCACGTTGAGAACTCCTTTCTTACATTTGGGGAGGTAGCGACCAGGTTGGAAACCACTATCTTACACTGAGGGAGGTAACGCACAGGTTGAGAACCATTTCCTTACACAGGGAAGGTAACGCCTAGGTTGGGAACCACTATATCACACTGGAGAGGTTATACCTTGGTTGGTAGCCACTATAGTACACCTGGGGAAGTAGCGTACAGGCTGGGAACAACTATCCTACACTGAGGGAGGTAACGCCCAGGTTGAGAACCACTGTCTTACACTGGGAGATAAGGCTCAGCTTAGAACCGCTATCTTACAATGGGGGAGGTAACGGTCAGGATGGACTACTATCTTACACTAGTGGAGGTAACGCCTAGGTTCAGAATCACTGTCTTAACTGAGTGAGGTAACGCCCAAGTTGGAAGCCATTGTCCTATAATGGGAGAGGGAATGTCCAAGTTAGGAATCACTGTGTTACACTGATTGAGGTAACGCCCAGGCTGAGAACCACTGTCTTAGTCTAAGTGAGGTAACACCCAGGATGAGAACCACTTTCTTACACTAGGAGTTTACGCCCCAGGCTGGGAAAGCTGTCTTACACTGGCGGAGGTAACGCCCAGGTTGGGAACCACTATTTACACTGGTTAGGTAACCTAGGTTGGGAACCATACTCTTACACGAGGGAGGTAACGCCCAAGTTGAGGAAGCCTATCTTACACTGGAGGCAAAGCCCTGGTTGGGAATCGTGATCTTACACTGATGGGGAGATATAGCTAAGTTTAAGATCCGCTCTCTTGCTTACACTGGGATAGATGACACCCGGGTTAGGACTGGCTATCTTACACTGATGGTGGTAGCGCCCATGTTGGGAACCACTGTCTCACACGAGTGAAAATAATGCAAGGGTTGGAACCGTTATCTTTTACTCGAGAGGTAACGCACAGGTTAGGAACCGTTATTTTACACTTAGGGAGTTAAAGCCAGGGTTGAGAACCACTGTCTTACAGTGGCTGAAGTAACATCCAGGTTGGGAACCGCTATCTTACACTTTGGGGGTAATGTCCAGGTTGGAACCAGTATCTTACACTAGGATAGATAAAGTCTTAGTTGGGATCTGCTATCTTGATTTTTTCGAAATAACAACGTGCAGGATAGGAACCGCTACCTTACATTGGAGGATGGTAACGCCCGGGTTTGTAAACGCTCTCTTACACTGGGGAGATAACATCCAAGTTAAAAACCGCTATCATACACTGGGTAGGTAACGCCCGAGTTGGGTACCACTATCTTACACTGGGGAAGGTAATGCTCAGGTTAGAAACCGCTATGTTACACTGGGGGAAGTAAAGGCTGGGTTGGAAACCACTGCCTTACGCTGGAGAAGGTAACACCCAGGTTGAGATCCGCTATCTTACAGTAGGGTAGGTAACGCCCAGGTCGGAAACCGTTATCTTGCACTGGAGGAGGTAGCGCTCAGGTCAAGAACCACTATCTTACACCAGCGGAGGTACCACCCATGTTGTCAACCGACATATTACACTGGGGAGGTAACGCCCGGGTTGGGAACCACTGTCTTGCACAATGGGTGGTAACACCCAGGTTGAGATCCGCTATCTTACTTACACTGGGATAGATAACGCCTTGGTTGAAAACCGTTACTCTACACTGAGGGTGGTAACGCCCAGGTTGGGAACCACTATCTTTTCTGGCTTAGGTAACGCCCAGGTTAGGAGCTACTATCTTACACTGGAGGAGGTAAAGCCCTGGTTGGGAACTACTGTCTTACACTAGCGTAGGTAACGCTCAGGTTGGTAATCACTTTGTTACACTGGAGTAGATAACGTTCAGGTTGGGAACCACTGTCTTACACTAGTGGAGGTAACGCCCTGGTTGGGAACTACTATCTTGCACTGGGGGAGGTAACGTCCAGGTTAGGAGCTACTATCTTACACTGTGGGAGGTAACTCCTGGCCTTGGATCCAGTATCTTATACTGGGGGAGGTATCTCCTTCGCTGTGAACCTCTGTCTTACACTAGGAGGTAACGCCGGGGTTGGGAATCGTTACATTACCCTGATGGAGGTAATGCCTAGGTAGGGAAGCGTCTTACACTGGGGGAAATAACGCACGGGTTGGGAACTGTTATCTTATATTGTGGGAGGTAAAACCCAGGATGGACACCACTGTCTAAAAATGTGGGAGGTAACGTCCAAGTTGAGAATGGCTATCTTACACTAGGGGATATAATGACTTAGTTGGAAACAGCTACCTTAAACATGAAGACGTAACGTAACGTTCAGGTTGGGAAGCGCTATATTAAACTGGGAGAGGTAACGGCCATGTTGGTCACCGCTGTCTTACACTGGGGTAGGTAACGCCCTGTTTAGGAACCACTATCTTACATTTGGTTAGGTAACGACCTGGTTGGGAACCGTTGTCTTACACTGAAGAGGTAACTCAGGAGCTGGGAACCGTTATCTTACAGTGAGGGAGGTAACGCCATACTTGGGAGCATCCGTCTTACACTGGTGGAGGTAACACCCAAGATGGGAACGCTATATTACAGTGGGGGAAGTATCTCCGAGGTTGGGAATTGGTATCTTACGCTAGAGAAGATAACGTCTCAGTTGAGATCAGCAATCTTAAACTTGGCGAGATAATGTAACGTCCAGGTTAAGAAATGCTTTACTGCACTGTGGTAGGAAACGCCCAGGTTGAGAACCACTATCTTACACTGGGGGTTGGTAATTCCATTGTTAAGGACGTTATATTTTACATTTGGAAAGGTAACGCCTGCGTTGATGAACGCTCTGCTACGCAGGAGGAGGTTACATCCAGGTTAGGAACCGCTACTTTACACTGGGGAAGGTAACGTCCGGGTTAGGAACTCCTATCTTACACTGGGCGAGGTAACGCTCAAGTAAGGAATCGTTATGTTACCACTATCTAACACTGGCGGAGGTAACTCCCGGGTTGTTAATCACTATATTACACTGGGGGAGGTAACACCCGGGTTGGGAACCGCTGTTTCGCACTGGGAGGTGTAACGCCGAGGTTAGGAACCGCGGTCTTACAAAGTGGGAGGTAACACCCAGGTTGAGATCAGCTATCTTACACTGGGGTAGGTAACGTCGGGGTGGGGAACCGTTATCTTACACATGGGGAGGTAACGCCCAAGTTGGGAACTACAACTTTACACTAGCGTTGGTAACACCCAGGTTGTCAACAGCTTTCTTACACTAGGGGAGGTAACGTCTAGTTTGGGAACCGTTGTCTTACATTGGGTGAGTTAACGCCAGCTTAGGAACAGCTATTTTACACCGTGGGGGGTAACGCCCGGGTTGGGGGCCAGTAATTTGCACGGGGGGAGGTAACGCCTGCGTTGGGAATCGCTATCCTACACTGGTGAGGTAACGCCCGCGTTGGGAATCGTTATCTTACACTGATGGAGGTAATGACCAGGTAGGGAAGCGTTCTACACAAGGGGAAAAAACGCACTGGTTGGACACTGTTATCTCAAACTTAGGTAGATAACACTGGGGGAGGTAACGTACAGGCTGGAAACCGCTATCTAACACTAGGGGAGATAATGTCTCAGTGGGGAACAGCTATCTTAAACTTGACGACGTAACGTAACATCAGGTTGAGGAAAGCTATCTTACACTAGGGGAGGTAACAGCCGTATTGGGAACTGCTGTCTTACACTGGGGTAGGTAACGCCCGGGCTAGATCCGATATCTTGTACTGGGGTGGGTAATGCCCTCGTGGGGGACCACAATCTTATAGTGGGGAGATAACGGCCGGGTTGGGAACCGCTCTCTTACACTGAGGTAGGTGACAACCAGGGTTGATAACTCCAGTGTTAAGAACGCTATCTTACACTCGATAAGGTAACGCCTTCGTTGTTAAACGCTCTCCTACACGGTGGGAGGTTACATCCAGGTTAAGAACTGGGTTGGGGAACGCTCTCTTACACTGGGCAAGATAACATCCATATTAGGAACCGCTACCGTACATTTAGGGAGGTAACATCTAGGTTGGGAACCTCTATCTTACACTGGGGAATGTAACGCTCAGATAAGGAATCGTTATGTTACACCGGGGAAAATAACTCCCGTGTTGGAAACCACTATCTAACACTTGCGGAGGTAACATCCGTGTTGGTAACCACGATATTACACTGGGGGAGGTAACGCCCAGGTTGAGAACCGCTGTTTTACACTGAAAGAGGCTACGCCCGGGTTAGTGACCGCTGTCTTACACTGTGGGAGGTAATTTCCGGGTTGACAGCCAGTATCTTACAGTAGGGGAGGTAACGCCGAAGTTAGGAACGCACTCTTACACTGTGGAAGGAAACATTCAGGCTGAGATCCGCTATCTTACACTTGGGTAGGTAACGTCCGCGTTGGGAACCGTTATCTTACACTTGGGGAGGTAACCCCCAGGTTGGGAGCTATTACCTTACACTAGCTTAGGTAATACCCAGGTTGGCAACCTCTTTCTTACACTGGGGGAGATAACGTCCAAGTTGGGAACCACTACCTTACACTAGGAAGGAAACTCCCAGTTTGGAAACCGGTCTTGCATTGGTGAGGTAACGCCCAGCTTAGGAACAGCTGTTTTACACTGTGGGAGGTAACGCTCGGGCTAGGAGCCAGTATTTTACACTGAGGGAGGTAATGCCTCCGTTAGGAACCGCTATCTTACACTGGGGAGGTAACGCCCTAGTTGGGAATCGTTATCTTAAACCGGGGAAAATAACGCGCTGGTTGGACACTGTTATCTTACGCTGAGGCAAGTAACGCCAAAGATGAGAATCACTCTCTAACACTGGGGGTGGTAACGTACAGGTTGGGAACCGCCGCCTAACACTAGGGGAGATAACGTCTCAGTTGGGAACAGCTGTCTTAAACTTGGCGAGGTAACGTAACGTCCAGGTTGAGAAACGCCATCTTACACCAGGGAGGTAACTTCCGCGTTGGGAACCACTGTCTTACACTGGGATAGGTAACTCCCGGGTTGGGATCCGACATCTTGCAGTGGGGTAGGTATAGCCCAGGCTGGGAACCACTATCTTACATTCGAGTGGGTAACGCCTTGGTTGGGAACCGTTATCTTACGCTGATACAGATACGGCCCAGGTTAGGAAACAATGTCTTCCACAGGGGAAATAACGCAAGTTTTGGGAACCGTTATCTTACACTGGGGAAGTAATGCAGTAGATGGGAACCATTATCTTACACTGAGGGAGGTAACGGCCAGGTTGGGAACCACTGCCTCACACCGGAGGAGGTAACACCTAAGTTGGGAACCACTATCTTATACTGGGGGAGGTAACATCCAGGTTGGAAACCGGTATCTTACACTAGGGGAGATAGCGTCTCAGTTGAGAACAGCTATCTTAAACTTGGATTGGTAATGTAACGTCCAGGTTAGGAAACGTTATCTTGCCCTGGGGGAGGTAACGTCCGGGTTGGGAACCGCTATTTTACACTTGGAGAGATAACGTCTCAGTTAGAAACAGCTATTTGAAACATGGAGAGGTAAAGTTACTTCCTGGATGAGAACGCTATATTACACTTAGGGAGATAATGGCCATGTTGGGAACCGCTGTCTTACAGTAGAGTAGACAACATCTTGGTTAGGAATCACAATCATGCATTTGGTTGGGTAACTCACGGGTTGGGAACCGTTTTCTTACACTGTATAGGTAACACAGAAGTTGGGAATCGTTATCTTACACTGAGGGAGGTAGCGCCCAGGTTGGGAACCACTGTCTTACACTGAGTGAAGTAACACCCAAATTGGGACCCGCTATCTTACACTGGAGGAGGAAATCTCCTAGTTGGGAACCGGTATCTTACACTACGGGAGATAACGTCTCAGTTGGAAACAGTTATCTTAAACTAGGCGTGGTGATTCATCGTCCAGGTTGGGAACCCTATCTTGCACTGGGGGGGGGGAGGTAGCGCCCGGGTTGGGAACCGCTGTCTTGCAATGTGGAAGGTAACACCAGGGTTGGGATCCGGTATCTTGCACAGGGATAGGTAACGTCCGGGATAATAAGCACTATCTTACACTGAAATAGGTATCGCTCAGGTTAGGAACCGTTATGTTACACTGTGGGAGGTAACGCTTGCGCTGGGAACCATAGTCTTACAGCAGGGGAGGTAACATCCAGGTTAGGAAACGCTGCCTTACTCGGTGGGGTGTAACACCTAGGTTGGGATCTAGTATCGTACACTGGGGGAGATAACGCCCAGGTTGGGAACCGCTATCTTACACTGTGGGAGGTAACGCCAGGGTTGGGAACCAGTATCTTACAGAGGAGGAGGTAGCGCCCGGGTTAAGAACACTATTATACACTGGGGAAGGTAACGCTCGGGTGGGTAAACGCTCTTTCACAATAGGGGAGGTAACATCCTGGTAAGGAACCGCTACCTTAAACTGGGGGTGGTAACCACTATATTATACCGTGGGAGGTAACCCTCAGGTTAGGAACCGCTATATTACACTGGGGCAGGTAACTACCTGGGTTGTGAACCATTCTCTTACCCTGGGGGAGGTAAAACCCAGGTTGAGATCCGCTATCTTACGCTAGGGGAAGGAAACGCCTGGTTTGGGAACCGTTATCTTACAATGGAGAAGGTAGCACCCAAGTTGGGAACCACTGTCTTACACTAGCGGAGGTAACAGGCAGTTGGCAAACGCTATCTTAAACTTGGGAGCTAACGTCCAGGTTGGGAACCACTATCTTACACTGGCAGAGGTAACGTCCAGTTAGAGAAACGCTGTATGACACTGTAAGCTACCACCCAATTCAGGAATCGCTCTCTTACACTGTGGGAGGTAGCTCCCGGTTTGGGAACCAGTATCTTATACTGCAGGAGGTAACGCCCGGGTTGGAAATCGCTATATTACAGTGATAGAGGTAATGCCCTGGTAGGGAAGCGTCATATACTGGGGGAAATAACGCATGGGTTGAAAACTCTTGTCTTACACTAAGGGATGTAACAACCAGGATGGTTTTCACTTTTTTACACTGGGGGAGGAAACGTCCAGGTTGGGAACCACTATCTTACACTTGGAGACATAACGTTTCCGTTGGGAACAGTTACTTCAATCATTGGGAACGCTAAATTACACTTGGGGAGATAACGGCCGTTTTGGGAACCGCTGTGTTACAGTAGGGTAGGTAACGTTCTGGTCAGGAACCACTATCTTACATTTGGTTAGGTAACGCCCGGGTTGGGAACCGGTATCTTACACTGGATAGGTAACTCAGGAGTTGGGAACCTTTAACTTACACTGAGGAAGGTAACGCCCAGGTTGGGAACCGCTGTCTTATACTGACTGAAGTAACACTCAAGTTAGGAACCGGTATCTTACACGAGAGGAGACAACGTTTCATTTGGAAACAGCTCTCTTAAACTAGGCGAGGTAATTCAACGTCCAGGTTGGGAACGCTATCTTGCACTGGGGGAAGGTAACGGCCATGTTGGGAACCGCTTTCTAACACTGGGGTAGGTAACGTTCAGGATGGGAAGCACTATCTTACACTGGGAGAGGTAACGCTCAGGTTAGGTTAGGTTAGGTTACGCTGTGGGAGGTAACGCCTGGGATGGGAACCACTGTCTTACAGTGGGGGAGGGAACATCCAGGTTAGGAAACGCTGCTTACTCGGTGTGGGGTAACACCTGAGCTGGGATCCAGTATCGTACACTGGGTGAGATAGGGTGGGGGGGTAACGCCCGGATTAAGAACGCTATCATACACTGGGGATGATAACGCCCGGGTTGGTAAACGCTCTCTTGCAATAGGGTAGATAACGTCCTCGTGAGGAACTGCTACCTTAAACCGGGGATGGCAACCACTATACACTGGGGGAGATAACGCTCGGGTTGGGAACAACTGTCTAACAATGGGGGAGGTAACATCCAGGTTGAGATCCGCTATATTACATTGGGGTAGATAGCACCTGGGTTGGGTACCGTTATCTTACAATGGGAGAGGAGGCGCCCAGGTTGGGATCCGCTATCATACACTAGCCGAAGTAACGGCCAGGTTGTTAACCACTATCTTACACTGGCGAAGGTAACGCCCAGGTTGGGATACACTATCTTACTCTAGGCGAAGCAACATCCAGGCTAGGAACCAGTATCTTACACTGGGGGAGGTAACTTCCAGGTCGGGGACCACTATCTTACACTAGCCGAAGTAACGCCCAGGTTTTTAACCAGTATCTTACACTGGCGGAGGTAACGGCTAGGTTGGGACCCACTGTCTTACACTAGCCGAAGTAATGTCCGGGATGGGAACCAGTATCTTACACTGTTGGAGGTAGTGTTTTGGTTGGGAACCACTGTCTTACACTGGGGAGGTAACGCCTAGGTTGGAAACCGCTGTCTTACACCGTGGAAGGTAACGCCCTGGTTTGGAACCAGTATCTTACACTGGTGAAGGTAACGCCCAGGTCGGGAACCGCTGTATTACACTAGCCGAGGTAACGCCCGGGATGAGAACCAGTATATTACACTGTGGGAAGCAACGCCTCGATTAAGAACGCTGTTATACATTAGGGTAGGTAAAGCTCGGGTGGGTAAATGCTCTCCTACAATAGTTGAGGCAACATCCTGGTAAGGAACCGCTACCTTAAACTAGGAGAAGTAACACCTAGGGTGGCAACCACTATCTTACGCTGGGCGAAGTAACGCTCAGGTAAGGAACCACTATATTACACCGGGGGAGGTAACGTCCTGGTTGGGAACCACTGTCTCATACTGGGGAGGTAACGCCCAGGTTAGGAACAACTGCTTTACATTGTGGGAGATAATACTCGGGTTGGGAACCAGTATCTCACACTGGAGGAGGTAACGGCTACGTAGGGAACCGCTATCTTACACTGGGGAGGTAACGCCCGAGTTGAAAATCGTTATCATACACTGAAGGAGGTAATGCCCAGGTATGGAAGCGTCTTACACTGGGAGAAATAACATACTGGTTGGACACTGTTATCTTACGCTAAGGCAGGTAAGGCTAACGATGGAAATCACTGTCTTACACTGGGACAGGTAACGTCTCGGTTGGGAACCGCTATTTAACACTAGGAGAGATAATGTTTCAGTTGGGAACAACTATCTTAAACTTGACGAGGCAACGTAACATTCAGTTTAGGAAATTCTATCTCATACTGGGGGAAGTAACAGCCGTGTTGGAAACCGCTGTCTTACACTGGGGTAGGTAACGCCCGGGCTAGGAAACACTGTCTTACACTGGGGTAGGTAACGCCCGGGTTGGCAACCATTATGTTAAACTGATGGAGGTACCGCACAGGTTAGAAACCAATGTCTTACACTTGGGGGATATACCGCAAGGGTTGGGAACCGTTATCTGCGTTACACTGAGGAAGTAACGCAGGAGTTGGGAACCATTATCTTACACTGAGGGAGGTAATGCCCTGTTTGGGAAACACCGTTTTGCACTGGCGGAGGTAACACCTACGTTAGGAAGGGCTATCTTACACTGGGGTAGGTAACGCCCAGGTTAGGAACCACTATCTTACACACGGGTTCTTATCGAACGTGTTAAGAACGCTGTCTTACACTAGGGAAGGTAATGCTCGAGTTGGTAAAATCTCCTACACTGGGGGAGGTAGCATCCAGGTTAGGAAATGCTATCTTACACTACGGGAGGTAACGCTAGGGTTGGTAAACGCTCTTTTACCCTGGGAAAGGACGCCCGGGTTGGCAACCACTATCTTACATCGGGGTAGGTAACGCTCAGGTTAGGAGCCCCTATGTGACAGTGGGGGAGGTATCGTCCGGGTTGGTAACTGCTCTCATCACTGGGTTAGGTAATACCCAGGTTGGGATCCGGTATCTTGCACGGTGGAAGGTAACGCCCAGGTTGGGAACCATTATCTTACACTGTGGGTTGATAACGCCCGAGTTAAGAACGCTATCTTACACTGGGGAGGGTGACGCCTGGGTGGGTAAACGCTCTCTTACATTGGGGGAGGTAACATCCAGGTTAGGAACTTACCTTACACTGGGAGAGGTAACGCCTGGGTTGGTAAATGCTCTCCTACAATGGGGAATATCGCTCAGGTCAGGAACCGCTGTGTTACACTGGGAGAGATAACACCCGGGTTGAGAACCACTGTCTTACACTTGGGGAGGTATCACCCAGGTTAGGGACCGCTGCCTTACACTGGTTGGGAACCAGTGTCTTTCACTGGGGAAGGTAACGATAAGTTAAGAACGCTATCTTACACTGGGGTAGTTAACGCCCGTGTGAGACAAGCTCTCTTACACTAGGGGAGGTGACATCCAGGTTAGGAACCGTAACCTTGCATTTGGGGAGGTATCACCCGAGTTGGGAACCAGATTCTTACACCGGGGAAAGTAACGCTGTGTTACACTGTGGGAGGTAACGCCCAGGCTGTGTCCGCTATCTTACACTGGGGTAGATAACGCCCGGGTTGGAAACCGTTATCTTACACTGAGGGAGGTATCGCCCAGGTTGGGAACCTTTATTTTACGCTAGCTGAGATAACGCCCAGGTTGGAAACCACTGTCTTCCACTGGTGGAGGCAACGCCCGGGTTGTTAACCACTATCTTCCACTGCGGGAGGTAACGCCCAGGTTGAGAACCGCTTTCTTACACGGGGGAGGGGGGGGGGGGGGGGGGGGAGTTAACGCCGAAGTTAGGAGCCACTGTTTTACGCGCTGGGAGGTAACGCCCGAGTTGGCAACCAGTATATTACATTTTGGGAGGTAACGCCCGGGTTGGGAACCATTGTCTTACACTGGGGAGGTAACACTCAGGTTGAGATCGGCTGTCTAACACTTGGGTAGGCAACGCCTACGTTGGCAACCGCTATCTTTCACGGGAGAGGTAACTCCCAGGTTGGCAACCACTGTCTTACTCTGACGGAAGTAACGCCAGGAGTGGTAACCACTATCTTACACTTGGAGAGGTAACGTCTAGGTTGGGAAAAGGTTTCTTATATTAGGGGAGATAGCTTCACAGTTGAGAACAGCTATCTTAAACTTGGCGAGGCAACGTAACGTCCAGGTTAAGAAACGTTATCTAGCACTGGGGCAGGTAACGACCGGATTAATAACCGCTGTCTTACACCGGGGTAGGCAACACCAGGGTTTAGATCCGGTACCTTACACTGGTGGAGGTAATGCCCGGATTGGTGAACGCTCTCTTGCACTTGGGGAGGTAACATCCAGGCTAGAACCCGCTACCTTACATTAGAGGAGGCAACGCCCAGGTTGGTAAACGCTCAAATGCACTGGTGTTTAAAGTAACATCCTGGTTGGGAATCGTTATCTAACACTGTAACAATGGGGGAAGAAAGCGCCCACGTTGGAAACCGCTATCTTACACTGTGGGAAGTCACTCCTATGTTGTTAATTGTTGTCTTTCACTGGGGGAGGTAACGCCCAAGATGGTAACCGCTAACTTACCCTGGGGGAGGTAACACCTAGGTTGGAAACCACTTTCGTATACTGGGGAACGTAACGCCCAGGTTGGAATTCGCAATCTTACGCTGGCCGAGGTAAAGCAGAATTTGGGAAACACTATCTTACACAAAGGAGGTAACACCCAGGTTAGGAAGTGTTTTCCTGTGGGAGGTAACGCCGTTGAAACCCTGTTTCAGTGGGGGGGCACAGGTTGGAAAACGCTCCTTACACTAGGGGAAAAAATGCCGTTTTGGTAACCGTGCCTTACACTGGGGGAGGTAAGGCCTGGGGAACCCCTCTTCGGGAAATACGTCGTTTGGGGAAAGCTACTTAAACCTGGTTAAGGTAACGTGTTGGAACTGTTTTTTAAAAAGGGGGAGGTAACTTCGGGTGGGAACGTATTTACATGGGGAAAGTCCCCGGTTGGAAAGTTTCTTACATTAGGGAGGCCCCAGTTTTGGAAACCGTCTTTCCTAGTAAGGGAACCCCGTTGGTAACCATTTTTACACTGCGAAGGTAACGCCCAGGGTTTGGGGGAAACCCTTTTTACCAGGGGAAAAACCAGGTTGGAACAGTTCTTACCGGGGGAGGTAACAAAGTTTTTGGCCCATCTTACCTTAGAGGAAAAAGTTTTACACGGGAGGTAACGCCCCCTTTTTGGGACCGTCTTACCCCTGGGGGGTAAGCCGGGGTTGGGAAACCCTATCTTCCTGGGGGAGGAAGGGGTTGGGGAACCCCTTCTTACATGGGGAGGTAACGCCTTTTTAAACCCGCTTTACAAGGGGAGTTTCCCCGGTTGGGGAACATACTTACACTGGGGGAAAGGGAACCGGTGGGAACCCTTTTACATGGGGGAGGTAACCCCGGGGTGGGAAAAAGTTTCAAAACAAACCCCAAAGGGGGGGGTAATGGGTTGGGAAGCTCTTCCTAAAAATTTAAAAAATTGGTTGGAACGGTTTTTACTAAGGAGGTAACAAGGGTGGAAACCCCTTTTTTCCTGGGGGAGGGAACCCCGGTTAAAAACCCTATTTTCACGGGGGGGTAACCCGGGTTTGGGAACCACTGTCTTAACTGGGGGGTAAACCCGTTGGAACCTGTTTACATGGGGAGGTAAACCCCCGGGGGGGGCCGTATCTTTACATGGGGAGGTTTGGCAAAGTTGGACCCATCTTCACTGGGGGGGGGGAAGCTGTTTACATTTGGGGGGTAAGCCCAGGTTGAACGTTTTTACACTGGGGATAACCGGTTGGGGAACCCTTCTTACCTGGGGGGAAGGGCCCGGAGAACCTTCTTACACTGGGGAGGGAAAAGCCCAGTTGGAACCCCTATTTAAAACTGGGAGGTAAGTCAGTTGGAACCTATCTTAACTTTGGGGGGTAACGCCTATTTAAGGAACTGCTTCTTACACTGGGGGGTAACCCGTTGAACGTATCTTACACTGGGGAGGTAACCAGTAAGAACGCTAATTACATGTGGGAGGTAACGCCGAGTTAAAAGTATTAACTGTAGGGAGTAAACAGTTGAAGTTAAAGTAACGATTGGGAAACTTAACACGTAGGAGGTAAGGCCAGTTGGAACGCTATCTTACATGGGGAAGGTAAGCAAAATTGGATACCATCTTACATATGAAGGTAAATGCTTTTACAATTTGGAGTAAGCCGAGTTAAAAGAACGTATCTTACATTTTGGAAAAAAAGGGAAGGGAACGCCGGGTTGGAAACCGCTATCTTACACTGGGGTAGGGAACGCCCGGGCTAGGAAACCTGTCTTTCACTGGGGTAGGTAACGCCCGGTTGGCAACCATTATGTTAAACGATGGAAAGGGACCGCACAGGTTTGAACCAATGTCTTACACTTGGGGGATATACGCAAGGGGTTGGGAACCGTTATCTGCGTTACACTGAGGAAGTAAACGCAGGAGTTGGGAACCATTATCTTACACTGAGGGAGGTAATGCCCTGTTTGGGAAACACCGTTTTGCACTGGCGGAGGTAACACCTACGTTAGGAAGGGCTATCTTACACTGGGGTAGGTAACGCCCAGGTTAGGAACCACTATCTTACACACGGGTTCTTATCGAACGTGTTAAGAACGCTGTCTTACACTAGGGAAGGTAATGCTCGAGTTGGTAAAATCTCCTACACTGGGGGAGGTAGCATCCAGGTTAGGAAATGCTATCTTACACTACGGGAGGTAACGCTAGGGTTGGTAAACGCTCTTTTACCCTGGGAAAGGACGCCCGGGTTGGCAACCACTATCTTACATCGGGGTAGGTAACGCTCAGGTTAGGAGCCCCTATGTGACAGTGGGGGAGGTATCGTCCGGGTTGGTAACTGCTCTCATCACTGGGTTAGGTAATACCCAGGTTGGGATCCGGTATCTTGCACGGTGGAAGGTAACGCCCAGGTTGGGGACCATTATCTTACACTGTGGGTTGGTAACGCCCGAGTTAAGAACGCTATCTTACACTGGGGAGGGTGACGCCTGGGTGGGTAAACGCTCTCTTACATTGGGGGAGGTAACATCCAGGTTAGGAACTTACCTTACACTGGGAGAGGTAACGCCTGGGTTGGTAAATGCTCTCCTACAATGGGGAATATCGCTCAGGTCAGGAACCGCTGTGTTACACTGGGAGAGATAACACCCGGGTTGAGAACCACTGTCTTACACTTGGGGAGGTATCACCCAGGTTAGGGACCGCTGCCTTACACTGGTTGGGAACCAGTGTCTTTCACTGGGGAAGGTAACGCCAAGTTAAGAACGCTATCTTACACTGGGGTAGTTAACGCCCGGGTGAGACAAGCTCTCTTACACTAGGGGAGGTGACATCCAGGTTAGGAACCGTAACGTTGCATTTGGGGAGGTATCACCCGAGTTGGGAACCAGATTCTTACACCGGGGAAAGTAACGCTGTGTTACACTGTGGGAGGTAACGCCCAGGCTGTGTCCGCTATCTTACACTGGGGTAGATAACGCCCGGGTTGGAAACCGTTATCTTACACTGAGGGAGGTATCGCCCAGGTTGGGAACCTTTATTTTACACTAGCTGAGATAACGCCCAGGTTGGAAACCACTGTCTTCCACTGGTGGAGGCAACGCCCGGGTTGTTAACCACTTTCTTCCACTGCGGGAGGTAACTCCCAGGTTGAGAACCGCTTTCTTACACGGGGGAGGGGGGGGGGGGGGGGAGTTAACGCCGAAGTTAGGAGCCACTGTTTTACGCTCTGGGAGGTAACGCCCGAGTTGGCAACCAGTATATTACATTTGGGGAGGTAACGCCCGGGATGGGAACCATTGTCTTACACTGGGGAGGTAACACTCAGGTTGAGATCGGCTGTCTAACACTTGGGTAGGCAACGCCTACGTTGGCAACCGCTATCTTTCACTGGGAGAGGTAACTCCCAGGTTGGCAACCACTGTCTTACTCTGACGGAAGTAACGCCAGGAGTGGCAACCACTATCTTACACTTGGAGAGGTAACGTCTAGGTTGGGAAAAGGTTTCTTATATTAGGGGAGATAGCTTCACAGTTGAGAACAGCTATCTTAAACTTGGCGAGGCAACGTAACGTCCAGGTTAGGAAACGTTATCTAGCACTGGGGCAGGTAACGACCGGATTAATAACCGCTGTCTTACACCGGGGTAGGCAACACCAGGGTTTAGATCCGGTACCTTACACTGGTGGAGATAATGCCCGGATTGGTGAACGCTCTCTTGCACTTGGGGAGGTAACATCCAGGCTAGAACTCGCTACCTTACATTAGAGGAGGCAACGCCCAGGTTGGTAAACGCTCAAATGCACTGGTGTTTAAAGTAACAGCCTGGTTGGGAATCGTTATCTAACACTGTAACAATGGGGGAAGAAAGCGCCCACGTTGGAAACCGCTATCTTACACTGTGGGAAGTCACTCCTATGTTGTTAATTGTTGTCTTTCACTGGGGGAGGTAACGCCCAAGATGGTAACCGCTAACTTGTCCTGGGGGAGGTAACACCTAGGTTGGAAACCACTTTCGTATACTGGGGAACGTAACGCCCAGGTTGGAATTCGCAATCTTACGCTGGCCGAGGTAAAGCAGAATTTGGGAAACACTATCTTACACAAAGAGGTAACACCCAGGTTAGGAACTGCTGTCTTACACTGTGGGAGGTAACGTCCAGGTTGATAACCTCTGTTCTACAGTGAGAGAGGTTGCGCACAGGTTGGGAACAGCTCACTTACACTAGGAAAGATTATGCCAGTTTTGGTAACCGCTGCCTTACACTGGGGGAGGTAATGGTTCAGCTGGGAACCACAATCATATACTAGGAGACATACGCTCAGATTGGGAACCGCTATCTTACACTGGTTAAGGTAACGCTAAAGTTGGTAACTGTTCTCTTACAATGGGGGAGGTAACGTTCGGGTGGGAACTGTCATTTTACACTGGGGAAAGTAACACCCAGGTTGGCAACTGCTGTCTTACATTATGGGAGGTAACACCCAGATTTGGAATCGCGCTCTTACGCTAGTAAGTGTTACACCCACGTTGGTAACCATTGTCTTACACTGCTGAAGGTAACGCCCACGTTGGGAGACGCTGTCTTACACTAGGGGAAATAAGGCTCAGGTTGGGAACAGCTTCGTTACGCTGGGGGAGGTAAGGCAAAAGTTGGAGCTACCATCTTACACTTTGAGAGGCAAAAGCTGTCTTACACTTTGGGAGGTAACGCCCATTTTGGGTATCGCTGTCTTACACTGTGGGGGGTAACGCTCAGTTTAGGAACGCTGGGAAGGCAACACCTGGGTTTGGAACAGTTATCTTACGCTGGGAGAGGAATCGCCCACGTCGATATCCTTTATCTTACACTGGGATAGGTAACGCCCATTTGGGAACTGATATCTCACACTAGGGGAGATAGCGCCCGTGTTAGGAAACATTAACTTACACTAGGGGAGGTAACATCCGAGTTAGTAAACACTGTCTTACAGTGGGGGAGGTAACACCCGGGATGGAATCAGTCTTACACTGGGAGAGTTAACGCCAAGTTTTGGAACCCTTATCTTACGCTAGGGGAGATAATGCCCTGGTTGGGAACCGCTATCTTGTACTGGGAAGGTAACACCCAGGTTGGGAGATAACGTCTAGGTTGGGAACTGCTGTTTTACACTAAGGGAGATAACGCCAAGGTTGGAAACCACCATCATACACTGGGGGAGGTAAAACCCGTGTTAACAACCGATATCTTTCACTGGTGGAGATAACGTCCTTGTTGGGAACCACTGTCTTACACTGGCGGAGGTAACGCCCATGCTGGGAACCAATGTCTTACACTGTGGGAGGTAACCCTGGGTCGGGAACTAGTATCTTACACTAGGGGAGATAATGCCAGGGTTGGGTACCGTAATCTTACACTGAGGGAGATAACGCCCATGTTGGTAACCACTATTCTAAACTAGAGGAGATATCGCCCGCGTTGAAAACCGCTATCTTACACTGGGGGATGTAACGATCGGATTGGGAACCGCTGTCTTACACTGGCAGAGGTAAAAACCAGGATTGTAACCGCTATCTTGCACCACGGGAGGTAACGCCCATTTCGGGTATCGCTTTATAACACTGTGGGAGGTAAAGATCAGCTAGGAACCGCTATATTGCACTGGGGAGGAAAAACCTGTAACTGGAGCCGCTATCTTACACTGGGGAAGGTATCATCCAGGTTGATATCCTCTATCTTACAGTGGGATGGGTAACCCCTGGGTTAGGAACCGGTATCTTACACTGGGGCAGACAACGTCGGGGCTGGGAAACGCTAACTTACACTGTGGAGGTAACGTCCGGGTTAGTAAACGCTGTTTAACAGTGAGGGACGTAACACCCGAGTTGGGATCCACTGTTTTATACTGGGAGTTGTAACGCCAAGTTTGGGAAATTCTATCTTACGCAAGGGAAGATAACGCCTGAGTTGGGAATCGCTATCTGGCATTGGGGGAGGTAACGCCCAGGATAGGAACCACTGTCTTACAGTGGTGGAGGTAACGCCTAGGTTGGGAAATGCAATCTTATACCAGTGGAGATAAAGCCCGGGTTGGAAACCACCATCTTACACTGGGGGAGGTAATGACTGGGTTAACAGCCGCTATCTTACATTAGGGGAGGTAACGCCCGGGTTGGTAGAGACTCTCTTAACTGGGAGAGGTAAATCCAGCTTAGTAACTGCTATCTTACACTGGTGAGGTAACGCCTGGATGGGAACCGCTGTCTCACACAGGGAAGGTAACGCTCAGGTTAGGAACCGCTATCTTGCACTCGGGGAGGGAAAGCCCTGGTTAGGAACAGCTATCTTATAATGGGGAAGGTAACACCCAATTTGAAATCCCCTATCTTTCACTCGGGTAGGTATTGCCTGGGTTAGGAACAGTTATCGTACACTTGGAGAGGTAACGCCCAAGTTAGGAAGCACTATCTTTCACTGTTGGAGGTAACGTCCAGGTTGGGAACCGTTATCATACAATGGGGCGATAATGCCCAGGTTGGCAATTGCTGTCTTGCACTGGGAAAGGTAAAGCACAGATTAACAACTGCTATCTTACACTCGGGGGAAGTAGCGCCCTAGTTAGGAACCGTTATCTCACACTGCGGGAAGTAACGCCCTAGTTGGGAACCGCCTGTCTTACGCTGGGGGAGGTAATGCCTAGGTTAACAACCACTATCTTCTACTAGGGGAGGTAACGCCCGGGTTGGTAAACGCTCTCTTACATTGGGGGATGTAACCTTCAGGTTAGACACCGTTCTCTTACACTGGGGATGCAACGCAAAGGTTGAGAAACACTATCTTATATTTGGGGTGGGGTAACGCCCTGGTTGGGAACCACTTATTTACACTGGAGTAGGTAACGCCCTGGTTGGGAACCGCTAACTTTCACTGGAGGAGGTAACGCCCGGGTTAGCAAACGCTGTCTTGCAATGGGGGAAGTAACGCCTTGGCTGGGAACCACTGTATTACGCTGGGGGAGGTAAAGCTCAAGTTAGGAATCGCTACTTTACTCCAGGGAAGGTAACGCCCTGGTTGGGAACCGCTGTCTTACACTGAGGGAGGTAACGTCCAAGTTGAATTCAGCTATCTTACACTTGAGGAGGTAACGCCCAGGTTGGGAACCACTATCTTACACTGTGGAAAGCAAAGCCTAGGTCATGAATCGCTATCTTACACTTGGGGAGTTAATGCCCAGGTTGAAATCTGTATCTTACACTAGTGTAGGTAACGCTCGAGTTAGGAACCGTTATCTTACACTGGGAGAGGTAACACCCAGGTTGGGAACCACTATGTTACACTTGAGAAGTAACATCCAGGTACGAAACCACTGTCTTACACTGGGGGAGGTAACGACCTGGTTGGGAACCGCTAACTTACAAGCGAGGTAACGCCCGAGTTAGTAAACTGCCTTACACTGGAGGGAGGTAACGCCCGGGTTGGAAACCGCTTTCTTACACAGGTGGAGGTATTTTACACTAGAGGAGAAAACGCCTGGGTTAGGTAACGCCCAGTTTGGGAACCGATATCTTACACTTCAGGGGAGATAACTCCAGAGTTGAGAACCGCTGTCTTACACTGGGGGAGATAACTTCCAGGCTGGGAACCACTATCTTACACTGGGGGAGGTAACGCCCAGGTTAGTGACCACTGTATTACACTGGGAAAGGTAACGCCCAGGCTGGGAACCACTATCTTACACTTGGGAGGTAACGCCCAGGCTGGGAACCACTATCTTACACTGGGGGAGGTAACGCCCAGGTTAGTGACCACTGTATTACACTGGGAAAGGTAACGTCCAGGTTGGTGACCACTGTCTTACACTGAGTGAGGTAACGCTCAGGTTAGTGACCACTGTCGCACACTGGGGGAGGTAATGCTCATGTTGGGAACCACTGTCTTACACTGGGGGAGGTAGCGCCCAGGTTGGTGACCACTGTCCTACACTGGGGGAGGTAGCTCCCAGGATGGGAACCACTGTCTTACACTGGGGGAGATAAGGCACAAGTTGGGAAGCGCTGTCTTACACTGGTGGAGGTAACGCTCAGATTGCTGACCACTGCTTGCACTGGGGGGAGGTGACGCCAAGGTTGGTAACCACTGTCCTGCACTGAGTGAGGTAACGTCCAGGTGGTCACCATTGTTTTTCACTGGAGGAGGTAACGCCCAGGTTGATGACTATTGTCTAACACTGGAGGAGGTAACGCCCAGGTTGATGACTCTTGTCCAACACTGGAGGAGGTAACGCCCAGGTTGATGACTATTGTCTAACACTTGGGGAGGTAACAGCTAGGATGGGAATCGCTGTCTTACACTAGGGGAGATAAGGTTTAGGTTGGGAACCGTTTGGGGAGATAATATCTGAGAATCATAAAGTGAACATCTATAAAATCACGCAAACTGGCAGACAATGACAACATCGTAACGGCAGGTAAAAATAAATCCAGTATGATCTTATCTTAATATGTATAATGCTCACCAGTGAAGACGTTATCTGTGTTCTGGGCGACCGAGGTCAGGTTCCATACGTTGATAAGCTGGACGTCTGCCTCCCCTTTGTTACAGTAGAGACATCGCTGGTACACCCATACACGATCGCTCACTGTACCTGCGGACCAAGTTAGGAGCATTAACTTTTGGTTCACAAGTAACATGTCCTCTCGTACTCTCATATTTCTTGTCAAAATGAGACATGATTTTGTTTACTACGTGTGTCCTTAGCAAATGTACTTCATAAATTCTCATGCCATTTTGATACCTTTTTCATTATAGCATGTAGGCCTCCAGGAGCAAACTTCTATAGCATGTTGGTTCCAGGAGCACATTTCTGTAACATACAGCCGCCTGGCACACATTGCTGTAGTATGCAGATTTCGGGAGCATATACTAAACCATAAACAACCAGGAGCATGTTACTATACCATATAGCATCCGAGAGCACATCACTGTAGCATATGACCTTTAGCAACATATCGCTATAGCACACAGCCTCCTTGAGCACATATCTGTAGCACATAGCCTCAAGGAGCATATTACTACAACATATAGAATCCAGGAGAGCATTACTATGATATATAACATCCAGGAGCACAATACTATGGCACATAACCTAAAGGAGCATATTTCTGTAACAGAGAACCTCCAGGAGCACATTACAATAGCATAAAGCCTTCAGAGGCATATATATATATGTACCCCTGAGGATAGGGGAGAAAGAATACTTCCCACGTATTCCCCGCGTGTCGTAGAAGGCGACTAAAGGGGGCAGGAGCTTGAGGCTGGAAACCCTCCCCTCCTTGTATTAAACATTCTAAAAGGGGAAACAGAAGGAGTCGTACAAGGAGTGCTCATCCTCCTCGAAGGCTCAGATTGAGGCTTCTAAATGTGTGCGGATGTAACCAAGATGAGAAAAAAAAGGAGGGATAGGCAGTATGTTTGAGGAAAGGAACCTGGATGCTTTGGCTTTGAGTAAAACGAAGCTCAAGGGCAAAGGGGAAAAGTGGTTTGGGATTGTCTTGGGGGTAAAGTCATGGGTTGGTGAGAGGACAAGAGCAAAGGAAGGAGTACTACTACTCCTGAAGCAGGAGCTGTGGGAGTATGTGATAGAGTGCAAGAAAGTATACTCTAGGTTGATATGGGTAAAACTGAAAGTGGATGGAGACAGATGGGTGATTATTAGTGCCTATGCACCTGGTCATGAGAAGAAAAATCCTGAGAGGCAAGTGTTTTGGGAGCAGCTGAGTGAGTGTATTAGCAGCTTTGATGCACGAGACCGGATTATAGGGATGGGTGATTTGAATGCAAAGGTGAGTAATGTGGCAGTGGAGGGTATAATTAGTGTACATGGGGTGTTCAGTGTTGTAAATGGAAATGGCGGAGGGCTTGTGGATTTGTGTGCTGAAGAAGGACTGGTGATTGGGAATACCTGGTTTAAAAAGAGAGATGTATATAAGTATACGTATGTGAGTAGGAGAGATGGCCAGAAAGCGTTAATAGATTACGTGTTAACTGACAGGCATGTAAAAGAAAGACATTTGGATGTTAATGTACTGAGAGGGCGAGCGGGAGGGATGTCTTATCACTATCTTGTGAAGGCGAAGGTGAAGACTTGTAGAGGCTTTCAGAAAAGAAGGGAGAATGTTGGGGAGAAGAGAGTGGTGAGAGTTAGTGAACTTGGAAAGGAGACTTGTATGAGGAAGTACCAGGAGAGCTTTAATGCAGAATGGCAAAAGATGACAGCAAATGACGTAAAGGGAGTGGGGGATGAATGAGAAGTATTTAGGAAAGCACTGATGGCTTGTGCAAAGATGCCTATGGCATGAGAAAGGTGGGAGGTGGGCAGATTAGAAAGGGTAGTGAGTGGTGGGATGAAGAAGTAAAATTGTTAGTAAAAGAGAAGAGAGAGGCGTTTGGACGATTTTTGGAGGGAAGTAGTGGAAATGATTGGGAGATGTACAAAAAAATGCGGCAGGAAATCAAGAGAAATGTGCAAAAGGTGGAAAAAGAGGGCAAATGAGAGTTGTGGTGAGAGATGTTTTGGAAGGAGGTAAATAAAATGAGTAAGACAAGAGAACAAATGGAAACATCAGTGAAAGGGGCAAATGGGGAGGTAATGAGAAGTAGTGATGAAGTGAGAAGGAGATGGAGTATTTCGAAGGTCTGTTGAATGTGTTTGATGATAAAGTGGTAGATATAGGGTGTTTTGGTCGGGATGGTGTGCGAAGTGAGAGGGTCAGGGAGAATGGTTTGGTAAACAGGTAAGAGGTAGTGAAAGCTTTGCGGAAGATAAAAGCCGTCAAGGCGGCGAGTTTGGATGGTATTCCAGTGGAATTTGTCAAAAAAGGGGGTGACTGTGTTGTTGATTGGTTGGTAAGGATACTCAGTGTATGCCACTCCTCAGGCACATGGTGAAGTGCCTGAGGAGTGGCAGAATGCATGCATAGTACTATTCTACATAAGCAAAGAGGATAAAGGCGAGTGTTCAGATTACACAGGCATAAGTTTCATGAGCATTCTTGGAATATTATATGGGAGAGTATTGAATGAGAGGGTAAGAGAATGTACAGATCATCAGATTGGGGAAGAGCAGTATGGTTTCAGAAGTAGTAGAGGATGTGAGCATTACATGTTTGCTTTGAAGAATGTATGTGAGAACACTTAGAAACGCCGATGGATTTGTTTGTAGCATTTATGGATCTGGAGATGGCATATGATAGGGATCAATAGAGATGCTTTGTGGAAGGTTTTAATAGTATATGGTGTGGGAGGTAAGTTGCTAGAAGCAATGGAAAATATTCATCAAGGATGTAATGGATGTGTACGAGTAGGAAGAGAAGAGAGTGAATGGTTCCAATTGAATGTCGGTTTACGGCAGGGATGTGAAATGTCATCATAGTTGTTTAATTTGTTTATGGATGGGGTGGTTAGGGAGGTGAATGCATGAGTTTTGGAGGAGCGAGTATGCAGTCTCTTATGGATGAGAGGACTTGGGAAGTGAGTCAGTTGATATTCGCTGATGATACAGCGCTGGTGGCTGATTCGGGTGAGAAACTGCAGAAATTGGTAACGGAGTATGCCAGAGTGTGTGAAAGAAGAAAGTTGAGAGTGAACGTGAATAAGAACAAGGTTGTTAGGTTCAATATGGTTGAGGGACACGTTCACTGGGAGGTAAGTTTGAATGGAGAAAAACTGGAGAAAGTGAAGTGCTTTAGATATTTGGGAGAGGATTCAGCAGCGGATGGAACCATGGAAGCGGAAGTGTGTCATAGGGTGGAGGGGGGGGAGGGAGCAAAAGTTCTGGGAGCGTTGGAGAATGTGAGGAAGACGAGAACTTTAACCCGGAGAGGAGAAATGGGTATGTTTGAAGGAATATTGTTTCCAACAATGTTATATGGTTACGAGGCATAGGCTATAGATAAGGTTGTGCGGAGGAGGGTGGATGTGGTGGAAATGCAATGTTTGAAGACAATATTTGGTGTGAGGTGGTTTGATCGAGTAAGTAATGAAAGTGTAAGAGAGAAGTATGGTACTAAAAAGAGTGTGGTTGAGAGGGCAGAAGAGGGTGTATTGAAATGGTTTGGTCACATGGATAAAATGAGTGAGGTAAGATTGACAAAGAGCATTTATATGTCAGAGGTAGAGGGAACGAAGAGAAGTTGGATACGAAATTGGAGGTGGAAGGATGGGGTGAAAAAGATTTTGAGCGATCGGGGCCTGAACATATAGGAGGGTTAAAAAGGCGTGCAAGGAATGTACTGAATTGGAACGATGTGGTATACAGCGGTCGAGGTGCTGTCAATGGTTTGAACCAGGGCATGTGAAGCGTCTGGGGTGAGCCATGGAAAGTTTTTGTGGGGCCTGGATGTGGAAAGGGAGCTGTGGTTTCGGTGCATTACACATGACAACTAGAGAATGAGTGTGAACTAATGTGGCCTCTGTTGTCCTTTTGAGCGCTACCTTGGGAGAGCGCGGTGAAGGGAGTGCTATTTCATGTGTGGTGGGGTGGCGACGTGAAAGGATGACGGCATCAAATACGAATATGTAAATGCGTATATGTGTATATGTCTGTGTATGTATATGTATGTATACGTTGAAATGTATAGGTATGTATATGTGCGTGCATCGGCGTTCATGTATAAACATGTGTACGTGGGTGGGTTGGGACATTCCTCGTCTGCTTTCTTACGCTACCTCGCTGACGCGATTAAATCTAAAGAAAAAATATACATATATATGGGAAGAAGAGAGTGGTGAGAGTGAGTGAGCTGGGAAAGGATACTTTTGTGAGGAAGTACCAGGAAAGATTGAGTACAGAATAGCTAGAGGTGAAAGCAAATGACGTAAGGGGAGTGAGGGAGGAGTGGGATGTATCTAGGGAAGCAGTGATGGCTTGTGCAAGAGATGCCTGTGGCATGAGAAACGTGGGAGGTGAGCAGATTAAAAAGGGTAGCGAGTGGAGGGATGAAGAAGCAAGATTGTTAGTGAAAGAGAAGAAAGTGGCGTTTGGACAACTTTTGCAGGGAAGTAGTGCAAATGACTGGTAGATGTATAAAAGAAAACGGCAGGAGTTCAAGAGAATGGTGGAAAAAGGTGAAAAAGAGGGCAATTGAGAGTTGAGGTGAGAGAGTATCATTTTTTTCGGGAGAATAAAAGGATGTTTTGGATGGAGGTAAATAAAGTGCGTAAGGCAAGAGAACAAATGGTAACATCGGTGCAGGGGGCTAATGGTGGTGAAGTGAAAAGAAGATGGAGTGAGCATTTTGAAGGTTTGTTGAATGTATTTGATGAGTTAGTGGCAGATATAGAGTGTTCTGGTCGTGGTGCAGTGCGAAGTGAGTGGGTCAGGAAGAATGATTTGATAAACAGGGAAGAGGTAGTGAAAACTTTTCGGAAGATGAAAGCCGGCAAGGTGGCGGGTTTGGATGGTATTGCAGTGGGATTTATCAAAAAAGGGGATGACTGTGTTGTTGATTGGCTGGTAAGGATATTCATTTTATGTATGGTTCATGGTAAAGTGCCTGAGGATTGGTGGAATGCATGCATAGTGCCATTGTCCAAAGGCAAAGGGGATAAAGGTGAGCAAATTACAGAATTATAAGTCTGTTTGGTATTGCTGGGAAATTATGAGGTAGGGTAATGATTGAGAAGGCAAAGGCATGTACAGAGCATCAGACTGGGGAAGAGCAGTGTGCTTTCAGAGGAGGTACAGGATGTGTGGATCAGGTGTTTGCTTTTAAGAATATATGTGTGAAATGCATAGAGAAACAGGTGGATTTTTATGTAGCATTTATGGATCTGGAGAAGGCATATGATAGAGTTTATAGAGATGCTTTGTGGAAGGTATTAAGAGTATATAGTGTGGGAGTGAAGTTGCTAGAAGCAGTGAAAAGATTTTATCATGGATAAGGGATGTGTACGAGTAGAAAGAGAGAAAACTGATTGGTTCTTAGTGAATGTCGGTTTGCGGCAGTGGTGCGTGATGTCTCCATGGTTGTTTAATTTGTTTATGGATGGGGTTGTTAGTTAGGTGAATGCAAGAGTTTTGGAAAAGGGGCAAGTATACACTCTGTTGTGGATGAGAGGGCTTGGAAAGTGAATCAATTGTTGTTCGCTGATGATACAGCACTAGATCTGATTTGGGTGAGAAACTGCAAAAGTTATTGACTGGGTTTGGTCAAGTGTGAAAAGAATAAAGCTTAGAGTAAATATGAATTAGAGCAAGGCTATCAGGTTCAGTAGGATTGAGGGACAAGTTAAATGGGACGTAAGTTTGAATGGAGGAAAATTGGAGGAAATAAAGTGTTTCAGATATCTGGGAGTGGATTTAGCAACGGATGGAACCATGGAAATGGAAGTGAGTCACAGAATGGGAGATACATGGAGCGAAGGTTCTGGGAGCGTTGAAGGATATGTAGAAGGCGAGAACGTTATCTGGAAGAGCAAATATGGGTATGTTTGACGGAATACTGGTACCAGAAATATTCTATGTATAGGCTATACACAGGGGATAGGGGAGAAACAATACTTCCCACGCATTCCTCACGTGTCGTAGAAGGGGACTAAAGGGTACAGGAGCGGGGGGCCAGAAACCCTCCCCTCCTTATATTTTGACTTTCTAAAAGGGGAAGCAGAAGAAGGAGTCACGCGGGGAGTGCTCATCCTCCTCGAAGGCTCAGATTGGGGTGTCTAAATGTGTGTGGATGTAACCAAGATAAGAAAAAAGGAGAGATAGGTAGTATGTTTGAGGAAAGGAACCTAGATGTTTTGGCCCTGAGTGAAACGAAGCTCAAGGGTAAAGGGGAAGAGTGGTTTGGGAATGTCTTGGGAGTAAAGTCAAGGGTGAGTGAGAGGACAAGAGCAAGGGAAGGAGTAGCACTACTCCTGAAACAGGAGTTGTGGGAGTATGTGATACAGTGTAAAAAAGTAAATTATAGATTGATTTGGGTAAAACTGAAAGTTGATGGAGAGAGATGGTTGATTATTGGTGCATATGCACCTGGGCATGAGAAGAAAGAGCATGAGAGAAAAGTGTTTTGGGAGCAGCTGAATGAGTGTGTTAGTGGTTTTAATGCAAAAGACCGGGTTATAGTGATGGGTGATTTGAATGCAAAGGTGAGTAATGTGGCAGTTCAGGGAATAATTGGTACACACAGGGTGTTCAGTGTTGTAAATGGAAATGGTGAAGAGCTTGTAGATTTATGTCCTGAAAAAGGACTGGTGATTGGGAATACCTGGTTTAAAAAGCGATATATACATAAGTATACGTATGTAAGTAGGAGCGATGGCCAGAGAGCGTTATTGGATTACGTGTTAATTGACAGTCTCGCGAAATAGAGAGTTTTGGATGTTAATGTGCTGAGAGGTGCAACTGGAGGAATGTCTGATCATTATCTTGTGGAGGCGAAGGTGAAGATTTGTATGGGTTTTCAGAAAAGAAGAGAGAATGTTGGGGTGAAGAGAGTGGTGAGGGTAAGTCAGCTTGGGAAGGAGACTCGTGTGAGGAAGTACCAGGAGAGACTGAGTACAGAATGGAAAAAGGTGAGAAAAAAGGAGGTAAGGGGAGTGGGGGAGAAATGGGATATAATTAGGGAAGCAGTGATGGCTTGCGCAAAAGATGCTTGTGGCATGAGAAGCGTGGGAGGTGGGTTGATTAGAAAGGGTAGTGAGTGGTGGGATGAAGAAGTAAGATTATTAGTGAAAGAGAAGAGAGGGCATTTAGACGATTTTTGCAGGGGAAAAAATGCAAATAAGTGGGAGATGTATAAAAGAAAGAGACAGAAGGTCAAGAGAAAGGTGCAATAGATGAAAAAGAGGGCAAATGAGAGTTGGGGTGAGAGAGTATCATTAAATTTTAGGGAGAATAAAAAGATGTTCTGGAAGGAGGTAAATAAAGTGCGTAAGACAAGGGAGCAAATGGGAACTTCAGTGAAGGGGGCTAATGGAGAGGTAATAACAAGTAGTGGTGATGTGAGAAGGAGATGGAGTGAGCATTTTGAAGGTTTGTTGAATGTGTTTGATGATAGAGTGGCATATATAGGGTGTTTTGGTCGAGGTGGTGTGCAAAGTGAGAGGGTTGGGGAAAATGATTTGGTAAACAGAGAAGAGGTAGTGAAAGCGTTGCGGAAGATGAAAGCCGGCAAGGCAGCAGGTCTAGATGGTATTGCAGTGGAATTTATTAAAAAAGGGGGTGACTGTTTTGTTGACTGGTTGGTAAGGTTATTTAATGTATGTATGACTCATGGTGAGGAGCCTGAGGATTGGCGGAATGCTTGCATAGTGCAATTTTACAAAGTCAAAGGGATAAATGTGAATGCTCAAATTACAGAGGTATAAGTTTGTTGAGTATTCCTGGTAAATTATATGGGAGGGTATTGATTGAGAGGGTGAAGGCATGTACAGAGGATTAGATTGGGGAAGAGCAGTGTGGTTTCAGAAGTGGTAGAGGATGTGTGGATCAGGTGTTTGCTTTGAAGAATGTATGTGTGACATACTTAGAAAAGAAAATGAATTTGTATGTAGCATTTATGAATCTGGAGAGAGTATATGATAGCCTTCATAGAGATGCTCTGTGGATGGTATTAAGAATATACGGTGTGGGAGACAAGTTGTTAGATGGAGTGAAAAGTTTTTATCGGGATGTAAGGCATGTGTACGTGTAGGAAGAGAGCAAAGTGATTGGATCTCAGTGAATGTAGGTTTGCGGCAGGGTTGTGTGATGTCTCCATGGATGTTTCATCTGTTTATGGATTGTTTATTGGTTTATGGGCTGTTCGAGAGGGGATTGCAAGAGTTTTGGAAAGAGGGGCATGTATGCACTCTGTTGTGGATACCCATTTTTGCTTTCCGAGATAATGTTCTCGACTTCCACACATTCTTCAATGCTCCCAGGATTTTGGAAAGCAAAATTGGGTATGTTTGATGGAATAGTGGTTCCAACAATGTTGTATGGTTGCGAGGCGTGGGCTATGGATAGAGTTGTGCGCAGGAGGGTGGATGTGCTGGAAATGAGATGTTTGAGGACAATATGTGGTGTCAGGTGGTTTGATCGAGTAAGTAATGTAAGGGTGAGAGAG
Organism: Panulirus ornatus; assembly: GCF_036320965.1. Lineage (NCBI taxonomy): Eukaryota > Metazoa > Arthropoda > Malacostraca > Decapoda > Palinuridae > Panulirus > Panulirus ornatus. The sequence goes on along the minus strand of NC_092256.1, from coordinate 254,236 downwards.
ATGTGTGAAAATAAGAAGAGTGTGGTTGAGAGAGCAGAAGAGGGTGTTTTGAAATGGTTTCGTCACATGGAGAGAATGAGTGAGGAAAGATTGACCAAGAGGATATATGTGTCAGAGGTGGAGGGAACGAGGAGAAGTGGGAGACCAAATTGGAGGTGGAAAGATGGATTAAAAAAGATTTTGAGTGATCGGGGCCTGAACATGCAGGAGGGTGAAAGGCGTGCAAGGAATAGAGTAAATTGGAACGATGTGGTATACCGGGGTCGACGTACTGTCAATGGATTGAACCAGGGCATGTGAAGCGTCTGGGGTAAACCATGGAAAGTGTGTGGGGCCTGGTTGTGGAAAGGGAGCTGTGGTTTCGGTGCATTATTACATAACAGCTAGAGACTGAGTGTGAACGAATGGGGCCTTTGGTGTCTTTCCTAGCGCTACCTCGCACACATGAGGGGGGAGGGGGTTGTTATTCCATGTGTGGCGAGGTGGCGATGGGAACAAAAAAAGGCAGACAGTATGAATTATGTACATGTGTATATATGTATATTACTGTGTGTGTATATATATATGTGTACATTGAGATGTATAGGTATGTATATTTGCGTGTGTGGACATGTATGTATATGCATGTGTATGTGGGCGGGTTGGGCCATTCTTTCGTCTGTTTCCTTGCGCTACCTCGCTAACGCGGAAGACAGCGACAAAGCAAAATAAATAAATAGATAAATATATATATATATATATATATATATATATATATATATATATATATATATATATATATATATATATATATATATATATGTATATTCCTATGAGTCTACGGGGAAAATGAAACACGAAAAGTTCCCAAGTGCACTTTCGTGTAATAATCACATCATCAGGGGAGACACAAGAGATAAATATAAGTCAGTTGATATACATTGAAGAGACGACGCTAGGATGCCATTTAGTAAACATGTGATATTCCAAAACAATACAACGAGCATTCATAAACTTATCATTTCACAAATCTTATTTACAATAAAGTTGTCTAATTTGTATAGACCATCACTAATATTAAGATTATAATTCTTTGTGTATCTAATAATAGAAGATTCAATGATATTTCTCCTGGTAATAGAGTTAGAGTTAAAAACTGAGATGGCGTTACTCCAGTCAATACAATGATCATAGTTTTTAACATGATTAAACAAGGCATTTGATTCTGGTCCCGTTCTCATGCTATATTTATGTTGCTTAAGTCTAACAGAAAGATCCTTACCAGTCTGACCAACATAAAATTTATCACAGTTTCCACAAGGAACTTTATAGATGTAACCAAGAGAATTTTCTGGTGAATTCCTGATTAAGATATTCTTTATAGTATTATTGTTGCTAAAGGCAACATTTACATTAAAGGATTTAAGCCACATGGGAAGCAAAGTGAAATTATTATTAAAAGGGAGAACTAAAAGATTCTTGGTGTCAATGGGAGGTTTGGGCTTAAGTCTATAAAATGATTTCTTTGCTAACTTAAGGAATTTATCAATGAAAGATCTAGGGTACTTTAACTTAGATCCAATAGAATATATCATCTCAAACTCATCATACATATTACTAAAGCAGATAAGGCTAACGCTGTTGTGATTTTAGACAAAATTAACTATCTATCTAAAATGAATGATCTTCTAAATGATAACACAACATATTCTAAACTTAGTAAAAATCCCTTAGAAGCAATTAACTCTCACTTCAATAAAGAAATGAAGTTGTTGTTGAAAGGTAACATTTCTCTTATCTAAAATTTGTCATCTTCGTCCCCTTCATTGCCATATATGTATGGACTTATCAAAACACACAAACAGAATTTTCCAGAAAGACCTATAGTGAGTTCAGTAGGCTCCATCACATATAAACTGTCAAAAAGGTTAGTCTCCTTATTAAGCCCTTTAGTGGGTAAGGTATCAAATTATAATATCATGAACAATATAGATTTAGTCAACAAGTTAAACAATATCAATATTAATTTTGATTTCAAACTAGTTAGATTTGATGTTTCCTCAGTTTTCACTAAAGTTCCAGTTGATGACCTTTTAGAATATTTATTTGATGTCTTGGATGATATTCATTTACCCGTTTCAAACCTTAATTTCATTGAACTGATAAAATTGTGTATAAAAGACTGTGTATTTCAATTTAATGGAGATTATTATGCTCAAAAATTTGGTATGGCAATGGGTAACCCTCTTTCACCTGTACTAAGTAATCTTTACATGGAATTTTTTGAAACAAAATTACTAAAGGATATCTTACCTTCTAATGCAATTTGGTTTAGGTATGTAGGTGATGTTGTTTGTTTTTGGCCAACAAATGAAAATTTACAAATATTTCTCACCTTACTTAACAATCTAGTACCTTCCATCAAATTCACTGTAGTAAATGAAAGTAATGGTATGTGACCTTTTTTAGATTGCATGATCCATAGACAAGGAAACAAGTTTACGTTTAGCATATACAAAAAACCCACCAATGTATGCTCATATATCCATTATTACTCATCTCAACATGACAGAGTTGAATTATCATCATTTCAATCTATGTTCCTTAGGGCATTACGTATTTGCAGTCCAGAGTTTATTGATGATGAGTTTGAGAAGATATATTCTATTGGATCTAAGTTAAAGTACCCTAGATCTTTCATTGATAAATCCCTTAAGTTACCAAAGAAATCATTTTATAGAGTTGATCCCAAAACTCCCATTGACACCAAGAATCTTTTAGTTCTCCCTTTTAATAATAATTTCACTTTGCTTCCCATGTGGCTTAAATCCTTTAATGTAAATGTTGCCTTTAGCAACAATGATACTATAAAGAATATCTTAATCAGGAATTCACCAGAAAATTCTCTTTGTTGCATCGATAAAATTCCTTGTGGAAACTGCTAAACTTTATGTTGGTCAGACTGGTAAGGATCTTTCTGTTAGACTTAAGCAACATAAATATAGTATAAGAACGGGACAAGAATCAAAAGCCTTGCTTAATCATGTCAAAAACTATGATCATTGTATTGACTGGAGTAACGTCATCTCAGTTGTTAACTCTAACTCAATTACCAAGAGAAATATCATTGAATCAACTATTATTGAATACACAAAGAATTATAATCTTAATTTAGTGATGGTCTATACAAATTAGATAATATATATATATATATATATATATATATATATATATATATATATATATGGAAGTGGAATATATATATGGAATATATATATGGAATATATATATATATATATATGGAGGTGGAAAGATGGAGTGAAAAAGATTTAGTGTGATTGGGGCCTGAACATGCAGGAGGGTGAAAGGAGGGCAAGGAATAGAGTGAATTGGATCGATGTGGTATACCGGGGTTGACGTGCTGTCAGTGGATTGAATCAGGGCATGTGAAGCGTCTGGGGTAAACCATGGAAAGTTGTGTGGGGTCTCGATGTGGAAAGGGAGCTGTGGTTTCGGGCATTATTGCATGACAGCTAGAGACTGAGTGTGAGCGAATGGGGCCTTTGTTGTCTTTTCCTAGTGCTACCTCCCAAACATGAGGGGGGAGGGGGATTGTATTCCATGAGTGGCGAGGTGGCGATGGGAATGAATAAAGGCAGACAATGTTAATTGTGTGCATGGGTATATATGTATGTGTCTGTGTGTGTATATATATGTGTACATTGAGATGTATAGGTATGTATATTTGCGTGTGTGGAGGTGTATGTATATACATTGTGTATGGGGGTGGGTTGGGCCATTTCTTTCGTCTGTTTCCTTGCGCTACCTCGCAAACGCGGGAGACAGCGACAAAGCAAAATAAAAAAAAATAATATATATATATATATATATATATATATATATATATATATATATATATATATATATATATATATACATATATATATATATATGTATATATATCTGTGTACAGAATGGAAAAAGGTGAGAACAATGGAAGTAAGGGGAGTGGGGGAGGAATGGGATGTATTTAGGGAATCAGTGATGGATTGCGCAAAAGATGCTTGTGGCATGAGAAGAGTGGGAGGTGGGATGTTTAGAAAGGGTAGTGAGTGGTGGGATGAAGAAGTAAGAGTATTAGTGAAAGAGAAGAGAGAGGCATTTGGACGATTTTTGCAGGGAAAAAATGCAATTGAGTGGGAGAAGTATAAAAGAAAGAGACAGGAGGTCAAGAGAAAGGTGCAAGAGGTGAAAAAAAGGGCAAATGAGAGTTGGGGTGAGAGACTATCAGTAAATTTTAGGGAGAATAAAAAGATGTTCTGGAAGGAGGTAAATAGGGTGCGTAAGACAAGGGAGCAAATGGGAACTTCAGTGAAGGGCGTAAATGGGGAGGTGATAACAAGTAGTGGTGATGTGAGAAGGAGATGGAATGAGTATTTTGAAGGTTTGTTGAATGTGTCTGATGACAGAGTGGCAGATATAGGGTGTTTTGGTCGAGGTGGTGTGCAAAGTGAGAGGGTTAGGGAAAATGATTTGGTAAACAGAGAAGAGGTAGTAAAAGCTTTGCGGAAGATGAAAGCCGGCAAGGCAGCAGGTTTGGATGGTATTGCAGTGGAATTTATTAAAAAAGGGGGTGACTGTATTGTTGACTGGTTGGTAAGGTTATTTAATGTATGTATGACTCATGGTGAGGTGCCTGAGGATTGGCGGAATGCGTGCATAGTGCCATTGTACAAAGGCAAAGGGGATAAGAGTGAGTGCTCAAATTACAGAGGTATAAGTCTGTTGAGTATTCCTGGTAAATTATATGGGAGGGTATTGATTGAGAGGGTGAAGGCATGTACAGAGCATCAGATTGGGGAAGAACAGTGTGGTTTCAGAAGTGGTAGAGGATGTGTGGATCAGGTGTTTGCTTTGAAGAATGTATGTGAGAAATACTTAGAAAAGCAAATGGATTTGTATGTAGCATTTATGGATCTGGAGAAGGCATATGATAGAGTTGATAGAGATGCTCTGTGGAAGGTATTAAGAATATATGGTGTGGGAGGCAAGTTGTTAGAAGCAGTGAAAAGTTTTTATCGAGGATGTAAGGCATGTGTACGTGTGGGAAGAGAGGAAAGTGATTGGTTCTCAGTGAATGTAGGTTTGCGGCAGGGGTGTGTGATGTCTCCATGGTTGTTTGATTTGTTTATGGATGGGGTTGTTAGGGAGGTGAATGCAAGAGTTTTGGAAAGAGGGGCAAGTATGAAGTCTGTTGGGGATGAGAGAGCTTGGGAAGTGAGTCAGTTGTTGTTCGCTGATGATACAGCGCTGGTGGCGGATTCATGTGAGAAACTGCAGAAGCTGGTGACGGAGTTTGGTGGAGTGTGTGGAAGAGGAGAGTTGGGAGTAGATGTGAATAGGAGCAAGATTGTTGGGTACAGTGGGGTTGAGGGTCAAGTCAGTTGGGAGGTGAGTTTGAATGGAGAAAAACAGGAGGAAGTGAAGTGTTTTAGATATCTGGGAGTGGATCTGTCAGCGGATGGAACCATGGAAGCGGAAGTGGATCATAGGGTGGGGGAGGGGGCGAAAATTTTGGGAGCCTTGAAAAATGTGTGGAAGTCGAGAACATTATCCCGGAAAGCAAAAATGGGTATGTTTGAAGGAATAGTAGTTCCAACAATGTTGTATGGTTGCGAGGCGTGGGCTATGGAGAGAGTTGTGCGCAGGAGGATGGATGTGCTGGAAATGAGATGTTTGAGGACAATGTGTGGTGTGAGGTGGTTTGATCGAGTAAGTAACGTAAGGGTAAGAGAGATGTGTGGAAATAAAAAGAGCGTGGTTGAGAGAGCAGAAGAGGGTGTTTTGAAATGGTTTGGGCACATGGAGAGAATGAGTGAGGAAAGATTGACAAAGAGGATATATGTGTCGGAGGTGGAGGGAACGAGGAGAAGAGGGAGACCAAATTGGAGGTGGAAAGATGGAGTGAAAAGGATTTTGTGTGATCGGGGCCTGAACATGCAGGAGGGTGCAAGGAGGGCAAGGAATAGAGTGAATTGGAGCGATGTGGTATACAGGGGTTGACGTGCTGTCAGTGGATTGAATCAAGGCATGTGAAGCGTCCGGGGTAAACCATGGAAAGCTGTGTAGGTATGTATATTTGCGTGTGTGGACTTGTGTATGTACATGTGTATGGGGGGGGTTGGGCCATTTCTTTCGTCTGTTTCCTTGCGCTACCTCGCAAACGCGGGAGACAGCGACAAAGTATAAAAAAAAAAAAACATATATATATATATATATATATATATATATATATATATATATATATATATATATATATATATATATATATATATATATATATATATATATATATATATATATATATATATATATACATATATATATACATATATATATACATATATATATGTATATATATATATATATATATATATATATATATATATATATATATATATATTTTTTTTTTTTTTTTTTTCTTACTATTCGCCATTTCCCGCGTTCGCGAGGTAGCGTTAAGAACAGAGGAATGGGCCTCCGAGGGAACATCCTCACCTGGCCCCCTTCTCTGTTCCTTCTTTTGGAAAAAAAAAAAAAAAAAAAAAAAAAAAAATGAGGGGAGGATATATATATATATATATATATATATATATATATATATATATATATATATATTTTTTTTTTTTTTCTTTCATACTATTCGCCATTTCCCGCATCAGTGAGGTAGCGTTAAGAACAGAGGACTGGGCCTCTGAGGAAACATCCTCATCCAGCCCCCTTCTCTGTTCCTTCCTTTGGGAAAAAAAAAAAAGGCGACTAAAAGGGGAGGGAGCGGGTGGCTGGAAATCCTCCCCTCTCGTTTTTTTTTAATTTTCCAAAAGAAGGAACAGAGAAGGGGGTCAGGTGAGGATATTCCCTCTAAGGCCCAGTCCTCTGTTCTTAACGCTACCTCGCTAATGCGGGAAATGGCGAATAGTATGAAAGAAAAGAAAATATATATATATATATTTTTTCTTTTATACTTTGTCGCTGTCTCCCGCGTTTGCGAGGTAGCGCAAGGAAACAGACGAAAGAAATGGCCCAACCCCCCCCCATACACATGTATATACATACGTCCACACACGCACATATACATACCTACACAGCTTTCCATGGTTTACCCCAGACGCTTCACATGTCTTGATTCAATCCACTGACAGCACGTCAACCCCGGTATACCACATTGCTCCAATTCACTCTATTCCTTGCCCTCCTTTCACCCTCCTGCAAGTTCAGGCCCCGATCACACAAAATCTTTTTCACTCCATCTTTCCACCTCCAATTTGGTCTCCCTCTTCTCCTCGTTCCCTCCACATCCGACACATATATCTTCTTGGTCAACCTTTCCTCACTCATTCTCTCCATGTGCCCAAACCATTTCAAAACACCCTCTTCTGCTCTCTCAACCACGCTCTTTTTATTTCCACACATCTCTCTCACCCTTACGTTACTTACTCGATCAAACCACCTCACACCACACATTGTCCTCAGACATCTCATTTCCAGCACATCCATCCTCCTGCGCACAACTCTATCCATAGCCCACGCCTCGCAACCATACAACATTGTTGGAACCACTATTCCTTCAAACATACCCATTTTTGCTTTCCGAGATAATGTTCTCGACTTCCACACATTCTTCAAGGCTCCCAGAATTTTCGCCCCCTCCCCCACCCTATGGTCCAATTCTGCTTCCATGGTTCCATCCGCTGCCAGATCCACTCCCAGATATCTAAAACACTTCACTTCCTCCAGTTTTTCTCCATTCACACTCACCTCCCAATTTACTTGACCCTCAACCCTACTGTACCTAATGACCTTGCTCTTATTCACATTTACTCTTAACTTTCTTCTTCCACACACTTTACCAAACTCAGTCACCAGCTTCTGCAGTTTCTCACATGAATCAGCCACCAGCGCTGTATCATCAGCGAACAACAACTGACTCACTTCCCAAGCTCTCTCATCCCCAACAGACTTCATACTTGCCCCTCTTTCCAAAACTCTTGCCTTTACCTCCCTAACAACCCCATCCATAAACAAATTAAACAACCATGGAGACATCACACATCCCTGCCGCAAACCTACATTCACTGAGAACCAATCACTTTCCTCTCTTCCTACACGTACACATGCCTTACATCCTCGATAAAAACTTTTCCCTGCTTCTAACAACTTGCCTCCCACACCATATATTCTTAATACCTTCCACAGAGCATCTCTATCAACTCTATCATATGCCTTCTCCAGATCCATAAATGCTACATACAAATCCATTTGCTTTTCTAAGTATTTCTCACATACATTCTTCAAAGCAAACACCTGATCCACACATCCTCTACCACTTCTGAAACCACACTGCTCTTCCCCAATCTGATGCTCTGTACATGCCTTCACCCTCTCAGTCAATACCCTCCCATACAATTTACCAGGAATACTCAACAAACTTATACCTCTGTAATTTGAGCACTCACTCTTATCCCCTTTTCCTTTGTACAATGGCACTATGCACGCATTCCTCCAATCCTCAGGCACCTCACCATGAGTCATACATACATTAAATAACCTTACCAACCAGTCAACAATACAATCACCCCCTTTTTTAATAAATTCCACTGCAATACCATCCAAGCCTGCTGCCTTGCCGGCTTTCATCTTCCGCAAAGCTTTCACTACCTCTTCTCTGTTTACCAAATCGTTTTCCCTAACCCTCTCACTTTGCACACCACCTCGACCAAAACACCCTATATCTGCGACTCTATCATCAGACACATTCAACAAACCTTCAAAATACTCACTCCATCTCCTTCTCACATCACCACTACTTGTTATCACCTCCCCATTTGCGCCCTTAACTAAAGTTCCCATTTGCTCCCTTGTCTTACGCACTTTATTTACCTCCTTCCAGAACATCTTTTTATTCTCCCTAAAATTTAATGACACTCTCTCACCCCAACTCTCATTTGCCCTTTTTTTCACCTCTTGCACCTTTCTCTTGACCTCCTGTCTCTTTCTTTTATACATCTCCCACTCAATTGCATTTTTTCCCTGCAAAAATCGTCCAAATGCCTCTCTCTTCTCTTTCACTAATACTCTTACTTCTTCATCCCACCACTCACTACCCTTTCTAATCAACCCACCTCCCACTCTTCTCATGCCACAAGCATCTTTTGCGCAATCCATCACTGACTCCCTAAATACATCCCATTCCTCCCCCACTCCCCTTACTTCCATTGTTCTCACCTTTTTCCATTCTGTACACAGTCTCTCCTGGTACTTCCTCACACAGGTCTCCTTCCCAAGCTCACTTACTCTCACCACCCTCTTCACCCCAACATTCACTCTTCTTTTCTGAAAACCCATACAAATCTTCACCTTAGCCTCCACAAGATAATGATCAGACATCCCTCCAGTTGCACCTCTCAGCACATTAACATCCAAAAGTCTCTCTTTCGCACGCCTGTCAATTAACACGTAATCCAATAACGCTCTCTGGCCATCTCTCCTACTTACATAAGTGTACTTATGTATATCTCGCTTTTTAAACCAGGTATTCCCAATCATCAGTCCTTTTTCAGCACATAAATCTACAAGCTCTTCACCATTTCCATTTACAACACTGAACACCCCATGTATACCAATTATTCCCTCAACTGCCACATTACTCACCTTTGCATTCAAATCACCCATCACTATAACCCGGTCTTGTGCATCAAAACCGCTAACACACTCATTTAGCTGCTCCCAAAACACTTGCCTCTCATGATCTTTCTTCTCATGCCCAGGTGCATATGCACCAATAATCACCCACCTCTCTCCATCAACTTTCAGTTTTACCCATATTAGTCGAGAATTTACTTTCTTACATTCTATCACATACTCCCACAACTCCTGTTTCAGGAGTATTGCCACTCCTTCCCTTGCTCTTGTCCTCTCACTAACCCCTGACTTTACTCCCCAGACATTCCTCGCGTGTCGTAGAAAGCGACTAGAGGGGACGGGAGCGGGGGGCCAGAAATCCTCCCCTCCTTGTATTAACTTTCTAAAATGGGAAACAGAAGAAGGAGTCACGCGGGGAGTGCTCATCCTCCTCGAAGGCTCAGATTGGGGTGCCTAAATGTGTGTGGATGTAACCAAGATGTGAAAAAAGGAGAGATAGGTAGTATGTTTGAGGAAAGGAACCTGGATGTTTTGGCTCTGAGTGAAACGAAGCTCAAGGGTAAAGGAGAAGAGTGGTTTGGGAATATATATATATATATATATATATATATATATATATATATATATATATATATATATATATATATATACCCTGGGAATAGGGAAGAAAGAATACTTCCCACGCATTCCTCACGTGTCGTACAAGGCAACTAAAGGGGACGGGAGCGGGGGGGCCAGAAACCCTCCCCTCCTTGTATTTTGACTTTCTAAAAGGGGAAACAGAAGAGGGAGGCACGCGGGGAGTGCTCGTCCTCCTCGACTGCTCAGATTGGGGTGTCTGAATGTGTGTTGATGCAACCAAGATGAGGAAAAAGGATAGATAGGTAGTATGTTTGAGGAAAAGAACCTGGATGTTTTGGCTCTGAGTAAAACGAAGCTCAAGGGTAAAGGGGAAGAGTGGTTTGGGAATGTCTTGGGAGTAAAGTCAGGGGTTAGTGAGTGGACAAGAACAAGGGAAGGAGTAACACTACTCCTGAAACAGGAGTTGTGGGAGTATGTGATAGAGTGTAAGAAAGTAAATTATAGATTGATATGGGTAAAAATGAAAATTGATGGAGAGTGATGGGGGATTATTGGTGCATATGCACCTGGGTATGAGAAGAAAGATCATGAGAGGCAAATGTTTTGGGAGCAGCTGAATGAGCGTGTTAGTGGTTTTGATGCACAAGACCGGGTTATAGTGATGGGTGATTTGAATGTAAAGGTGAGTAATGTGGCAGTTGAGGGAATGATTGGTATACATGGGTATTCAGTGTTGTAAATGGAAATAGTGAAAGCTTGTAGATTTATGTGCTGAAAAAGGACTGGTGATTGGGAATGCCTGGTTTAAAAAGCGAGATATACATAAGTATACGTATGCAAGTAGGTGAGATGGCCAGAGAGCGCTATTGATTACGTGTTAATTGATAGGCGCGCGAAAGAGAGACTTTTGGATGTTAATGGGCTGAGAGGTGCAACTGGAGGGATGTCTGATCATTATCTTATGGAGGCGAAGGTGAAGATTTGTATGGGTTTTCAAAAAAGAAGAGAGAATGTTAGGGTGAAGAGGGTGGCGAGAATAAGTAAGCTTGGGAAGGAGTTTTGTGAGAGAATGTACCAGAAGAGACTGAGTACAGAATGGAAAAAGGTGAGAACAAAGGAGGTAAGGGGAGTGGGGGAGTATTGGGATGTATTTAGGGAAGCAGTGATGGCTTGCACAAAAGATGCTTGTGGCATGAGAAGCGTGGGAGGTGGGTTGATTAGAAAGGGTAGTGAGTGGTGGGATGAAGAAATAAGATTATTTGTGAAAGAGAAGAGAGAGGCATTTGGACGATTTTTGCAGGGAAAAAATGCAAATGAGTGGGAGATGTTTAAAAGAAAGAGGCAAGAGGTCAAGAGAAAGGTGCAAGAGGTGAAAAATAGGGCAATTGAGAGTTGGGGTGAGAGAGTATCATTAAATTTTAGGGAGAATAAAAAGATGTTTTGGAAGGAGGTAATTAAAGTGCGTAAGACAATGGAGCAAATGGGAACTTCAGTGAAGGGGGCTAATGGGGAGGTGATAACAAGTAGGGGTGATGTGAGAAGGAGATGCAGTGAGTATTTTCAAGGTTTGTTGAATGTGTTTGATGATAGAGTGGCAGATATAGGGTGTTTTGGTCGAGGTGGTGTGCAAAGTGAGAGGGTTGGGGAAAATGATTTGGTACACAGAGAAGAGGTAGTAAAAGCTTTGAAGAAGATGAAAGCCGGCAAGGCAGCAGGTTTAGAAGGTGTTGCAGTGGAATCTTTTAAAAAAGGGGGTGACTGTATGGTTGACTGGTTGGTAAGGTTATTTAATGTATGTATGACTCATGGTGAGGTGCCTGAGGATTGGCGGAATGCTTGGATAGCACCATTGTACGAAAGCAAAGGGGATAAGAGTGAGTGCTCAAATTACAGAGGTATAAGTTTGTTGAGTATTCCTGGTAAATTATATGGGAGGGTATTGATTGAGAGGGTGAAGGCATGTACAGAGCATCAGATTGGGGAAGAGCAGTGTGGTTTCAGAAGTGGTAGAGGATGTGTGGATCAGGTGTTTGCTTTGAAGAATGTATGTCAGAAATACTTAGAAAAGCAAATGGATTTGTATGTAGCATTTATGGATCTGGAGAAGGCATATGATAGAGTTGATAGAGATGCTCTGTGGAAGGTATTAAGAATATATGGTGTGGGAGGCAAGTTGTTAGGAGCAGTGAAAAGTTTTTATCGAGGATGTAAGGCATGTGTACGTGTAGGAAGAGAGGAAAGTGATTGGTTCTCAGTGAATGTAGGTTTGCGGCAGGGGTATGTGATGTCTCCATGGTTGTTTAATTTGTTTATGGATGGGGCTGTTAGGGAGGTGAATGCAATAGTTTTGGAAAGAGGGACAAGTATGCAGTCTGTTGTGGATGAGAGAGCTGGGGAAGTGAGTCAGTTGTTGTTCGCTGATGATACAGCGCTGGTGGCTGATTCATGTGAGAAACAGCAGAAGCTGGTGACTGAGTTTGGTAAAGTGTGTGAAAGAAGAAAGTTAAGAACAAATGTGAATAAGAGCAAGGTTATTTGGTACAGTCGGGTTGAGGGTCAAGTCAATTGGGAGGTAAGTTTGAATGGAGAAAAACTGGAGCAGTAAAGTGTTTTAGATATCTGGGAGTGGATCTGGCAGCGGATGGAACCATGGAAGCGGAAGTGAATCATAGGATGGGGGAGGGGGCGAAAATTCTGGGAGCGTTGAAGAATGTGTGGAAGTCGAGAACATTATCTCGGAAAGCAAAAATGGGTATGTTTGAAGAAATAGTGGTTCCAACAATGTTGTATGGTTGCGAAGCGTGGGCTATGGATAGATTTGTGCGCAGGAGGGTGGATGTGCTGGATATGAGATGTTTGAGGACAATATGTGGTGTGAGGTGGTTTGATCGAGTAAGTAATGTAAGGGTAAGAGAGATGTGTGGAAATAAAAAGAGCGTGGTTGAGAGAGCAGAAGAGGGTGTTTTGAAATGGTTTGGGCACATGGAGAGAATGAGTGAGGAAAGATTGACCAAGAGGATATATGTGTCGGAGGTGGAGGGAACGAGGAGAAGTGGGAGACCAAATTGGAGGTGGAAAGATGGAGTGAAAAAGATTTTGTGTGATCGGGGCCTGAACATGCAGGATGGTGAAAGGCGGGCAAGGAATAGAGTGAATTGGATCGATGTGGTATACCGGGGTTGACGTGCTGTCAGTGGATTGAATCAGGGCATGTGAAGCGTCTGGGGTAAACCATGGAAAGCTGTGTAGGTATGTATATTTGCGTGTGTGGACGTGTATGTATATCCATGTGTATGGGGGGGGGTTGGGCCATTTCTTTCGTCTGTTTCCTTGCGCTACCTCGCAAACGCGGGAGACAGCGACAAAGCAAAAAAAAGAAAAGAAGAAAAAAAGAAAAAAAAAAAAAAATATATATATATATATATATATATATATATATATATATATATATATATATATATATATATATATATATATATATTTATATATATATATTTATATATATATATATATATATATATATATATATATATATATATATATATATATATATATATATATATATATTTTTTTTTTTTTTTCCAAAAGAAGGAACAGAGGGGGCCAGGTGAGGATATTCCAAAAAAGGCCCAGTCCTCTGTTCTTAACGCTACCTCGCTATCGCGGGAAATGGCGAATAGTATAAAAAAAAAAAAATATATATATATATATATATATATATATATATATATATATATATATATATATATATATATATATATATATCATTAACTTATTCATTTTGATTTGTCGCTGTCTCCCGCGTTAGTGAGATAGCGCAAGGAAACAGACGAAAGAATGGCCCAACCCGCCCACATACACATGTATATACGTACACGTCCACACACGCAAATATACATACCTATACATCTCAATGTATACATATATATACACACACAGACATATACATATATACACATGTACATAATTCATACTGTCTGCCTTTATTCATTCTCATCGCCACCCCGCCACACATGAAATAACAACCCCCTCCCCCCGCATGTGCGCGAGGTAGCGCTAGGAAAAGACAACAAAATCCATATTCGTTCTCACTCAGTCTATAATTGTCGCATAATGCACTGAAACTACAGCTCCCTTTCCACATCCATGGCCCACAGAACTTTCCATGGTTTACCCCAGACACTTCACACGCCCTGGTTCAATCCATTGACAGTACGTCGACCCCGGTATACCACATCGTGCCAATTCACTCTATTCCTTGCACACCTTTCCCTCTCCTGCATGTTCGCGCCCCGATCACTCAAAATCTTTTTTCACTCCATCTTTCCACCCCCAATTTGGTCTCCCACTTCTCGTTCCCTCCACCTCTGACACATATATCCTCTTGATCAATCTTTCCTTTCTCATTCTCTCCATGTGACCAAACCATTTCAAGACACCCTCTTCTACTCTCTCAACCTCACTCTTTTTATTACCACACATCTCGATCATACCACCTAACACCACATATTGTCCTCAAACATCTCATTTCTAGCATATCCACCCTCCTCCGCACAACTCTATCTATAACCCACGCCTTGCAACTATATAACATTGTTGGAACCACTATTCCTTCAAACATTCACATTTTTGCTTTCTGTGATAATGTTCTCGACTTCCATACATTCTTCAACGCTCTCAGAACTTTCGCCCCCTCCCCCACCATATGATTCACCTCCGCTTACATTTTTACATCCGCTGCCAAATCCACTCCCAGATATTTAAAAAAACACTTCACTTCCTTCAGTTTTTTTTTCCATTCAAACTTACCCCCCAATTGACTTGTCCCTCAACCCTACTGTACCTAATAACTTTGCTCCTATTCACATTTACTTTCAGCTTTCTTCTTTCACACGCTTTACCAAACTCAGTCACCAGCTTCTGCAGTTTCTCACCCGAATTAGCCACTAGCGCTCTATCATCAGCGAACAACAACTGACTCAGTTCCTAAGCTCTCTCATCCACAACAGACTGCGTACTTGCCATTCTTTCCAAAACTATTGCATTCACCTCCCTAACAACCCCATCCACATATATATAAATATAAACGCCCATATACGCCATATACATACATATACATATCAACATGTACATATATATACATATACATACACACACATATACATAAATACACATGCACATATTCATACTTGCTGCCTTCATCCATTCTCGTCACTACCCCACCACACAGGAAACACATCGCCATTATCTAGAGCACTATCACATCTCTCGGAAAACAAGCAAGATATCTTAATCCTTCTTATTTTTGTTACTGTAAAGTGTTACTATTGAAAAGAACTTGTACAAGCATTTTCGAAGGAAGCTTTCATGAGAAGTTCTGCTTATGATAAAATTGTTGCTGGACCCTCGTGCAGAGGTTACCCTGGGGTGGTGGAGTGTGGAGAGCAAGGTCCTGGATAGCCAGGTATAGGGCCTGGACGGTGTTCCGGAGACTATGGTGTAGGAGGATATCTTCTACGTGTGCCTTCCCACCTACTGCCACCACTCGTGTCTCTGGCCACCAATACAACATCGATGATTCTAGAAATCTGTTTATAAGCATATAAGAGGATATGTTATGTTAGTAAGGTGAGCTTAGATATCGCCCCTACATATGAGACTTTACACTTCTTCCTGCAACATATGATGACCAATCTTATTATAGCCATAGAAGAATCTCTTAAACGAAAGTTTTAGTGAAATAGAGGAGTTCCCAGCATATATTTGTATACGTATGAATGAATCATTATTCATCGTTATAGAACCCTTGGATCCCTTTAATGGTACTCTTGAAGTTTCTGTGAAGTGCACTGGCAAAGAGCAAGAAAAGCATGGACTCCTTTAGAGGGAGAAGAATTTCCTTGATGACACACACACAGACACAGACACACACACACACACACACACACACACACACACACACACACACACACACACACACACACACACACACACACACACACACACACACACACACACACACACACACACACACACACACACACACACACACACGCACACACACACACACATAAACACACACAGGAGTCATTCGGGGAGTGCTCATCCTCCTCGAAGGCTCAGATTGGGGTGTCTAAATATGTGTGGATGTAGCCAGGATGAGAAAAAAAAGGAAAGTTGGTAGCATGTTTGAGGAAAGGAACCTGGATGTTTTGGCTCTGAGTGAAATGAAGCTCAAGAGTAAAAGGGAAGAGTGGTTTGGGAATGTCTTGGGAGTAAAGTCAGGGGTTAGTGAGAGGACAAGAGCAAGGGAAGGAGTAGCACTACTCCTGAAACAGCAGTTGTGGGAATATGTGATAGAGTGAAAGTATGTTCTATATTGATATGGGTAAAACTGAAAGTGGATGGAGAGAGATGGGTGATTATTGGCGCTAATGCACCTGGGCATGAGAAGAAAGATCATGAGAGGCAAGTGATTTGGGAGCAGCTGAATGAGTGTGTTAGCAGCTTTGATGCAAGGATTGGTTGGTAAGGATATTCATTGTATGTATCGATCATGGTGAGGTGCCTGAGGTTTGGCGGAATGCATGCATATTGCCACTGTACAAGGGCGAAGGGGATAAAAGTGAGTGCTCAAAATACAAAGGAATACGTTTGAGCATTCCTGGGAAATTATATAGTATTTCATTAAATGCGAAGGTGAAGGTATGTACAGAGCATCAGACTGGGGAAGAGCAGTGGAGTTTCAGACGTGGTAGAGGATCTGTGGATCACGTGTTTCTTTTGAGGAAAGCATGTGACCACTCACTACCCTTTCTAGTCAACCCACCTACCACTCTTCTCATGCCACAAGCATCTTTTGCGCAATCCATCACTGATTCCCTAAATACATCCCATTCCTCCCCCACTCCCCTTACTTCCATTGTTCTCACCTTTTTCCAATCTATACTCAGTCTCTCCTGGTACTTCCTCACACAAGTCTCCTTCCCAAGCTCACTCACTCTCACCACCCTCTTCACACCAACATTCACTCCTCTTTCCTGAAAACCCATACAAATCTTCACCTTAGCCTCCACATGATAATGATCAGACATCCCTCCAGTTGCACCTCTCAGCACATTAACATCCAAAAGTAGGAAGAGAGGAAAGTGATTGGTTCTCAGTGAATGTAGGTTTGCGGCAGGGGTGTGTGATGTCTCCATGGTTGTTTAATTTGTTTATGGATGGGGTTGTTAGGGAGGTGAATGCAAGAGTTTTGGAAAGAGTGGCAAGTATGAAGTCTGTTGGGGATGAGAGAGCTTGGGAAGTGAGTCAGTTGTTGTTCGCTGATGATACAGCGCTGGTGGCTGATTCATGTGAGAAACTGCAGAAGCTGGTGACTGAGTTTGGTAAAGTGTGTGAAAGAAGAAAGTTAAGAGTAAATGTGAATAAGAGCAAGGTTATTAGGTACAGTAGGGTTGAGGGTCAAGTCAATTGGGAGGTAAGTTTGAATGGAGAAAAACTGGAGGAAGTAAAGTGTTTTAGATATCTGGGAGTGGATCTGGCAGCGGATGGAACCATGGAAGCGGAAGTGGATCATAGGGTGGGGGAGGGGGAGAAAATTCTGGGAGCCTTGAAGAATGTGTGGAAGTCGAGAACATTATCTCGGAAAGCAAAAATTGGTATGTTTGAAGGAACAGTGGTTCCAACAATGTCGTATGGTTGCGAGGCGTGGGCTATGAATAGAGTTGTGCGCAGGAGGATGGATGTGCTGGAAATGAGATGTTTGAGGACAATGTGTGGTGTGAGGTGGTTTGATCGAGTAAGTAACGTAAGGGTAAGAGAGATGTGTGGAAATAAAAAGAGCGTGGTTGAGAGAGCAGAAGAGGGTGTTTTGAAATGGTTTGGGCACATGGAGAGAATGAGTGAGGAAAGATTGACCAAGAGGATATATGTGTCGGAGGTGGAGGGAACGAGGAGAAGTGGGAGACCAACTTGGAGGTGGAAAGATGGAGTGAAAAAGATTTTGTGTGATCGGGGCCTGAACATGCAGGAGGGTGAAAGGAGGGCAAGGAATAGAGTGAATTGGATCGATGTGGTATACCGGGGTTGACGTGCTGTCAGTGGATTGAATCAGGGCATGTGAAGCGTCTGGGGTAAACCATGGAAAGCTGTGTAGGTATGTATATTTGCGTGTGTGGACGTATGTATATACATGTGCATGGGGGTGAGTTGGGCCAATTCTTTCGTCTGTTTCCTTGCGCTACCTCGCAAACGCGGGAGACAGCGACAAAGCAAAAAAAAGAAAAATATATATATATATATATATATATATATATATATATATATATATATATATATATATATATATATATATATATATATATATATATATATATATATATATATATATATATCTATATATATATATATACACACACAGACATATACATAATTCATACTGTCTGCCTTTATTAATTCCCATCGCCATCCCACCACACATGATATAACAACCCCCTCCCCCCTCATGTGTGCGAGGTAGCGCTAGGAAAAGAAAACAAAGGCCACATTCGTTCACACTCAGTCTCTAGCTGTCATGTAATAATGCACCGAAACCACAGCTCCCTTTCCACATCCAGGCCCCACACAACTTTCCATGGTTTATCCCAGACCCTTCACATGCCCTGGTTCAATCCATTGACAGCACGTCGACCCCGGTATACCACATCGTTCCAATTCACTCTATTCCTTGCACGCCTTTCAACCTCCTGCATGTTCAGGCCCCGATCACACAGAATCTTTTTCACTTCATCTTTCCACCTCCAATTTGGTCTCCCACTTCTCCTCATGCCCTCCACCTCTGACACATATATCCTCTTGGTCAATCTTTCCTCAGTCATTCTCTCCATTTCCAGCACATCCATCCTCCTTCACACAACTCTATCCATAGCCCACGCCTCGCAACCATATAACATTGTTGGAACCACTATTCTTTCAAAACATATCAAAAAAGATATGCAAACTAATTAAATTCTGATCACACATGTCATGCCTTTAATCTAAGCAGAAAGAAAACTATGGTAAAAATCTTTGAGAAATAGCAACCAAAAAAAGAATTAAAAATTAACACTGAATTATGAAAATGCTATTATTACAATTCATAAAGGGAGACTCAGGGATATTCCTACTCCAAGCTTAAGACTATGACTTGCATAGCATTCTCATGTGTGGAAAACATTCAATACAAGACGATGTAATGAGTAATACCTACATGATAATGATTAAAAGTCAATATACAATGTAAATAAAGCCTTCTCAAATTATCAGAAGGTTCACCTATTAATGGTACTGGCTCATCTATCACCTTTAAGGCCACGCAGATATCAGAAAGTCTTCTTCTGATGCAACAAACTAATGGCAAAAGGGATTACAAGTGTGCAATATCATCTGACTGCCTAGTGAATGTTAACTTAAAAAACTTGGTTCAGTTTATCAATAAATATCAAAGAATACTTAGAAGCCTTCATATATCTTTCATTAAATTGTAAAACCTATAGGGATCTGGAATTATAGTACCAATAAGAACAATACCTATGCTTGTCTCTTACCATATTCTATAAAAACAAGAGAATTATAAGCAAAAGTTTTTCATTAGAACTTCCTTATGAAAGAATTTCATAATTGTAAATGTTAATATGGGCAGGATTTCTAATCCCTGCTGAAAAGTGAGGGCTTGAGGTAAACTATCATCATTTGTCAGATTTTGGTAATATGGCAGAACTTTAAGTTACCCTAAGTAAATGCTATTACATGGCTACTAAAGGATGGTGGGACCCCCACTTGATTGTATGGAAGATTATTGAACATAATCATTCATATATTACAATCCTGAATAGGATTATATATATATATATTATATATATATAATATAAATATATATATATATATATATATATATATATATATATATATATATATATATATATATATATATATATATATATATATATATGTATATATATATATATATATATATATATATATATATATATATATATATATATATATATATATATATATATATATATATATATATATATATATATATATATATATATATACATATATATATATATATATATATATATATATATATATATATATATAATATTATATATATATATATATATATATATATATATATATATATATATATATATATATATATATATATATATATATATATATATATATTAGTGAAAGAGAAGAGAGAGGCAGAGGAAATTCAGTGGGAGATGTATAAAAGAAAGAGACAGGAGGTCAAGTGAAAGGTGCAAGAGGTGAAGAAAAGGGCAAATGAGAGTTGGGGTGAGAGAGTATCATTAAATTTTAGGGAGAATAAAAAGATGTTCTGGAAGGAGGTAAATAAAGTGCGTAAGACAAGGGAGCAAATGGGAACTTCAGTGAAGGGCGCAAATGGGGAGGTGATAACAAGTAGTGGTGATGTGAGAAGGAGATGGAGTAAGTATTTTGAAGGTTTGTTGAATGTGTTTGATGATAGAGTGGCATATATAGGGTGTTTTGGTCGAGGTGGTGTGCAAAGTGAGAGGGTTAGGGAAAATGATTTGGTAAACAGAGAAGGGGTAGTAAAAGCTTTGCGGAAGATGAAAGCCGGCAAGGCAGCAGGTTTGGATGGTATTGCAGTGGAATTTATTAAAAAAGGGGGTGACTGTATTGTTGACTGGTTGGTAAGGTTCTTTAATGTATGTATGACTCATGGTGAGGTGCCTGAGGATTGGCGGAATGCGTGCATAGTGCCATTGTACAAAGGCAAAAGGGATAAGAGTGAGTGCTCAAATTACAGAGGTATAAGTTTGTTGAGTATTCCTGGTAAATTATATGGGAGGATATTGATTGAGAGGGTGAAGGCATGTACAGAGCATCAGATTGGGGAAGAACAGTGTGGTTTCAGAAGTGGTAGAGGATGTGTGGATCAGGTGTTTGCTTTGAAGAATGTATGTGAGAAATACTTAGAAAAGCAAATGGATTTGTATGTAGCATTTATGGATCTGGAGAAGGCATATGATAGAGTTGATAGAGATGCTCTGTGGAAGGTATTAAGAATATATGGTGTGGGAGGAAAGTTGTTAGAAGCAGTGAAAAGTTTTGATCGAGGATGTAAGGCATGTGTACGTGTAGGAAGAGAGGAAAGTGATTGGTTCTCAGTGAATGTAGGTTTGCGGCAGGGGTGTGTGATGTCTCCATGGTTGTTTAATTTGTTTATGGATGGGGTTGTTAGGGAGGTGAATGCAAGAGTTTTGGAAAGAGGGGCAAGTATGAAGTCTGTTGGGGATGAGAGAGCTTGGGAAGTGAGTCAGTTGTTGTTCGCTGATGATACAGCGCTGGTGGCTGATTCATGTGAGAAACTGCAGAAGCTGGTGACTGAGTTTGGTAAAGTGTGTGAAAGAAGAAAGTTAAGAGTAAATGTGAATAAGAGGAAGGTTATTAGGTACAGTAGGGTTGAGGGTCAAGTCAATTGGGAGGTGATTTTGAATGGAGAAAAACTGGAGGAAGTGAAGTGTTTTAGATATGTGGGAGTGGATCTGGCAGCGGATGGAACCATGGAAGCGGAAGTGGATCATAGGGTGGGGGAGGGGGCGAAAATTCTGGGAGCCTTGAAGAATGTGTGGAAGTCGAGAACATTATCTCGGAAAGCAAAAATGAGTATGTTTGAAGGAATAGTGCTTCCAACAATGTTGTATGGTTGCGAGGCGTGGGCTATGGATAGAGTTGTGCGCAGGAGGATGGATGTGCTGGAAATGAGATGTTTGAGGACAATGTGTGGTGTGAGGTGGTTTGATCGAGTAAGTAACGTAAGGGTAAGAGAGATGTGTGGAAATAAAAAGAGCGTGCTTGAGAGAGCAGAAGAGGGTGTTTTGAAATGGTTTGGGCACATGGAGAGAATGAGTGAGGAAAGATTGACCAAGAGAATATATGTGTCGGAGGTGGAGGGAACGAGGAGAAGAGGGAGACCAAATTGGAGGTGGAAAGATGGAGTGAAAAAGATTTTGTGTGATCGGGGCCTGAGCATGCAGGAGGGTGAAAGGAGGGCAAGGAATAGAGTGAATTGGAGCGATGTGGTATACCGGGGTTGACGTGCTGTCAGTGGATTGAATCAAGGCATGTGAAGCGTCTGGGGTAAACCATGGAAAGCTGTGTAGGTATGTATATTTGCGTGTGTGGACGTATGTATATACATGTGTATGGGGGTGGGTTTTTTTTTTTTTTTTTTTTTTTTTCTTTGTCGTTGTCTCCCGCGTTTGCGAGGTAGCGCAAGGAAACAGACGAAAGAAATGGCCCAACCCACCCCCATACACATGTATATACATACGTCCACACACGCAAATATACATACCTACACAGCTTTCCATGGTTTACCCCAGACGCTTCACATGCCTTGATTCAATCCACTGACAGCACGTCAACCCCGGTATACCACATCGCTCCAATTCACTCTATTCCTTGCCCTCCTTTCACCCTCCTGCATGCTCAGGCCCCGATCACACAAAATCTTTTTCACTCCATCTTTCCACCTCCAATTTGGTCTCCCACTTCTCCTCGTTCCCTCCACCTCCGACACATATATCCTCTTGGTCAATCTTTCCTCACTCATTCTCTCCATGTGCCCAAACCATTTCAAAACACCCTCTTCTGCTTTCTCAACCACGCTCTTTTTATTTCCACACATCTCTCTTACCCTTGCATTACTTACTCGATCAAACCACCTCACACCACACATTGTCCTCAAACATCTCCTTTACAGCGCATCCACCCTCCTGCGCACAACTCTATCCATAGCCCACGCCTCGCAACCACACAACATTGTTGGAACCACTATTCCTTCAAACATATCCACTTTTGCTTTCCGAGATAATGTTCTAGACTTCCACACATTCTTCAAGGCTCCCAGGATTTTCGCCCCCTCCCCCACCCTATGATTCACTTCCGCTTCCTTGGTTACATCCGCTGCCAGATCCACTCCCACATATCTAAAACACTTTACTTCCTCCAGTTTTTCTCCATTCAAACTTACCTCCCAATTGACTTGACCCTCAACCCTACTGTACCTAACAACCTTGCTCTTATTCACATTTACTCTTAACGTTCTTCTTTCAGACACTTTACCAAACTCAGTCACCAGCTTCTGCAGTTTCTCATATGAATCAGCCACCAGCGCTGTATCATCAGCGAACAACAACTGACTCACTTCCCAAGCTCTCTCATCCACAACAGACTTCATTTTTGCCCCTCTTTCCAAAACTCTTGCATTCACCTCCCTAACAACCCCATCCATAAACAAATCAAATCACACGCCCCTGCCGCAAACCTACATTCACTGAGAACCAATCACTTTCCTCTCTTCCTACACGTACACATGCCTTACATCCTCGATAAAAACTTTTCGCTGCTTGTAACAACTTGCCACCCACACCATATATTCTTAATACCTTCCACAGAGCATCTCTATCAACTCTTATCATATGCCTTCTCCAGATCCATAAATGCTACATACAAATACATTTGCTTTTCTAAGTATTTCTCACTTACATTCTTCAAAGCAAACACCTGATCCACACATCCTCCACCACTTCTGAAACCACACTGCTCTTCCACAATCTGATGCTCTGTACATGCCTTCACCCTCTCAATCAATTGTTTGAGGACAATATGTGGTGTGAGGTGGTTTGATTGAGTAAGTAATGTAAGAGTGAGAGAGATGTGTGTAAATAAAAAGAGTGTGGTTGAGAGAGCAGAAGAGGGTGTTTTGAAATGGTTTGGGCACATGGAGAGAATGAGTGGGGAAAGATTGACCGAGAGGATATATGTGTCAGAGGTGGAGGGAACGAGGAGAAGTGGGAGACCAAATTGCAGGTGGAAAGATGGAGTGAAAAAGATTTTGAGTGATCGGGGCCTGAACATGCAGGAGGGTGAAAGGCGTGCAAGGAAAAGAGTGAATTGGAACGATGTGGTATACCGGGGTCGACGTGCTGTCAATGGATTGAAACGACATGTGAAGCGTCTGGGGTAAACCATGCAAAGTGTGTGGGGCCTGGATGTGGAAAGGGAGCTGTGGTTTCGGTGCATTATTACATGACAGCTAGAGACTGAGTGTGAACGAATGGGGCCTTTGGTATTTTTCCTAGCGCTACCTCGCACACATGAGGGGGGAGGTGGTTGTTATCCCATGTGTGACGAGATGGTGATGGGAACAAATAAAGGCAGACACTATGAATTATGTACATGTGTATATATGTATACGTCTGTGTGTGTATATATATGTGTACATTGAGATGTATAGGTATGTATATTGTGCGTGTGTGAACATGTATGTATATACATGTGTAAGTGGGCGGGTTGGGCCACCTCGCTAACGCGGGAGACAGCGACAAAGCAAAGTAAATAAATAAATATAAATATAGATATATATATATATATATATATATATATATATATATATATATATATATATATATATATATATATATATATATATATATATATGTATATATATATATATATATATATGTATATATATATATATATATATATATATATATATATATATATATATATATATATATATATATATATACATATGTATATATATATACATATATATATATATATATATATATATATATATATATATATATATATATATATATATATATATATATATATATATATATATATATATATATATATATATATATACATATATATATATATATATATATATATATATATATATATATATATATATATATATATATATATATATATATATATATATATATATATATATATATATATCCCTGGGGATAGGGGAGAAAGAATACTTCCCACGTATTCCCTGCGTGTCGTAGAAGGCGACTAAAAGGGGAGGGAGTGGGTGGCTGGAAATCCTCCCCTCTCGTTTTTTTTTAATTTTCCAAAAGAAGGAACAGAGAAGGGGGCCAGGTGAGGATTTTCCCTCTAAGGCCCAGTCCTCTGTTCTTAACGCTACCTCGCAAATGCGGGAAATGGCGAATAGTATGAAAAAAAAAAAAAAAAATATATATATATATATATATATATATATATATATATATATATATATATATATATATATATATATATATATATATATATATATATATATATATATATATATATACGTTTCCTTTTCCATAGCCAGAGGTTGAACCATTGTGTGACATTCGTTTTTTTCATTCATTTCAAGCTAAAAGTTTGTTTTCTAAATTGTTTCTTACATTTTTCATATGTATATGTGTGTATGTGTGTGTGTGTGTGTGTGTGTGTGTGTGCGTGTGTGTGTGTGTGTGTGTGTGTGTGTGTATATGTATATATATATGTATATTATCCCTGGGGATGGGGGTGAAAGAATACTTCCCACGTATTCCTCGCGTGTCGTAGAAAGCGACTAGAGGGGACGGGAGCGGGGGGCCGGAAATCCTCCCCTCCTTGTATTAACTTTCTAAAATGGGAAACAGAAGAAGGAGTCACGCGGGGAGTGATCATCCTCCTCGAAGGCTCAGAGTGGGGTGCCTAAATGTGTGTGGATGTAACCAAGATGTGAAAAAAGGAGAGATAGGTAGTATGTTTGAGGAAAGGAACCTGGATGTTTTGGCTCTGAGTGAAACGAAGCTCAAGGGTAAAGGGGAAGAGTGGTTTGGAAATGTCTGGGGAGTGAAGTCAGGGGTTAGTGAGAGGACAAGAGCAAGGGAAGGAGTAGCAATACTCCTGAAACAGGAGTTGTGGGAGTATGTGATAGAATGTAAGAAAGTAAATTCTCGATTAATATGGGTAAAATTGAAAGTTGATGGAGAGAGGTGGGTGATTATTGGTGCATATGCACCTGGGCATGAGAAGAAAGATCATGAGAGGCAAGTGTTTTGGGAGCAGCTGAATGAGTGTGTTAGCGGTTTTGATGCACGAGACCGGGTTATAGTGATGGGTGATTTAAATGCAAAGGTGAGTAATGTGGCAGTTGAGGGAATAATTGGAATGCATGGGGTGTTCAGTGTTGTAAATGGAAATGGTGAAGAGCTTGTAGATTTATGTGCTGAAAAAGGACTGATGATTGGGAATACCTGGTTTAAAAAGCGAGATATACATAAGTATACTTATGTAAGTAGGAGAGATGGCCAGAGAGCGTTATTGGATTACGTGTTAATTGACAGGCGTTCGAAAGAGAGACTTTTGGATGTTAATGTGCTGAGAGGTGCAACTGGAGGGATGTCTGATCATTATCTTGTGGAGGCTAAGGTGAAGATTAGTAATGGGTTTTCAGAAAAGAGGAGTGAATGTTGGGGTGAAGAAGGTGGTGAGAGTAAGTAAGCTTGGGAAGGAGACCTGTGTGGGGAAGTACCAGGAGAGACTGTGTACAGAATGGAAAAAGGTGAGAACAATGGAAGTAAGGGGAGTGGGGGAGGAATGGGATGTATTTAGGGAATCAGTGATGGATTGCGCAAAAGATGCTTGTGGCATGAGAAGAGTGGGAGGTGGGCTGTTTAGAAAGGGTAGTGAGTGGTGGGATGAAGAAGTAAGAGTATTAGTGAAAGAGAAGAGAGAGGCATTTGGACGATTTTTGCAGGGAAAAAATGCAATTGAGTGGGAGAAGTATAAAAGAAAGAGACAGGAGGTCAAGAGAAAGGTGCAAGAGGTGAAAAAAAGGGCAAATGAGAGTTGGGGTGAGAGACTATCAGTAAATTTTAGGGAGAATAAAAAGATGTTCTGGAAGGAGGTAAATAGGGTGCGTAAGACAAGGGAGCAAATGGGAACTTCAGTGAAGGGCGTAAATGGGGAGGTGATAACAAGTAGTGGTGATGTGAGAAGGAGATGGAATGAGTATTTTGAAGGTTTGTTGAATGTGTCTGATGACAGAGTGGCAGATATAGGGTGTTTTGGTCGAGGTGGTGTGCAAAGTGAGAGGGTTAGGGAAAATGATTTGGTAAACAGAGAAGAGGTAGTAAAAGCTTTGCGGAAGATGAAAGCCGGCAAGGCAGCAGGTTTGGATGGTATTGCAGTGGAATTTATTAAAAAAGGGGGTGACTGTATTGTTGACTGGTTGGTAAGGTTATTTAATGTATGTATGACTCATGGTGAGGTGCCTGAGGATTGGCGGAATGCGTGCATAGTGCCATTGTACAAAGGCAAAGGGGATAAGAGTGAGTGCTCAAATTACAGAGGTATAAGTTTGTTGAGTATTCCTGGTAAATTATATGGGAGGGTATTGATTGAGAGGGTGAAGGCATGTACAGAGCATCAGATTGGGGAAGAGCAGTGCGGTTTCAGAAGTGGTAGAGGATGTGTGGATCAGGTGTTTGCTTTGAAGAATGTATGTGAGAAATACTTAGAAAAGCAAATGGATTTGTATGTAGCATTTATGGATCTGGAGAAGGCATATGATAGAGTTGATAGAGATGCTCTGTGGAAGGTATTAAGAATATATGGTGTGGGAGGCAAGTTGTTAGAAGCAGTGAAAAGTTTTTATCGAGGATGTAAGGCATGTGTACGTGTAGGAAGAGAGGAAAGTGATTGGTTCTCAGTGAATGTAGGTTTGCGGCAGGGGTGTGTGATGTCTCCATGGTTGTTTAATTTGTTTATGGATGGGGTTGTTAGGGAGGTAAATGCAAGAGTCCTGGAAAGAGGGGCAAGTATGAAGTCTGTTGGGGATGAGAGAGCTTGGGAAGTGAGTCAGTTGTTGTTCGCTGATGATACAGCGCTGGTGGCTGATTCATGTGAGAAACTGCAGAAGCTGGTGACTGAGTTTGGTAAAGTGTGTGGAAGAAGAAAGTTAAGAGTAAATGTGAATAAGAGCAAGGTTATTAGGTACAGTAGGGTTGAGGGTCAAGTCAATTGGGAGGTGAGTTTGAATGGAGAAAAACTGGAGGAAGTGAAGTGTTTTAGATATCTGGGAGTGGATCTGTCAGCGGATGGAACCATGGAAGCGGAAGTGGATCATAGGGTGGGGGAGGGGGCGAAAATTTTGGGAGCCTTGAAAAATGTGTGGAAGTCGAGAACATTATCTCGGAAAGCAAAAATGGGTATGTTTGAAGGAATAGTGGTTCCAACAATGTTGTATGGTTGCGAGGCGTGGGCTATGGATAGAGTTGTGCGCAGGAGGATGGATGTGCTGGAAATGAGATGTTTGAGGACAATGTGTGGTGTGAGGTGGTTTGATCGAGTAAGTAACGTAAGGGTAAGAGAGATGTGTGGAAATAAAAAGAGCGTGGTTGAGAGAGCAGAAGAGGGTGTTTTGAAATGGTTTGGGCACATGGAGAGAATGAGTGAGGAAAGATTGACCAAGAGGATATATGTGTCGGAGGTGGAGGGAACGAGGAGAAGAGGGAGACCAAATTGGAGGTGGAAAGATGGAGTGAAAAAGATTTTGTGTGATCGGGGCCTGAACATGCAGGAGGGTGAAAGGAGGGCAAGGAATAGAGTGAATTGGAGCGATGTGGTATACAGGGGTTGACGTGCTGTCAGTGGATTGAATCAAGGCATGTGAAGCGTCTGGGGTAAACCATGGAAAGCTGTGTAGGTATGTATATTTGCGTATGTGGACGTGTGTATGTACATGTGTATGGGGGGGGGTTGGGCCATTTCTTTCGTCTGTTTCCTTGCGCTACCTCGCAAACGCGGGAGACAGCGACAAAGTATAAAAAAAAAAAAAAAAATATATATATATATATATATATATATATATATATATATATATATATATATATATATATATATATATTGCGAGGTAGCGCAAGGAAACAGACGAAAGAAATGGTCCAACCCACCTCCATACACATGTATATACACACACGACAACACACGCAAATATACATACCCATACATCTCAATGTACACACATATATACACACACAGACAAATAAATATATACACGTGAACACAATTCACACTGTCTGCCTTTATTCATTCGCATCGCCACTTCGCAACACATGGCATAACATCCCCCCCCCCCTCATGTGTGCGAGGTAGCGCTAGGAAAAGACAACAAAGGCCTCATTCGTTCAAACTCAGTCTCTAGCTGACATGCAATAATGCCCGAAACCACAGCTCCCTTCCACATCCAGGCCCCACAAAACTTTCCATGGTTTACCCCAGACGCTTCACATGCCCTAATTCAATCCATTGACAGCACGTCGACCCCGGTATACCACATCGATCCAATTTACTCTATTCCTTGCCCGCCTTTCACCCTCCTGCATGTTCAGGCCCCGATCACTCAAAATCATTTTCACTCCATCTTTCCACCTCCAATTTGGTCTCCCACTTCTCCTCGTTCCCTCCACCTCCGACACATATATCCTCTTGGTCAATCTTTCCTCACTCATTCTCTCCATGTGCCCAAACCATTTCAAAACACCCTCTTCTGCTCTCTCAACCACACTCTTTTTATTACCACACATCTCTCTTACTCTTACATTACTTACTCGATCAAACCACCTCACACCACATATTGTCCTCAAACATCTCATTTCCAGCACATCCACTCTCCTGCGCACAAATCTATCCATAGCCCATGCCTCGCAACCATACAACATTGTTGGAACCACTATTCCTTCAAACATACCCATTTTTGCTTTCCGAGATAATGTTCTCGACTTCCGCACATTCTTCAAGGCTCCCAGGATTTTCGCCCCCTCCCCCATCCTATGGTTCACTTCCGCTTCCATGGTTCCATCCGCTGCCAGATCCACTCCCACATATCTAAAACACTTCCCCCAGTTTTTCTCCATTCAAACTTACCTCATAATTGACTTGATCCTCAACCCTACTGTACCTAATAACCTTGCTCTTATTCACATTTACTCTTAACTTTCTTCTTTCACACACTTTACCAAACTCAGTCACCACCTTCTGCAGTTTCTCACATGAATCAGCCAACAGTGCTGTATCATCAACGAACAACAACTGACTCACTTCCCAAGCTCTCTCATCCCCAACAGACTTCATACTTGCCCCTCTTTCCAAAACTCTTGCATTTACCTCCCTAACAACCCCATCCATAAACAAATTAAACAACCATAGAGACATCACACACCCCTGCCACAAACCTACATTCACCGAGAACCAATCACTTTCCTCTCTTCCTACATGTACACATGCCTTACATCCTCGATAAAAGCTTTTCACTCCCTCTAATAACTCGCCTCCTACACCATGTATTCTTAGTACCTTCCACAGAGCATCTCTATCAACTCTATCATATGCCTTCTCCAGATCCATGAATGCTACATACAAATCCATTTGCTTTTCTAAGTATTTCTCACATACATTCTTCAAAGCAAATACCTGATCCACACATCCTCTACCACTTCTGAAACCACACTGCTCTTCCCCAATCTGATGCTCTGTACATGCCTTCACCCTCTCAATCAATACCCTCCCATATAATTTCCCAGGAATACTCAACAAACTTATACCTCTGTAATTTGAGCACTCACTCTTATCCCCTTTGCCTTTGTACAATGGCACTTAGCACGCATTCCGCCAATCCTCAGGCACCTCACCATGAATCATACATACATTATATAACCTTACTAACCAGTCAACAATACAGTCACCCCCTTTTTTAATAAATTCCTCTGCAATACCATCCAAATATATATATATATATATATATATATATATATATATATATATATATATATATATATATATATATATATATATATATATATATATATATATATATATATATATATATATCATCCCTGGGGATAGGGGAGAAAGAATACTTCCCACGCATTCATCAAGTGTCGCAGAAGCCGACTAAAGGGAACAGGAGCGGGGGACTAGAAAACCTCCCCCTTGCATTTTATCTTCCTAAAAGGGGAAACAGAAGGAGTCACGCGAGGAGTGCTCATCCTCCTTGAGGGCTCAGATCGGCTTGTTTAAATGTGTGAGGATGTAACGCAGATGAGGAAAAACGAGAGTTAGATAGTATGTTTGATGAAAGCAGCCTGGATGTTTTGGTTCTGAGTGAAACGAAGCTCAAGGGTAAAGGGGAAGAGTGGTTTACGAATGTCTTGGGAGTAAGGTCTTGTGTTGGTGAGAGGACAAGAGCAAGGGAAGGAGTAGCACTACTCCTGAAAAAGGAATTGTGTGAGTATGTTATAGAGTATAAGAAAACAAACTCTGGATTGGTATGGGTAAAACTGAAAGTGGATGGAGAGAGATGGGTGATTATTGGTGCTTATGCACCTGGGCATGAGAATAAGATCATGAGAGGCAAGTGCTTTGGGAGCAGTTGCATGAGTGTGTTAGTCGTGTTGATGCACGAGACCGGGTTATAGTGATGGGTGATTTGAATGCAAAGATGAGTAATGTGGCAGTTGAGGAAATAATTGGAGTGCATGGGATGTTCAGTGTTGTAAATGGAAATGGTGAAGAGCTTGTAGATTTGTGCGCTGAAAAAAGACTGGTGATTGGGAATACCTAGATTTAAAAAGAGAGATATACATAAGTATGCGTATGTAAGTAGGAGAGATGACCAGAGAGCATTATTGGATTACGTGTTAATTGATAGACGCAAGAAAGAGAGACTTTGGGATGATAATGTGCTGAGAAGTGCAACTGGAGGGATGTCTGATGATTATCTTGTGGAGGCTAAGGTGAAGATTTGTATGGGTTTTCAGAAAAGAAGAGAGAATGTGGGGATGAAGAGAGTGGTGAGAGTAAGTGAGCCTGAGAAGGAGACGTGTGTGAGGAAGTACCTTGAGAGACTGAGTACAGGATGGAAATATGTGAGAGCAAAGGAGGTCAGGGTAGTGGGGGAGGAATGGGATGTATGTAGGTGAGCAGTGATGGCTTGAAGTAGAAGATGCTTGTGGCCTGAGAAGCGTGGGAGGTGGGCAGATAAGAAAAGGTAGTGAGTGGTGGGATGAAGAAGTAAGATTATTAGTTAAAGAGAAGACAGAGGCATTTTGACGATTTTTGCAAGGAAATAATGCAAATGAGTGGGAGATGTATAAAAGAAAGAGGTAGGAGGTCAAGAGAAAGGTGGACGAGGTGAAAAAGAGGGCAAATGATTGTTGGGGTGAGAGAATATCATTAAATTTTAGGGAGAATAAATAGATGTTTTGGAAGGAAGTAGCTAAAGTGCGTAAGACAAGGGAACAAATGGGAACATCAATGAAGGGGGCTAATGGGGAAGTGATAACAAGTCGTGTTGATGAGAGGAGATGGAGTGAATATTTTGAAGGTTTGTTGAATATGTTTGATAATAGAGTGGCAGATATAGGGTGCTTTGATCGAGGTGGTGTGCAAAGTGAGAGGGTTAGGGAAAATGATTTGGTAAACAGAGAAGAGGTAGTAAAAGCTTTGCGGAAGATGAAAGCCGGAAAGACAGAGGGTTTGGATGGTATTGTAGTGGACCCTATTAAAAAAAGGGGTGACTGTATTGTTGACTGTTTGGCAAGATTATTTTATGTATGTATGACTCATTGTGAGGTGCCTGAGGATAGGTGGAATGCTTGCAAAGTGCCATTGTACAAAGGCAAAGGGGATAAAAGTAAGTGCTCCAATTACAGAGGTATAAGTTTGTTGAGTACTCGTGGGAAATTATATGGGAGGGTATTGATTTAGAAGGTGAAGGAATGTACAGAGCATCAGATTTGGGAGGAGCAGTGTGGTTTCAGAAGTGGTAGAGGATGTGTGGATCAAGTGTTTGCTTTTAAGAATGTATGTGAGAAATACTTAGAAAAACAAATGAATTTGTATGTAGCATTTATGGATCTGGAGAAGGCATATGATAGAGTTGATAGAGATGCTCTGCGAAAGGTATTAAGAATATGTGGTGTGGAAGGCAGGCTGTTAGAAGCAGTGAAAAGTTTTTATCGATGTGTACGAGTTGGAATAGAGGAAAGTGACTGGTTCTCAGTGAATGTCGGTTTGCTGCAGGGGTTCGTGTTGTCTCCATGGTTGTTTGATTTGTTTATGGATGGCGTTGTTAGGGAGGTGAATGCAAAAGTTTTAGAGAGAGAGGCAAGAATGCAATCAGTTCTGGATGAGAGAGATTGGGAAGTGAGTCAGTTGTTGTTCGTTGATGAAACAGCTCTAGTGGCTGTTTCGGGTAAAAAACTGCAAAAGCTGGTGACTGAGTTTGGTGGGGGAGGGGGCGAAAGTTCTGGGAGCGTTGAAAAAAGTGTGCAAGGCGAGAACGTTATTTCGGAAAGCAAAAATGGGTATGTTTGAAGGAATAGTGGTTCCGATAATATTATATGGTTGCGAGGCATGGGCTATACATAGAATTGAGCGGGGAGGGTGAATATGCTGGAAATGAAAAGTTTAAAGAAAGTATATGGTGTGAGGTGGTTTGATCGGGTAAGTAATGAAAGGATAAGAGAGATGTGTTGTAATAAAAGGAGTGTGGTTGAGAGAGCAGAAGAGGGTGTTTTGAAATAGTTTAGTCACAATTAGAGAATAAGCGAGGAAACGGTGACAAGTAGAATATATGTGTCAGAGGTGGAGGGAACGAGAAGTGGGAGACCATATTGGAGGTGGAAAGATGGAGTAAAATAGATTTTGAGTAATCGGGCCTGAACATGCAGAAGGGTGTAAGGCGTGCGAGGAATAGAGTGAATTGGAACGATGTGGTATACCGACGTCTACGTGCTGCCAATGGATTAAACCAGGTCATGTGAAGCGTTTGGGGTAAACCATAAAAAGTTTTGTGGGGCTTGGATGTGGAAAGGGAGCTGTGCTTCCGGTGCATTATACATGAGAGCTAGAGACTAAGTGTGAACGATTGTGGCCTTTGTTGTCTTTTCCCAGTGTTACCTCGAGCACATGCAGGGGCAGGGTGTTGTTAGTTCATCTGTGCCGGGGTGGCGACGGGAATGAATAAGGTCAGACAGTATGAATTATGTACATGTGTATATATGTATATGTCTCTGTGCGTATATGCATAAATACGATGAGATGTAAAGCTATGTATATGTGCGTGTGTGGACGTGTATGTATATACATGTGTATGTGGGCGGGTTGGGTCATTCTTTCGTCTGTTTCCTTGCCCTACCTCGCTAACGCGGGAGACAGCGACGAAGTATAATATATGCACTTTATTCATATTCATATACCTCCGCGTTATACAGTTAGGTTCGGTAAAATGGTATCAACTGGCTATGTGCGCCTGTTGGGAAATAGCGGTATAGACCCCGTTGCTCACCATTGTGAGACGAAGGGTATTCGAGTACTTAGTATTTCGAATAGTTGTTTCCTATTATACAGTCCCATAGCCTAGCGGTTAGCATTCCTGCCTCTTGCACAGAGGTCACAGGTTCGATCCTGGCTGTTGGAGGTTTGCATGTTCTATGAAGGTGCTCGTTCATATGCACTATATTCGTGTGTGTATATATATATATACATATATATATATTTTTTTTTTTTTTTTTTTTTTGCTTTGTCGCTGTCTCCCGCGTTTGCGAGATAGCGCAAGGAAACAGACGAAAGAAATGGCCCAACCCACCCCCATACACATGTATATACATACGTCCACACACGCAAATATACATACCTACACAGCTTTCCATGGTTTACCCCAGACGCTTCACATGCCTTGATTCAATCCACTGACAGCACGTCAACCCCGGTATACCACATCGATCCAATTCACTCTATTCCTTGCCCTCCTTTCACCCTCCTGCATGTTCAGGCCCCGATCACACAAAATCTTTTTCACTCCATCTTTCCACCTCCAATTTGGTCTTCCACTTCTCCTCGTTCCCTCCACCTCCGACACATATATCCTCTTGGTAAATCTTTCCTCACTCATTCTCTCCATGTGCCCAAACCATTTCAAAACAACCTCTTCTGCTCTCTAAACCACGCTCTTTTTATTTCCACACATCTCTCTTACCCTTACGTTACTTACTCGATCAAACCACATCACACCACACATTGTCCTCAAACATCTCATTTCCAGCACATCCATCCTCCTGCGCACAACTCTATCCATAGCCCACGCCTCGCAACCATACAACATTGTTGGAACCACTATTCCTTCAAACATACCCATTTTTGCTTTCCGAGATAATGTTCTCGACTTCCACACATTCTTCAAGGCTCCCAGGATTTTCGCCCCCTCCCCCACCCTATGATCCACTTCCGCTTCCATGGTTCCATCCGCTGCCAGATCCACTCCCAGATATCTAAAACACTTCACTTCCTCCAGTTTTTCTCCATTCAAACTTACCTCCCAATTGACTTGACCCTCAACCCTACTGTACCTAATTACCTTGCTCTTATTCACATTTACTCTTAACTTTCTTCTTTCACACACTTTACCAAACTCAGTCACCAGCTTCTGCAGTTTCTCACATGAATCAGCCACCAGCGCTATATCATCAGCGAACAACAACTGACTCACTTCCCAAGCTCTCTCATCCCCAACAGACTTCATACTTGCCCCTCTTTCCAAAACTCTTTCAATCACCTCCCTAACAACCCCATCCATAAACAAATTAAACAACCATGGAGACATCACACACCCCTGCCGCAAACCTACATTCACTGAGAACCAATCACTCTCCTCTCTTCCTACACGTACACATGCCTTACATCCTCGATAAAAACTTTTCACTGCTTCTAACAACTTGCCTCCCACACCATATATTCTTAATACCTTCCACAGAGCATCTCTATCAACTCTATCATATGCCTTCTCCAGATCCAAAATGCTACATACAAATCCATTTGCTTTTCTAAGTATTTCTCACGTACATTCTTCAAAGCAAACACCTGATCCACACATCCTTTACCACTTCTGAAACCACACTGCTCTTCCCCAATCTGATGCTCTGTACATGCCTTCACCCTCTCAATCAATACCCTCCCATATAAAATATATATATATGTAGCATTTCCAGCCCCTTGGAAATCCTCCCCTATCGTTTTTTTTTTAATTTTCCAAAAGAAGGAACAGAGGGGGGCCAGGTGAGGATATTCCAAAAAAGGCCCAGTCCCCTGTTCCTAACGCTACCTCGCTAACGCGGGAAATGGCGAATAGTTTAAAAGAAAAGAAAGAAAATATATTTATATATATATATATATATATATATATATATATATATATATATATATATATATATATATATATATATATATATATATATATATATATATATATATATATATTATCCCTAGGGATAGGGGAAAATGAATACGTCCCACGCATTCCACACGTGTTGCAGAAGGCGATAAAAGGGACGGGAGCGGGGGGCTAGAAACCCTCCCCTTCTTGTATTTTAACTTTCTAAAAGGGGATACAGAAGAAGGAGTCACGCGGGGATTGCTAATCCTCTTCGAAGGCTCAGACTGGGGTGTCTAAATGTGCGTGGATGTAACCAAGATGAGAAAAAAGGAGAGATAGGTAGTATGTTAGAAAAGAGGAACCTGGATGCTTTGGCTCTGAGTGAAACGAAGCTCAAGGGTAAAGGGAAAGAGTGGTTTGGGAATGTCCTGGGAGAAAAGTCAGGGGTTAGTGAGAGGACGAGAGCAAGGGAAGGAGTAGCAATACTCCTGAAATAGGGGTGGTGTGAGTATGTGATAGAGTGTAAGAAAGTAAACTCTAAATTGATATAGGTAAAACTGAAAGTGGATGGAGAGAGATGGATGATTATTGGTACACATGCACCTGGGCATGAGAAGAAAGATCGTGAGAGGCAAGTGTTTTGGGAGCCGCTGAGTGAGTGTGTTAGTAGTGTTGATGCACGAGACAGGATTTTAGTGATGGTTGATTTGAATGCAAAGGTAAGTAATGTGGCAGTTGAGGGAATAATTGGTGTACATGTGTTGTTCAGTGTTGTAAATGGAAATGGTGAAGAGCTTGTAGATTTAAGTGCTAAGAAAGGACTGGTGATTGGGAATACCTGGTTTAAAAAGAGAGATATACATAAGTATACGTATGTAAGTAGGAGAGATGGCCACAGAGCATTATTGGATTACGTGTTAATTGATATGCGCGCAAGAGACTTATGGATGTTAATGTGCTGAGAGTTGCAACTGGAGGGATGTCTGATCATTATCTTGTGAAGGCGAAAGTGAAGATTTCTACAGGTTTTCAGAAAACAAGAGAGAATGCTGGGGTAAAGAGAGTGGTGAGAGTAAGAGAGCTAGGGAGGAAGACTTGTGTGAGGAAGTACCAGGGGAGACTGAGTACAGAATGGAAAAAGGTAAGAACAATGGAAGTAAGGGGAGTGGTGGAAGAATGGAATGTATTTAGGGAAGCAGTGATGGCTTGCGCAAAAGATGCTTGTGGCATGAGAAGCGTGGGAGGTGGGCAAATTAGAAAGGGTAGTGAGTGGTGAGGTGAAGAGGTAAGATTATTAGTGAAAGGGAAGAGAGAGGCATTTGGACGATTTTTGCAGGGAATTAAGGAAATGAATGGGAGATGTATAAAAGAGAGAGGCAGGAGGTCAAGAGAAAGATGTAAGAGGCGAAAAAGAGGGCAAATGAGAGTTGGGGTGAGAGAGAATCATTAAATTTTAGGGAGAATAAAAATATGTTTTGGAAGGAGGTAAATAAAGTGCCAAAGACAAGGCAACGAATGGGAACATCAGTGAAGGGGGCAAATAGGGAGGTGATAACAAGTAGTCGTAATGTGAGAAGGAGATGGAGAGAGTATTTTGAATGTTTGTTGAATGTGTTTGATGTTAGAGTGGCAGATATATAATGTGTTTTGTTCGAGTGGTGTGCAAAGTGAGAGGGGTTAGGGAAAATGATTTAGTTAACAGAGAAGAGGTAGTAAAAGCTTTGCGGAGGATGAAAGCCAGCAAGGCAACGGGTTTGGATGGTATTGCAGTGGAACATATTAAAAAAGGGGGTGACTGTATTGTTGACTGGTTGGTAAGATTATTTAATGTATGTATGACTCATGGTGAGGTGCCTGAGGATTGGTGGAATGCGTGCATAGTGCTATTGTACAAAGGGAAGGGGGATAAAAGTGAGTGCTCAAATTACAGAGGTATAAGTTTGTTGAGTATTCGTGGGAAATTATATGGGAGGGTATTCACTGA
The DNA here is from genome assembly GCF_036320965.1 of Panulirus ornatus. NCBI lineage: Eukaryota > Metazoa > Arthropoda > Malacostraca > Decapoda > Palinuridae > Panulirus > Panulirus ornatus. Next base: position 215,897 of record NC_092256.1, on the reverse strand, counting down.
GAGGGTGAAGGAATGTACAGAGCATCAGATTAGGGAAGAGCACTGTGGTTTCAGAAGTAGTAGAGGATGTGGATAAGGGGTTTGCTTTGAAGGATGTATGTGAGAAAAACTTAGAAAAGCAAATGGATTTGTATGTAGCATTTATGGATATGGAGAAGGCATATGATAGAGTTGATGGAGATGCTGTGTGGAAGGTATTAAGAATATATGGTGTGGGAAGGAAGTTGTTATCGGCAGTGAAAAGTTTTATCGAGGATGTGAGGCATGTCGACGTGTAGGAAGAGAGGAAAGTCATTGGTTCTCAGTGAAAGTAGGTTTGCGGCAGGGGTTCGTGATGTCTCCACGGTTGTTTAATTTGTTTATGGATGGGGTTGTTAGGGAGGTGGATGCAAGAGTTTTGCAAAAAGGGGCAAGTGTACAGTCTGTTGTGGATGAGAGAGCTTGGGAAGTGAGTCAGTTGTTGTTCGCTGATGATACAGCGCTGGTGGCTGATTCATGTGAGAAACTGCAGAAGCTGGTGACTGAGTCTGGCAAAGTGTGTGAAAAAATAAAGCTGAAAGTAAATGTGAATAAGAGCAAGGTTATTAGGTACAGTAGGTCTGAGTGACGAGTCAATTGGGAGGTAGGTTTTAATGGAGAAAAACTGGAGTAAGTGAAGTGTTCTAGATATCTGGGAGTAGATATGGCAGCGGATGGAACCATGGAAGTTGAAGTGAATCATAGGGTGGGGGAGGGGCCGAAAGGCCTGGGCGCGTTGAAGAATGTATGGAAGGCGAGAACGTTATCTTGGAAAGCAAAAATTGGTATGTTTGAAGGAATAGTGGTTCCAACAATTATATATGGTTGCGAGGCTTAGGCTATAGATAGAGTTGTGCGGAGGAGGGTGGATGTGCTGGAATTGAGATGTTCAAGGACAGTATGTGGTGTGAGGGGGTTTGATCGAATATGTAATGAAAGTGTAAGAGAAAATGTGGTAATGAAAAGAGTGTGGTTGAGAGAGCAGAAGAGGGTGTTTTGAAATGGTTTGGTCTCATGGAGAGAATGAGTGAGGAAAGATTGACAAAAAGGATATATGTGTCAGAGGTGGAGGGAACGAGAAGTAGGTGACCAAATTGGAGGTGGAAAGATGGAGTGAAAAAGATTTTGAGTGAGCGGGGCCTGAGTATGCTGGAGTGGAAAGAATAGAGTGAATTGGAACGATGTGGTATACCGGGGTCGACGTGCTGTCAGCGGATTGAACCAGAGCATGTGAAGCGTCTGAAGTAAACCCTGGAAAGTTGTGTGTGGCCTGGATGTGGAAAGTTAGCTGTGGTTTCGGTGCATTATACATGACAGCTAGAGACTGTGTGTGAACGAATGTGGCCTTTGTTGTCTTTTCCTAGCGCTATCTCGCGCACATGATGGGGTGGGGGGGGTGTTGAAGGAGTGTTATTTCATGTGTGGCGGGGTGGCGATGGGAAAGAATAAGGGCAGACAGTATGAGTTATTTACATATGAATATGTGTGTATGTCTTTGTGTGTATGTATGTATATATATATATATATATATATATATATATATATATATATATATATATATATATATATATATATATATATATATATATATATATATATATATATATATATATATATCTACATGTACACGTTGAGATGTACTGGTATGTATGTGTGCGTGTGTGGACGTGTATGTGTATACATGTGTATGTGGGTGGGTTGGGCCATTCTTTCGTCTGTTTCAATGCGCTACCTCGCTAACGCTGGAGACAGCGACAAAGTATTATAGAATGAAAATAAATGTCTTATTTATTTATTCATTTATTATACTTTGTCGCTGTCTCCCGCGGTAGCTAGGTAGCGCAAGGAAACAGACGAAAGAATGGCCCAACATACCCACATACACATTTATATACATACACATCCACACACGCACATATACATGCCTATACATCTCAACCTATACATATATATACACACACAGACATATACATATATACACATGTACATAATTTATATTGTCTGCCCTTATTCATTCTCGTCGCCACCCCGCTAAACATGAAATGAAAACCCCTTCCCCGGGTATGTGCGCAAGGTAGCGCTAGGAAAAGACAACAAAGGCCACATTCTTTCTATTATTCGTTATATCATACTTTGTCGCTGTGTCCCGCGTTAGCGAGGTAGAACAAGGAAACAGACGAAAGAATTGCCCAACCCACCCATATACACAGGTATATACATAAACGCCCATACACGCACATATATATACCCATACATTTCAACATATACATACATATACATACATATCCAGACTCAGATATATATAAACATATACACATGTATATATTCATACAGAATGCCTTCGTCCCTTTCCGCCGTCACCCCGCCACAAATTAAATGACCTCCCACCAAACACACACACACACACACACACACACACACACACACACATACACACACTCGCGGGAGGTAGCGCTAAGAAAAAGACAACAAAGGCCTCATTCGTCCAAACTCAGACTCTAGCTGTCATGTGTAATCCCCGAAACCATAGCTCCCTTTCCACACGCAGGCTCCATAAAACTTTCCATGATTTACCCCAGACGCTTCACATGCCCTGGTTCAATCCACTGACAGCACGTCGACCCCGGTATACCACATCGTGCCAATTCACTCTATTCTTTACACGTCTTTAACCTTCCTGCATGTTCAGGCCCCGATCACTCAAAATCTTTTTCACTCCATCTTTCCAACTTCAATTTGGTCTCTCACTTCTCCTCGTTCCCTCCACCTTTGACACATATATCCTCTTGGTCAATCTTTCCTCACTCATTCTCTCCATGTGACCAAACCATTTCAAAACACCCTCTTCTGTTTTCTCAACCACACTCTTTTTATTACCACACATCTCTCTTACCCTTTCATTTCTTACTCGATCAAACCACCTCACATCACATATTGTCCTCAGATATCTCATTTCCAGCACATCCACCCTCCTCCGCACAACTCTATCTATAGTCTACTTCTTGCAACCAAACTTATACCTCTGTAATTTGAACACTCACCTTTATCCCCTTTGCCTTTGTACAGTGGCACTATCCATGCATTCCGCCAATCCACAGGCACTTCACCTTGACCCAAACATACATCAAATATCCTCAACAACTAGTCAACAACACGGTCACCCCGTTTTTTAATATATTCCACTGTAATGCCATCTAAACCCGGCGCCTTGCCGGCTTTCATATTCTGCAAGGCTTTCACTACCTCTTCTCTGTTTATCAAATCATTCTCCCTAACCCTCTCACTTCGCACACCATCTAGACCAAAACGCCCTATATCTGCCACTCTATCATAAAACACATTCAACAAACCTTAAAAATACTCACTCCATCTCTTTCTCACATCGCTACCCCTTGTTATTACCTTCCCATTAACCCCCTTCACCGATGTTCCCATTTATTCTCTTGTCTTACGGACTTTATTTACTTCCTTCCAAAACATCCTTTTATTCTCCCTAAAATTTAATGATACTCTCTCACCCCTACTCTTATCTGCTCTCTTTTCACCTCTCGCATTTTCTCTTGACCTCCTGCCTCTTTCTTTTATACATCTCCCAGTCATTCGTACTATTTCTCTGCAAAATTCGACCAAATGTCTGTCTCTTCTCTTTCAGTAACAATCTTATTTCTTCATCCCACCACTCACTACCCTTTCTAATCAACCCACCTCCCACACTTCTCATCCCAGAAGCATTTTTTGCAAAATCCATCACTGCTTCCCTAAAAGCATCCCATTCCTCCCCCACTCCCTTTACGTCCTTTACTGGTACCTTTTCCGTTCTGCACTCTGTCCCTCTTGGTATTTCTTCACATATTTCTCCTCGAGCTCACTTACTCTCAAAACTCTCTTCATCCCAAAATTCTATCTTCTTTTCTAAAAACCTCTATAAATTTTCAGCTTCGCTTCCACAAGATAATGATCAGGTATCCGTCCAGTTGCACCTTTCAGCATATAAGCATTCAAAAGTCTCGCTTTCACACGCTTATCAATTAACACGTGATCCAAAAACGCTCTATGGACTTCTCTACTACTTACATACGCATATATATATATATATATATATATATATATATATATATATATATATATATATGTGGTGTGAGGTGGTTTGATCGAGTAAGTAACGTAAGGGTAAGAGAGATGTGTGGAAATAAAAAGAGCGTGGTCGAGAGAGCAGAAGAGGGTGTTTTGAAATGGTTTGGGCACATGGAGAGAATGAGTGAGGAGAGATTGACCAAGAGGATATATGTGTCGGAGGTGGAGGGAACGAGGAGAAGAGGGAGACCAAATTGGAGGTGGAAAGATGGAGTGAAAAAGATTTTGTGTGATCGGGGCCTGAACATGCAGGAGGGTGAAAGGAGGGCAAGAAATAGAGTGAATTGGAGTCATGTGGTATACAGGGGTTGACGTGCTGTCAGTGGATTGAAGCAAGGCATGTGAAGCGTCTGGGGTAAACCATGGAAAGCTGTGTAGGTATGTATATTTGCGTGTCTGGACGTGTGTATGTACATGTGTATGGGGGGGGGGGGTTGGGCCATTTCTTTCGTCTGTTTCCTTGCGCTACCTCGCAAACGCGGGAGACAGCGACAAAGTATAAAAAAAAAAAAAAAAAAAAAAAAAAAAAAAAAATATATATATATATATATATATATATATATATATATATATATATATATATATATATATATATATATATATATATATATATATGTATGTATATATATATATATATATATATATATATATATATATATATATATATATATATATATATATATATATATACATACATATATATTTACATATATATATATATATATATGTATATATATATATATATATATATATATATATATATATATATATATATATATATATATATATATATATATATATATATATATATATACATACATATATATATATATATATATATATATATATATATATATATATATATATATATATATATATATATATATATATATATATATATATATATATATATATATATATATATATATATATATATATATATATATATATATATATGGAGGTGGAAAGATGGAGTGAAAAAGATTTTGTGTGATCGGGGCCTGAACATGTAGGAGGGTGACACGCAGGGAATACGTGGGAAGTATTCTTAATCCCCTATCCCCAGGGATAATATATATATATATAGATATATATATATATATATATATATATATATATATATTGATACAGTGGTTAAATTGATGATGAGAACTGCTATTGACGTTTGTGTAAATAAATTATACATTTCCTTTTTTCCATAGCCAGAGGTTGAACCATTAGTGGGGTGCCTAAATGTGTGTGGATGTAACCAAGATGTGAAAAAAGGAGAGATAGGTAGTATGTTTGAGGAAAGGAACCTGGATGTTTTGGCTCTGAGTGAAACGAAGCTCAAGGGTAAAGGGGAAGAGTGGTTTGGGAATGCCTGGGGAGTAAAGTCAGGGGTTAGTGAGAGGACAAGAGCAAGGGAAGGAGTAGCAATACTCCTGAAACAGGAGTTGTGGGAGTATGTGATAGAGTGTAAGAAAGTAAATTCTCGATTGATGGAGAGAGGTGGGTGATTATTGGTGCATATGCACCTGGGCATGAGAAGAAAGATCAAGAGAGGCAAGTGTTTTGGGAGCAGCTGAATGAGTGTGTTAGTGGTTTTGATGCACGAGACCGGGTTATAGTGATGGGTGATTTGAATGCAAAGGTGAGTAATGTGGCAGTTGAGGGAATAATTGGTATACATGGGGTGTTCAGTGTTGTAAATGGAAATGGTGAAGAGCTTGTAGATTTATGTGCTAAAAAAGGACTGATGATTGGGAATACCTGGTTTAAAAAGCGAGATATACATAAGTATACTTATGTAAGTAGGAGAGATGGCCAGAGAGCGTTATTGGATTACGTGTTAATTGACAGGCGTGCGAAAGAGAGACTTTTGGATGTTAATGTGCTGAGAGGTGCAACTGGAGGGATGTCTGATCATTATCTTGTGGAGGCTAAGGTGAAGATTTGTATGGGTTTTCAGAAAAGAAGAGTGAATGTTGGGGTGAAGAGGGTGGTGAGAGTAAGTGAGCTTGAGAAGGAGACCGGTGTGAGGAAGTACCAGGAGAGACTGAGTACAGAATGGAAAAAGGTGAGAACAATGGAAGCAAGGGGAGTGGGGGAGGAATGGGACGTATTTAGGGAATCAGTGATGGATTGCGCAAAAGATGCTTGTGGCATGAGAAGAGTGGGAGGTGGGTTGATTAGAAAGGGTAGTGAGTGGTGGGATGAAGAAGTAAGAGTATTAGTGAAAGAGAAGAGAGAGGCATTTGGACGATTTTTCCAGGGAAAAAATGCAATTGAGTGGGAGATGTATAAAAGAAAGAGACAGGAGGTCAAGAGAAAGGTGCAAGAGGTGAAAAAAAGGGCAAATGAGAGTTGAGGTGAGAGAGTATCATTAAATTTTAGGGAGAATAAAAAGATGTTCCGGAAGGAGGTAAATAAAGTGCGTAAGACAAGGGAGCAAATGGGAACTTCAGTGAAGGGCGCAAATGGGGAGGTGATAACAAGTAGTGGTGATGTGAGAAGGAGATGGAGTGAGTATTTTGAAGGTTTGTTGAATGTGTTTGATGATAGAGTGGCAGATATAGGGTGTTTTGGTCGAGGTGGTGTGCAAAGTGTGAGGGTTAGGGAAAATGATTTGGTAAACAGAGAAGAGGTAGTGAAAGCTTTGCGGAAGATGAAAGCCGGCAAGGCAGCAGGTTTGGATGGTATTGCAGTGGAATTTATTAAAAAAGGGGGTGACTGTATTGTTGACTGGTTGGTAAGGTTATTTAATGTATGTATGACTCATGGTGAGGTGCCTGAGGATTGGCGGAATGCGTGCATAGTGCCATTGTACAAAGGCAAAGGGGATAAGAGTGAGTGCTCTAATTACAGAGGTATAAGTTTGTTGAGTATTCCTGGTAAATTATATGGGAGGGTATTGATTGAGAGGGTGAAGGCATGTACAGAGCATCAGATTGGGGAAGAGCAGTGTGGTTTCAGAAGTGGTAGAGGATGTGTGGATCAGGTGTTTGCTTTGAAGAATGTATATGAGAAATACTTAGAAAAGCAAATGGATTTGTATGTAGCATTTATGGATCTGGAGAAGGCATATGATAGAGTTGATAGAGATGCTCTGTGGAAGGTATTAAGAATATATGGTGTGGGAGGCAAGTTGTTAGAAGCAGTGAAAAGTTTTTATCGAGGATGTAAGGCATGTGTACGTGTAGGAAGAGAGGAGAGTGATTGGTTCTCAGTGAATGTAGGTTTGCGGCAGGGGTGTGTGATGTCTCCATGGTTGTTTAATTTGTTTATGGATGGGGTTGTTAGGGAGGTAAATGCAAGAGTTTTGGAAAGAGGGGCAAGTATGAAGTCTGTTGGGGATGAGAGAGCTTGGGAAGTGAGTCAGTTGTTGTTCGCTGATGATACAGCGCTGGTGGCTGATTCATGTGAGAAACTGCAGAAGCTGGTGACTGAGTTTGGTAAAGTGTGTGGAAGAAGAAAGTTAAGAGTAAATGTGAATAAGAGCAAGGTTATTAGGTACAGTAGGGTTGAGGGTCAAGTCAATTGGGAGGTGAGTTTGAATGGAGAAAAACTGGAGGAAGTGAAGTGTTTTAGATATCTGGGAGTGGATCTGGCAGCGGATGGAACCATGGAAGCGGAAGTGGATCATAGGGTGGGGGAGGGGGCGAAAATTCTGGGGGCCTTGAAGAATGTGTGGAAGTCGAGGACATTATCTCGGAAAGCAAAAATGGGTATGTTTGAAGGAATAGTGGTTCCAACAATGTTGTATGGTTGCGAGGCGTGGGCTATGGATAGAGTTGTGCGTAGGAGGATGGATGTGCTGGAAATGAGATGTTTGAGGACAATGTGTGGTGTGAGGTGGTTTGATCGAGTGATTAACGTAAGGGTAAGAGAGATGTGTGGAAATAAAAAGAGCGTGGTTCAGAGAGCAGAAGAGGGTGTTTTGAAATGGTTTGGGCACATGGAGAGAATGAGTGAGGAAAGATTGACCAAGAGGATATATGTGTCGGAGGTGGAGGGAACGAGGAGAAGAGGGAGACCAAATTGGAGGTGGAAAGATGGAGTGAAAAAGATTTTTTGCGATCGGGGCCTGAGCATGCAGGAGGGTGAAAGGAGGGCAAGGAATAGAGTGAATTGGAGCGATGTGGTATACCGGGGTTGACGTGCTGTCAGTGGATTGAATCAGGGCATGTGAAGCGTCTGGGGTAAATCATGGAAAGCTGTGTAGGTATGTATATTTGCGTGTGTATGGGGGGGGTTGGGCCATTTCTTTCGTCTGTTTCCTTGCGCTACCTCGCAAACGCGGGAGACAGCGACAAAGTATAAAATATATATATATATATATATATATATATATATATATATATATATATATATATATAATTTTTTTTTTTTTTTTTTTCTTGCATAGTGCCATTATAAAAAAGGCAAAGGGGATAAGAGTGAGTGCTCAAATTACAGAGGTATATAAGTTTGTTGAGTATTCCTGTGAGTGTATTGATTGAGAAGGTGGAGGCATGCACAGAGCATCAGACTGGGGAAGAGCGCTGTGGTTTCAGAAGTGGTAGAAAATGTGTGGATCAGGTGTTTGCTTTGAAGAATGTATGTGAGAAATACTTAGAAAAGCAAATGGATTTGTATGTAGCATTTATGGATCTGGAGAAGGCATATGATAGAGTTGATAGAGATAATCTGTGGAAGGTACTAAGAATATTTGGTGTGGGAGGCAAGCTGTTATCGAAGATGTAAGGCATGTGTACGTGTAGGAAGAGAGGAAAGTGATTGGTTCTCAGTGAATAAAGGTTTGCGTCAGGGGTGTGTGATGTCTCCATGGTTGTTTAATTTGTTTATGGATGGGGTTGTTAGTGAGGTGAATGCAAGAGTTTTGGAAAGAGGGGAAAGTATGCAGTGTGTTGTGGATGAGAGAGCTTGGGAAGTGAGTCAGTTGTTGTTCGCTGATGATACAGCGCTGGTGGCTGATTCATGTGAGAAACCGTAGAAGCTGGTGAATGAGTTTGGTAAAGTGTGTGAAAGAAGAAAGCTAAGAGTAAATGTTAATAAGAACAAGGTTATTAGGTACAGTAGGGTTGAGGGTCACGTCAATTGGGAGGTAAGTCTGAATGGAGAAAAACTGGAGGAAGTAAAGTGTTTTAGATATCTGGGAGTGGATCTGGCAGCGGATGGAACCATGGAAGTGGAAGTGAATCATAGGGTGGGGGAGGGGGCGAAAATCCTGGGAGCCTTGAAGAATGTTTGGAATTCCAGAACATTATCTCGGAAAGCAAAAATGGGTATGTTTGAAGGAATAGTGGTTCCAACAATGTTGTATGGTTTCGAGGCGTGGGCTATGGATAGAGTTGTGCGCAGGAGGGTGGATGTGCTGGAAATGAGATGTTTGAGGACAATATGTGGTGTGAAGTGGTTTGATCGAGTAAATAATGAGAGGGTAAGAGAGATGTGTGGAAATAAAAAGAGCGTAGTTGCGAGAGCAGAAGAGGGTGCTTTGAAATGGTTTGGGCACATGGAGAGAATGAGTGAGGAAAGATTGACAAAGAGGATATATGTGTCGGAGGTGGAGGGAACGAGGAGAAGTGGGAGACCAAATTGGAGGTGGAAAGATGGAGTGAAAAAGATTTTGAGTGATCGGGGCCTGAACATGCAGGAGGGTGAAAGGCGGGCAAGGAATAGAGTGAATTGGATCGATGTGTATACCGTGTTCGAAGTGCTGTCATTGGATTGAATCAGGGCATGTGAAGCGTCTGGGGTAAACCATGGAAAGTTTTGTGGGGCCTGGATGTGGAAAGGGAGCTGTGGTTTCGGGCATTATTACTTGATAACTAGAGAGTGAGTGTGAACGAATGGGGCCTTTGTTGTCTTTTCCTAGCGCTACCTCGCACACATGAGGGGGGAGGGAGATGTTATTCCAAGTGTGGCGAGGATGGCGATGGGAATGAATAAAGGCAGACAGTTTGAATTGTGTACATGTGTATATATGTATATGTCTGTGTCTGTATATATATGTATACATTGAGATGTATAGGTATGTATATTTGCGTGTGTGGACGTGTATGTATATACATGTATATGGGGGTGTGTTGGGCCATTTCTTTCGTCTGTTTCCTTGCGCTACCTCGCAAACGCGGGAGACAGCGACAATTTGGTCTCCCACTTCTCCTTGTTCCCTCCAACTCCGACACATATATCCTCTTGGTCAATCTTTCCTCACTCATTCTCTCCATGTGCCCAAACCATTTCAAAACACCCTCTTCTGCTCTATCAACCACGCTCTTTTTATTTCCACACATCTCTCTTACCCTTACATTACTTACTCGATCAAACCACCTCACACCACATATTGTCCTCAAACATCTCATTTCCAGCACATCCACCCTCCTGCGCACAACTCTATCCATAGCTCACGCCTCGCAACCGAACAACAATGTTGGGACCACTATTCCTTCAAACATAGCCATTTTTGCTTTCCGAGATAATATTCTCGACTTCCACACATTCTTCAAGGCTCCCAGGATTTTCGCCCCCTCCCCCACCCTATGATTCACTTCCGCTTCCATGGTTCCATCGCTGCCAGATCCACTCCCAGATATCTAAAACACTTTACTTCATCCAGTTTTTCTCCATTCAAACTTACCTCCCAATTGACTTGACCCTCAACCCTACTGTACCTAATAACCTTGCTCTTATTCACATTTACTCTTAACTTTCTTCTTTCACAAACTTTACCAAACTCATTCACCAGCTTCTGCGGTTTCTCACATGAATCAGCCACCAGCGCTGTATCATCAGCGAACAACAACTGACTCACTTCCCAAGCGCTCTCATCCACAACAGACTGCATACTTTCCCCTCTTTCCAAAACTCTTGCATTCACCTCCCTAACAACTCCATCCATAAACAAATTAAACAACCATGGAGACATCACACACCCCTGCCGCAAACCTTTATTCACTGAGAACCAATCACTTTCCTCTCTTCCTACATGTACACATGCCTTACATCCTCGATAAAAACTTTTCACTGCTTCTAACAACTTGCCTCCCACACCATATATTCTTAGTACCTTCCACAGATTATCTCTATCAACTCTATCATATGCCTTCTCCAGATCCATAAATGCTACATACAAATCTATTTGCTTTTCTAAGTATTTCTCACATACATTCTTTAAAGCAAACACCTGATCCACATATCTCTACCACTTCTGAAACCACACTGCTCTTCCTCAGTCTGATGCTCTCTACATGCCTTCACCCTCTCAATCAATACCCTCCCATATAATTTACCAGGAATACTCAACAAACTTATACCTCTTTAATTTGAGCACTCACTCTTATCCCCTTCGCCTTTGTACAATGGCACTATGCACGCATTCCGACAATCCTCAGGCACCTCACAATGAATCTTACATACATTGAATAACCTTACCAACCAGTCGACAATACAGTCAACCCCTTTTATAAATTCACTGCAATACCATCCAAACCTACTGCCTTGCCGGCTTTCATCTTCGCAAACCTTTTACTACCTCTTTTCTGTTTACCAAATCATTTTCCCTAACCCTCTCACTTTGCACACCACCTCGAGCAAAACACCCTATATCTGCCACTCTATCTTCAAACACATTCAACAAACCTTCAGAATACTCACTCCATCTCCTTCTCACATCACCACTACTTGTTATCACCTCCCCATTAGCCCCATTCACTGAAGTTCCCATTTGCTCCCTTGTCGCACTTTATTTACCTCCTTGCAGATCGTCTTTTTATTCTCTCTAAAATTTAATGATACTCTCTCACCCCAACTCTCATTTGCCCTCTTTTTCACCTCTTGCACCTTTCTCTTGACCTCCTGCCTCTCTTTTATATATCTTCCAGTCATTTGCATTTTTCCCTACAAAAATCGTCCAATTGCTTCTCTCTTCTCTTTCACTAATATTCTTACTTCTTCATCCCAACACTCACTAGCCTTTCTTATCTGCCCACCTCCCACGCTTCTCATGCCACAAACATCTTTTGCACCAGCCATCACTGCTTCCCTAAATGCATTCCCTTCCTTAACCACTACCCTTACCTCCTTTGTTCTCATCTTTTTCCAATCTGTTCTCACTCTCTCCTGGTACTTCCTCACACAAGTCTCCTTCCCAACCTCACTTACTCTCACCACCTCATTCACCCCAACATTTCTCTTCTTTTCTGAAAACCTCTACAAATCTGCACCTTCGCCTATACAAGATAATGATTCGACATCCCTCCAGTTGCACATCTTAGCACATTAACATCCAAAAGTCTCTCTTTCGCGTGCCTATCAATTAACACGTAATCCAATAACGCTCTCTGGCCATATCTCCTACATACATGCGTATACTTATATATATATATATATCTCTTTTTAAACAAGTATTCCCAATCACCAGTCCATTTTCACTACATAGATCTACAAGATCTTCACCAATTCTATTTACAACACTGAACACCCCATGTACACCAATTATTCCCTCAACTGCCACATTACTCACCTTTGCATTCAAATCACCCATCACTATAACCCGGTCTCGTGCATCTAAACTACTAACACACTCACTCAGCTGCTCCCAAAACACTTGCTTCTTATGATCTTTCTTCTCATGCCCAGGTGCATATGCGCCAATAATCACCCATCTCTCTCCGTCAACTTTCAGTTTTACCGATATCAATCTAGAGTTTATATTCTTACACTATTTCACATACTCCCACCACTCCTGTTTCACGAGTAGTGCTACTCCTTCCCTTGCTCTTGCCCTCTCACTAACCACTGACTTTACTCCCAAGACATTCCCAAACCACTCTTCCCCTTTACCCTTGAGCTTCGTTTCACTCAGAGCCAAAACATTCAGGTTCCTTTCCTCAAACATACTACCTATCTCTCCTTTTTTCTCATCTTGGTTACATCCACACACATTTAGACACCCTAATCTGAGCGTTCGAGGAGGATGAGCATTCCCCGCGTGACTCCTTCTTCTGTTTCTCCTTTTAGAAAGTGAAAATACAAGGAGGGGAGGGTTTCCAGCCCTCAGCTCCCGTCCCCTTTAGTCGCCTTCTACGACACGTGAGAACTGCGTCGGAAGTATTCTTTCTCCCTATCCCCAGGGATATATATATATATATATATATATATATATATATATATATATATATATATATATATATATATATATATATATATGAAAGCCGGCAAGGCAGCAGGTTTGGATGGTATTGCAGTGGAATTTATTGAAAAAGGGGGTGACTGTATTGTTGACTGGTTGGTAAGGTTATTTAATGTATGTATGACTCATGGTGAGGTGCCTGAGGATTGGCGGAATGCGTGCATAGTGCCATTGTACAAAGGCAAAGGGGATAAGAGTGAGTGCTCAAATTACAGAGGTATAAGTTTGTAGAGTATTCCTGGTAAATTATATGGGAGGGTATTGATTGAGAGGGTGAAGGCATGTACAGAGCATCAGATTGGGGAAGAGCAGTGTGGTTTCAGAAGTGGTAGAGGATGTGTGGATCAGGTGTTTGCTATGAAGAATGTATGTGAGAAATACTTAGAAAAGCAAATGGATTTGTATGTAGCTTTTATGGATCTGGAGAAGGCATATGATAGAGTTGATAGAGATGCTCTGTGGAAGGTATTAAGAATATATGGTGTGGGAGGAAAGTTGTTAGAAGCAGTGAAAAGTTTTTATCGAGGATGTAAGGCATGTGTACATGTAGGAAGAGAGGAAAGTGATTGGTTCTCAGTGAATGTAGGTTTGCGGCAGGGGTGTGTGATGTCTCCATGGTTGTTTAATTTGTTTATGGATGGGGTTGTTAGGGAGGTAAATGCAAGAGTTTTGGAAAGAGGGGCAAGTATGAAGTCTGTTGGGGATGAGAGAGCTTGGGAAGTGAGTCAGTTGTTGTTCGCTGATGACACAGCGCTGGTGGCTGATTCATGTGTGAAACTGCAGAAGCTGGTGACTGAGTTTGGTAAAGTGTGTGGAAGAAGAAAGTTAAGAGTAAATGTGAATAAGAGCAAGGTTATTAGGTACAGTAGGGTTGAGGGTCAAGTCAATTGGGAGGTGAGTTTGAATGGAGAAAAACTGGAGGAAGTAAAGTGTTTTAGATATCTGGGAGTGGATCTGGCAGCGGATGGAACCATGGAAGCGGAAGTGGATCATAGGGTGGGGGAGGGGGCGAAAATTCTGGGGGCCTTGAAGAATGTGTGGAAGTCGAGAACATTATCTCGGAAAGCAAAAATGGGTATGTTTGAAGGAATAGTGGTTCCAACAATGTTGTATGGTTGCGAGGCGTGGGCTATGGATAGAGTTGTGCGCAGGAGGATGGATGTGCTGGAAATGAGATGTTTGAGGACAATGTGTGGTGTGAGGTGGTTTGATCGAGTGAGTAATGTAAGGGTAAGAGAGATGTGTGGAAATAAAAAGAGCGTGGTTGAGAGAGCAGAAGAGGGTGTTTTGAAGTGGTTTGGGCACATGGAGAGGATGAGTGAGGAAAGATTGACCAAGAGGATATATGTGTCGGAGGTGGAGGGAACAAGGAGAAGAGGGAGACCAAATTGGAGGTGGAAAGATGGAGTGAAAAAGATTTTGTGTGATTGGGGCCTGAACATGCAGGAGGGTGAAAGGAGGGCAAGGAATAGAGTGAATTGGAGCGATGTGGTATACCGGGGCTGACGTGCTGTCAGTGGATTGAATCAAGGCATGTGAAGCGTCTGGGGTAAACCATGGAAAGCTGTGTAGGTATGTATATTTGCGTGTGTGGACGTATGTATATACATGTGTATGGGGGGGGGTTGGGCCATTTCTTTCGTCTGTTTCCTTGCGCTACCTCGCAAACGCGGGAGACAGCGACAAAGTATAAAAAAAAAAATATATATATATATATATATATATTCCTATGAGTCCACGGGGAAAATAAAACACGAAAAGTTCCCAAGTGCACTTTCGTGTAATAATCACATCATCAGGGGAGACACAAGAGAGAAATATAAGTCAGTTGACATACATCAAAGAGACTAAGCAAGGACGCCATTTGGTAAACATGTGATTCTCCAAAACATACAACGAGCGTTCATAAACTTATCATTCTACAAATTTTATGAACAACAAAGTTATCTAATTTGTACAGACCATCACTAATATTAAGATTATAATTGTTTATGTATCTAATAATGGAAGATTCAATGACATTTCTTTTGGTAATAGAGTTAGAGTTAATAACTGAGATAGCGTTACTCCAGTCAATACAATGATCATAGTCTTTAACGTGATTAAACAAGGCATTATATTCTTGTCCCGTTCTTTTACTATATCTATGTTGCTTAAGTCTAACAGAAAGATCCTTACCAGTCTGACCAACATAAAATTTATCACAGCGTCCACAAGGCACTTTATAGATGCATCCAAGAGAATTTTCTGGTGAGTTCATGATTAAGATATTCTTTATAGTATTATTGTTGCTAAGGGCAACATTTACATTAAAGGATTTAAGTAACATGTGAAGTAAAGTGAAATTATTATTAAAAGGGAGAACTAAAAGATTCTTGGTGTCAATGGGAGGTTTGGGCTCAACTCTATAAAATGATTTCTTTGCTAACTTAAGGGATTTATCAATGAAAGATCTAGGGTACTTTAACTTAGATCCAATAGAATAAATCTTCTCAAACTCATCATCAATAAACTCTGGACTGCAAATACGTAATGCCCTAAGGAACATAGATTGAAATGGTGATAATTTAACTCTGTTATGTTGAGAAGAGTAATAATGAATATATGATCCTTTCCAACATATATGGTGTGGGAGGCAAGTTGTTAGAAGCAGTGAAAAGTTTTTATCGAGGATGTAAGGTATGTGTACGTGTAGGAAGAGAGGAAAGTGATTGGTTCTCAGTGAATGTAGGTTTGCGGCAGGGGTGTGTGATGTCTCCATGGTTGTTTAATTTCTTTATGGATGGGGTTGTTAGGGAGGTGAATGCAAGTGTTTTAGAAAGAGGGGCAAGTATGAGGTCTGTTGTGGATGAGAGAGCTTGGGAAGTGAGTCAGTTGTTGTTCGCTGATGATACAGCGCTGGTGGCTGATTCATGTGAGAAACTGCAGAAGCTGGTGACTGAGTTTGGTAAAGTGTGTGAAAGAAGAGAGTTAAGAGTAAATGTGAATATGAGCAAGGTTATTAGGTACAGTAGGGTTGAGGGTCAAGTCAATTGGGAGGTAAGTTTGAATGGAGAAAAATTGGAGGAAGTAAAGTGTTTTAGATATCTGGGAGTGGATCTGGCAGCGGATGGAACCATGGAAGCGGAAGTGAATCATGGGGTGGGGGAGGGGGCGAAAATCCTGGGAGCCTTGAAGAATGTGTGGAAGTCGACAACATTATCTCGGAAAGCAAAAATGGCTATGTTTGAAGGAATGGTGGTTCCAACAATGTTGTATGGTTACCAGGCGTGGGCTATGGATAGAGTTGTGCGCAGGAGGGTGGATGTGCTGGAAATGAGATGTTTGAGGACAATGTGTAGTGTGAGGTGGTTTGATCGAGTAAGTAATGTAAGGGTAAGAGAGATGTGTGGAAATAAAAAGAGCGTGGTTGAGAGAGCAGAAGAGGGTGTTTTGAAATGGTTTGGGCACATGGAGAGAATGAGTGAGGAAAGATTGACCAAGAGGATATATATGTGTCGGAGGTGGAGGGAACGAGGAGAAGTGGGAGACCAAATTGGAGGTGGAAAGATGGAGTGAAAAAGATTTTGAGTGATCGGGGCCTGAACATGCAGGAGGGTGAAAGGCGTGCAAGGAATAGAGTGAATTGGATCGATGTGGTATACCGGGGTTGACGTGCTGTCAGTGGATTGAATCAGGGCATGTGAAGCGTCTGGGGTAAACCATGGAAAGTTGTTCGGGGCCTGGATGTGAAAAGGGAGCTGTGGTTTCGGACATTATTGCATGACAGCTAGAGAGTGAGTGTGAACGAATGGGGCATTTGTTGTCTTTTCCTAGCGCTACCTCGCACACATGAGGGGGGAGGGGGATGGTATTCCATGTGTGGCGAGGTGGCGATGGGAATGAATAAAGGCAGACAGTGTGAATTGTGTACATGGGTATATATGTATGTGTCTGTGTGTGTATATATATGTGTACATTGAGATGTATAAGTATGTATTTTTGCGTGTGTGGACGTGTATGTATATACGTGTGTATGGGAGTGGGTTGGGCCATTTCTTTCGTCTGTTTCCTTGCGCTACCTCGCAAACGCGGGAGGCAGCGACAAAGCAAAAATAATAAAAAAAAGAAAATATATATATATATATATATATATATATATATATATATATATATATATATGTTTTTTTTTTTTTTTTTTTTTTTTATACTTTGTCGCTGTCTCCCGCGTTTGCGAGGTAGCGCAAGGAAACAGACGAAAGAAATGGCCCAACCCCCCCCCATACACATGTACATACACACGTCCACACACGCAAATATACATACCTACACAGCTTTCCATGGTTTACCCCAGACGCTTCACATGCCTTGCTTCAATCCACTGACAGCACGTCAACCCCTGTATACCACATGACTCCAATTCACTCTATTTCTTGCCCTCCTTTCACCCTCCTGCATGTTCAGGCCCCGATCACACAAAATCTTTTTCACTCCATCTTTCCACCTCCAATTTGGTCTCCCTCTTCTCCTCGTTCCCTCCACCTCCGACACATATATCCTCTTGGTCAATCTCTCCTCACTCATTCTCTCCATGTGCCCAAACCATTTCAAAACACCCTCTTCTGCTCTCTCAACCACGCTCTTTTTATTTCCACACATCTCTCTTACCCTTACGTTACTTACTCGATCAAACCACCTCACACCACACATTGTCCTCAAACATCTCATTTCCAGCACATCCATCCTCCTGCGCACATCTCTATCCATAGCCCACGCCTCGCAACCATACAACATTGTTGGAACCACTATTCCCTCAAACATACCCATTTTTGCTTTCCGAGATAATGTTCTCGACTTCCACACATTTTTCAAGGCTCCCAAAATTTTCGCCCCCTCCCCCACCCTATGATATATATATATATATATATATATATATATATATATATATATATATATATATATATATATATATATATATATATATATATATATATATATATATATATATATATCCCTGGGGATAGGGGAGAAAGAATACTTCCCACGTATTCCCTGCGTGTCGTAGAAGGCGACTAAAAGGGAAGGGAGCGGGGGGCTGGAAATCCTCCCCTCTCATTTTTCTTTTTTTTTTTCCAAAAGAAGTAACAGAGAAGTGGGTCAGGTGAGAATATTCCCTCAAAGGCCCAGTCCTCTGTTCTTAACGCTACCTCGCTATCGCGGGAAATGGCGAATAGTATGAAAGAAAAGAAAAAGATATATATATATATATATATATGTGTGTGTGTGTGTGTGTGTGTGTGTGTGTGTGTGTGTGTGTGTGTGTGTTTACATGGCCAGATATGGGTGATATATTAGTATTAATACACCTGGCCACGAGATGTAATATCATGAACGGTAATTATTTTCGGAGCAGCTGAGTGTGTGTTAGCAGTTTTGATGCACGAGACTGGGTTATATTGATAGGTGATTTGAATGTGACTGTAAGTAATGTGGCAGTTGAGAGTATAATTGTTGAACGTGTGATATTCAGCGTTATAAATAGAAATTGTGAAGACCTTATTGAGTTGTGTGCTGAAAAAAAGATATGATCGATAATACCTGCTTTAAAAAGAGATATACTCAAGTATACATATATGAATAGGAGAGATGGCCAATGGGAATTATTTGATTGCGCTAATTAATAGGCGTGTAAAAGGAATACTTTTGGGTGTAAATGTCTGACCATTATCTTGTGGAGGCGAGGTTGAGGATTTGTAGAGGTTTTCGGAAAAGAGGAGGCAATCTTGAGGAAAAGAGAGTGATGAGCAAATGATCGTGTGATGGAGACTTGTGTGAAGAAATACTAGGAAAGATTGAGTGTAGAATGGCAAAAGATGAGAGCTATTGAAGTGAGGTAGCGAGTGAGGAATGGATGGTATTTAGAGAAGCAGTCATGGCTCGTGCAAGAGATACATAAGGCATGATATAGGTGGGAGGTGGGCAGATTTGAAAGGGTAGTGAGTCGTGGGATGAAGATATGATGTTGCTAGTGAAAGAGAAATGAAAGACGTTAGGACGGTACTCTCATTTGCCCTCTCTTTCAGCTCTTGTATCTTCTTCTTGACCTTTTGTCGCTTTCTCTTATTTAACTCTCAGTCATGTGTACTCTCCCAGTAAGTACCCCGAAGGAGCGTGATAAACCTTCTCATTATAAAAACTGCATAATGTGCTCAAAAATAACCTCTCACAGGAGGAAATTGCCTGGCATATCACGAAAAATGCCTTCACTGAAAAAAAAAAAAAAGGATTACCCAGCCACAGCAATGGAATGCTATCTTAGGAAAAAGACAATAATGGCAAAACGCGACCAACTGAACGGAAATATAACTCAGCCCAATCTCACTTTTTCTGGCACAAAACACCATGCCTGAAAATGTACTCCATAAATTGGTATGAGAACCACTAAAGATGGTTAATATGTACCTTACTGGAAGAGAAAAAGACCCTGGCTTATACTAACAAGAATTAAAGCAATCATATAACTCGCAAGGCTTGCCACTAGAAGGGATGTCTTATGTTACCAGATTACTACAAAATCCTTGGGATACCAGAACCAGCCTATATCATCAGTAATCCAAACTTTGGACATACAAACCTTGGGCATTATACCACAAAACCCGCAGACAGAAATTTATCAAACCTAATAATAAAATATTTCGGCGTTCAACACCTAGGGTCAAACGCCCCAACTTCTTTTGGTCACTCAGCTCGATGAACACCAGATGTGATACTTGGAATGAGAAAACTTGTCACATCAGACAGGGTGACCTCACAGGCTGCGATCATATTCTCATAATAGGTCTTATTTCAGTTCCTCTAATCTTTATTTCCAGTACACAACGGCTAGTTACCCAGAGACTCAACTGGAATTCATTCACTGAAAAATTGATTAAGCTCATATGGAGACCTCGAAAGGAAGCAAGGCTTAACCTAGTTAGTATGAAACCATCGAAAAAGCGCAATCAGCTGCAAATTACCATCAACAGATACAAAATACCATCATACTCTTCACCCATTCTGGAAATGATAGAAACGGGACATCGTTTCATCATCATTCTAGCCAACACCAACTCCTACGGCTGGACATATGCTTAACGCCATCGATGTAAACACAGCTAGCAGACTTTAATGGAAAAAGCATGAGAAGAACAACATAACCTGCTCTGGGAAAATATAATCACCTCCCTAGAGTAAAAATACCGTAACTCAAAAGCATTCTTTCAAGTAGTTAGATGTTTACAAGGGGATTGCAGCGATAATATCAAATAGCTAAAAGATAACAGTAACAAAATTGATGATAATAAAGGAATGGCAACAAAATTCATGAGCACATGGAAAACTGTGTTCAACATTACGCCTGAACAATACAGAAACCATAACCAAGATCACGAAAAAGAAAGAACAACTGGCTGACTCGGAAAAGAGAAAGAACCATCCCACACCAAACCACAGACTCAGCTCGACTATCCCCTAACAAATGTCTCTCATTGGTAATTGACTCACCGGAACTTCAGAAAACCAAGAACTCAGTTCCGGAAATTAGTGAAATATACAGGAGGTCAATAAACAAGCTACCCTCAAAAGGACTACAGTACCTTCTCAACATCTACAATGCTGTGCTCAGCACAGGTTCAAAGGGGCTAGAATAACAAAGATATCAAAACTACGAATGCCAGAAACAGACCAAAAGAACTACTTCTCTATGTCCTCCTAAAAGTCCCAGGAAAAATATTGAAATAAGAAATATGAACGTAAAGTTAAGAGGATACTTTGAAAAAAGTAATCCTCTAAGTGTAAACAATACGGAGGGAGAACAGTACCACCAAAATAATCGTGACTGCCGCAGAAAAAAAAACAAAATCGCAGTCCACAAAGAACAAGAATATCATAGTTTTTACTACTGTACCTAATCACTATCTCCCGCGTTAGCGAGGTAGCGCAAGGAAACAGACGAAGAATGGCCCAACCCACCCACATACACATGTATATACGTACACGCCCACACACACACACATATACATACCTATAAATTTCAACACTTTCATACATATATATACGCAGATATATACATATATACACATGTACATATTCATACATGCTGCCTTCATCCATTTCCGTCACAACCCCGTCAAAAATGGAATAGCGTTCCCCCCACCCCCACCCCCGAGAGGTAGCGCTGGGAGAAGACAAAAAAGGCCACATTCGTTCACACTCAGTCTCTACATGTCATGTGTAATGCAACGAAACCACACCTCCCTTTCCACATACAGGCCCCACAAAACTTTCCATATTTTACCCTAGATCCTTCACATTCGCTGGTTCAATCCATTGACAGCACGTCCATCCCGGTATACCACATCGTTCCAATTCACTCTATTCCTTACACGCTTTTCACCTTCCTGTATGTTCAGGCCTCAATTGCTCAAGATCTTTTTCATTCCATCCTTCCACCTCCAATTTGGTCTCCCACTTCTCGTTCCCTCAACCTCTGAGACATACATCCTCTTTGTCAATCTTTCCTCACTCATTCCCTTCATGTGACGAAACCACGTAAACACACCCTCTTTTCCTCTCTCAACCACTCTCTTTTTATTACCACACATCTCTCTTACCCTTTCTTTACTTACTCGATCAAACCACCTGACAACATATATTGTCCTCAAACATCCCATTTCCAACATATCCACCTTCCTCCGCACAGCCCATGCCTCGCAACCATATAACGTTGTTGGAACCACTATTCCTTCAAATATACCCATTTATGCTCTCCGAGATAACGTTCTCGCCATCCACACATTCTTCAATGCTCCCAGAACTTTCGCCCCCTCCCCCACCCTGTGACTCACTTCCTGCTTCCATGGTTCCATCCGCTACTTAATCCACTCCCACATATCTAAAACACTTCACTTCCTTCATTTTTCTCCATTCAAACATACCTCCCAATTAACTAGTCCCTCAACCCTACTGAACCTAATAACCTTGCTCTTATTCACATTGATCTCAGCTTCCCTTTTTCACACACTTTACCAAACTCATTCACTAACTTCTGCAGTTTCTCACACACATCAGCCACCACCGCTGCATCATCAGCGAACAACAACTGACTCACTTCCCAAGCCCTATCATCCAAAACAGACTGCATACCTACCTCTCTCTCCAAAACTCTTGCACTCACCTCCCTAACTACCCCATCCATAAACAAATTAAACAACCATGGAGACATCACGCACCCCTGCCGCAAACCGACATTCACTGGGAACCAATCACTCTCCTCTCTTCCTGCTCGTACAAATGCTTTACTTCCTTGGTAAAAACTTTTCACTGCTTCTGGCAACTTACCTCCCACACCATTCTCTCTAAATACCTTCCACAAAGCATCTCTGTCATATGCCTTCTCCAGATCCATAAATTCTACATACAGATCCATTCGTTTTTCTAAGTATTTCTCAAATACATTCTTCAAAGCAAACACGTGATCCACACATCCTCTACCACTTCTGAAACTACACTGCTCGTCCCCAGTCTGATGTTCTGTACATGCCTTTACCCTCTCAATCAATACCATCCCATACAATTTCCCAGGAATACTAAAAATCTTATACCTCTTCAATTTGAGCACTCATCTTTATCCCCTTTGTCTTTGTAAAATGACACTATACGTACATTCCGCCAATCCTCAGGGACTTCACCATGAACCATACATACGTTGAATATCCTTACCAACCAATCAACAACACAGTCACTCCCTTTTTATATAAATTCCACTGCAATACCTTCAAAACCCGCCGCCTTGCCGGCTTTTATCTTCCGCAAAGCTTTCAATACCTCTTTCTGTTTACCAAACCATTCTCCCTAGCCCTCTCACTTCGCACACCACCTCGACCAAAACCGCCTATATATGCCACTCTATCATCAAACACATTCAACAAACCTTCAAAATACTCATTCTCACTTCATCTCTGCTTGTCATTACCACGCCATTAGCCCCATTCACCGAAGTTCCCATTTGCATAGTTATACCAAGTTATATAACAAAGCCTTTCAAAAATAGTGGACAAACGGCCTACAATATGAATTACTACTATCAAGCGTACCAGAGATCACAGAAAGAGCACTGTTTCATTTTCTGAACCAACGCACCAGAGGAATTTTCAAATATGCAGCATCACCCAGATATCCTCTATTAGGTTATGTTCTATAGGGCAGCGTCCCATCACCAGTACTAATCATAAATTACACAGCTGACATTCCCCCAACAGTCATTGTCATGAGCATAGACATCTATGCAGACGACGCCACTCAGATGGCAGTTTCGAGCAATTCACTCTTAGAACATACTCGTTTTTAACAGTCATGAGCAACCAAACTAGACAAAGTCGAAAAGAATTGGAAAATTAAGATAAACTTAAATGAATTAACCATAGTTTAACCAGGAAGAATAAGACCCAACGACATAACCATACAAGGTAACGTGATAGCCTATAAGAAGAGTTACAGAATACTGTGTCACACATTGACATCAAGGAGTGCGATAATAGATCATATCAACAAGAAATCCACACAAGCAAAAGTGGACCTTATAGGTCTGTATAGATTCTGACAGAATGCAAAGAAACAAAAATTGCATCTTGTTAAGGAATTGATAATATCTTCCTTAACTTATTCATCAATAACAATGTTCTTCGCCTCAAATCACGCACGCTGAAGATACAGGAGATAGAAAATAAGCCTCTATGGTCAGTTCCCATGAAAAATACCTGTACGTTGAAAACATCGTACAAGAGCACGAACGACTTAAGATTAAACCAACGGGTTCACAACTAAGAAAAGCATCCCAGAAAGTATTACAGAGACTTGAGGACAAATATGATAAAAGATACAAATTTGAGATCTGGACAACAGTACAAACATGGAACACCTTGATTCCCTAGAAGCCTAAAATCACGTACGGAGGCGCCAGTCATCCATCACAATACACAGGGAATAATATAAGTTAGCTTAAGGAAAAAATACACAATACTGATACATGCCTGAACATGCAGGAGGATGAAAGGTGTGCAAGGAATAGAGTGAACTGGAACGATGTGGTATACCGGGGTCGACATGCTGTCAGTAGATTGAACCAGGGCAGGTGGAGCGTCTGAGGTAAATCATGGAAAGTTCTGCGGGGCCTAGATGTGGAAAGGGAGCTGTGGTTTCTGTGCATTATACATGACATCTAGAGTGCGAACGAATGTCGCCTTTGTTGTCTTTTCCTAGCGCTACCTTCGCGCACATGCGGGGGGAGGTGGTTGTTATTATATGTGTGTCGGGGTGGCGACGGGAAAGAATAAGGGCAGACAGTATGAATTATGTACATGTGTATATATGTATATGTCTGTGTGTGTATATATATATGTATACGTTGAGATGTATAGATATGTATATGTGCGTGTGTGGATGTGTATGTATATACATGTGCATGTGGGTGGGTTGGGCTTTCTTTCTTCTGTTTCCCTGCGCTACCTCGCTAACGCGGGAGACAGCGACAAAGTATAATAGAATAAATAGAATAGAATAGATACATGCACACACCACGTCTGCCGGGGGTATATGAATAAGGCAGCAAGAAAAACTCTTCTATAAATCGCCAATTTACATCAAATACTTACACCCATACACCTTTGCACACTTCAGTCTTCTCTTCCAATTCACATTGACCCTTCCTCTGTCTCACCTCTTCTCCCTCTCCCCTAATATCATATATGAAAACGAGTCAACCTATACCTTGATGTAAAATTGTTCCTGTTGTTGTAGTTTGTGACATCGAGGATGAGCGCCCTGCAGGTGGTCCTGGTGTCCCCCCACAGCCCCTGGAACAGGTGGTCGTGTGTCAGCTGGTCCTGGGTTAACACACTCCCCGCCTCAACCACCAACACATCCTCCATACCCATGTTCATTCGTCTGAAGCAAAACGTTTTTGGATGACTGATTATACATTCAAGATAATGGTATTAACAAAGCATAGAAAAAGTACTATTCAGAACACAAACCACTGCAAGACGATTCTCTCCTGGTATCACTGTCAACACAACGGTCATGTCTTCAGATCCCTCTTGCACATCATTAACAACCTTCACTCAAAATGGGCAACGACGTCGCCTTCAACCACCACATAACTGATGATGCACATCAACCTGTGTGCACAGTGCATCCTGCACCATGATGCACATCAACCTGTGTGCACACTGCATCCTGCACCATGATGCACATCAACCTGTGTGCACACTGCATCCTGCACCATGATGCACATCAACCTGTGTGCACACTGCATCCTGCACCATGATGCACATCAACCTGTGTGCACACTGCATCCTGCACCGTGATGCACATCAACCTGTGTGCACACTGCATCCTGCACCATGATGCACATCAACCTGTGTGCACACAACATCCTGCACCGTGATGCACATCAACCTGTGTGCACACTGCATCCTGCACCATGATGCACATCAACCTGGGTGCACACTGCATCCTGCACCATGATGCACATCAACCTGTGTGCACACAACATCCTGCACCATGATGCACATCAACCTGGGTGCACACTGCATCCTGCACCATGATGCACATCAACCTGGGTGCACACTGCATCCTGCACCATGATGCACATCAACCTGGGTGCACACAACATCCTGCACCATGATGCACATCAACCTGTGTGCACACAACATCCTGCACCATGATGCACATCAACCTGTGTGCACACTGCATCCTGCACCATGATGCACATCAACCTGGGTGCACACAACATCCTGCACCATGATGCACATCAACCTGTGTGCACACTGCATCCTGCACCATGATGCACATCAACCTGTGTGCACACTGCATCCTGCACCATGATGCACATCAACCTGGGTGCACACAACATCCTGCACCATGATGCACATCAACCTGTGTGCACACTGCATCCTGCACCATGATGCACATCAACCTGGGTGCACACAACATCCTGCACCATGATGCACATCAACCTGTGTGCACACTGCATCCTGCACCATGATGCACATCAACCTGTGTGCACACTGCATCCTGCACCATGATGCACATCAACCTGTGTGCACACTGCATCCTGCACCATGATGCACATCAACCTGTGTGCACACTGCATCCTGCACCATGATGCACATCAACCTGTGTGCACACTGCATCCTGCACCATGATGCACATCAACCTGGGTGCACACAACATCCTGCACCGTGATGCACATCAACCTGGGTGCACACTGCATCCTGCACCATGATGCACATCAACCTGTGTGCACACTGCATCCTGCACCATGATGCACATCAACCTGGGTGCACACAACATCCTGCACCATGATGCACATCAACCTGTGTGCACACTGCATCCTGCACCATGATGCACATCAACCTGGGTGCACACAACATCCTGCACCATGATGCACATCAACCTGTGTGCACACAACATCCTGCACCATGATGCACATCAACCTGTGTGCACACTGCATCCTGCACCATGATGCACATCAACCTGTGTGCACACTGCATCCTGCACCATGATGCACATCAATCTGTGTGCACACTGCATCCTGCACCATGATGCACATCAACCTGTGTGCACACTGCATCCTGCACCATGATGCACATCAACCTGGGTGCACACTGCATCCTGCACCATGATGCACATCAACCTGGGTGCACACAACATTCTGCACCGTGATTCACATCAACCTGGGTGCACACAACATCCTGCACCATGATGCACATCAACCTGTGTGCACACTGTTTTGTGCACCATGATGCACATCAACCTGGGTGCACACAACATCCTGCACCATGATGCACATCAACCTGTGTGCACACTGCATCCTGCACCATGATGCACATCAACCTGGGTGCACACTGCATCCTGCACCATGATGCACATCAACCTGTGTGCACACAACATCCTGCACCATGATGCACATCAACCTGGGTGCACACAACATCCTGCACCATGATGCACATCAACCTGTGTGCACACAACATCCTGCACCATGATGCACATCAACCTGTGTGCACACTGCATCCTGCACCATGATGCACATCAACCTGGGTGCACACAACATCCTGCACCATGATGCACATCAACCTGGGTGCACACAACATCCTGCACCATGATGCACATCAACCTGTGTGCACACTGCATCCTGCACCATGATGCACATCAACCTGTGTGCACACTGCATCCTGCACCATGATGCACATCAACCTGTGTGCACACTGTTTTGTGCACCATGATGCACATCAACCTGGGTGCACACAACATCCTGCACCATGATGCACATCAACCTGTGTGCACACTGCATGCTGCACAATGATGCACATCAACCTGTGTGCACACTGCATCCTGCACCATGATGCACATCAACCTGTGTGCACACTGCATCCTGCACCATGATGCACATCAACCTGGGTGCACACAACATCCTGCACCATGATGCACATCAACCTGTGTGCACACTGCATCCTGCACCATGATGCACATCAACCTGTGTGCACACAACATCCTGCACCATGATGCACATCAACCTGGGTGCACACAGCATCCTGCACCATGATGCACATCAACCTGTGTGCACACAGCATCCTGCACCATGATGCACATCAACCTGTGTGCACACTGCATCCTGCACCATGATGCACATCAACCTGGGTGCACACAACATCCTGCACCATGATGCACATCAACCTGTGTGCACACTGCATCCTGCACCATGATGCACATCAACCTGTGTGCACACTGCATCCTGCACCATGATGCACATCAACCTGTGTGCACACTGCATCCTGCACCATGATGCACATCAACCTGGGTGCACACAACATCCGGCACCATGATGCACATCAACCTGTGTGCACACTGCATCCTGCACCATGATGCACATCAACCTGTGTGCACACAACATCCGGCACCATGATGCACATCAACCTGGGTGCACACAACATCCTGCACCATGATGCACATCAACCTGTGTGCACACAACATCCTGCACCATGATGCACATCAACCTGGGTGCACACTGCATCCTGCACCATGATGCACATCAACCTGGGTGCACACAACATCCTGCACCATGATGCACATCAACCTGTGTGCACACAACATCCTGCACCATGATGCACATCAACCTGTGTGCACACTGCATCCTGCACCATGATGCACATCAACCTGTGTGCACACACATCCTGCACCATGATGCACATCAACCTGTGTGCACACTGCATCCTGCACCATGATGCACATCAACCTGGGTGCACACAACACCCTGCACCATGATGCACATCAACCTGTGTGCACACTGCATCCTGCACCATGATGCACATCAACCTGTGTGCGCACTGCATCCTGCACCATGATGCACATCAACCTGTGTGCACACTGCATCCCGCACCATGATGCACATCAACCTGTGTGCACACTGCATCCTGCACATGATGCACATCAACCTGTGTGCACACTGCATCCTGCACCATGATGCACATCAACCTGGGTGCACACAACACCCTGCACCATGATGCACATCAACCTGTGTGCACACTGCATCCTGCACCATGATGCACATCAACCTGTGTGCACACAACATCCTGCACCATGATGCACATCAACCTGTGTGCACACAACATCCTGCACCATGATGCACATCAACCTGTGTGCACACTGCATCCTGCACCATGATGCACATCAACCTATGTGCACACTGCATCCTGCACCATGATGAACATCAACCTGGGTGCACACAACACCCTGCACCATGATGCACATCAACCTGTGTGCACACTGCATCCTGCACCATGATGCACATCAACCTGTGTGCACACTGCATCCTGCACCATGATGCACATCAACCTGTGTGCACACAACATCCTGCACCATGATGCACATCAACCTGTGTGCACACTGCATCCTGCACCATGATGCACATCAACCTGTGTGCACACTGCATCCTGCACCATGATGCACATAAACCTGGGTGCACACAATCCATTGACATACATCGACCCCGGTATACCACGTCGTTCCAATTCACTCTATTCCTTGAGCGCTTTTCACGCTCCTGCATGTTCAGGCCTCGATCACTCAGGGTTTTTTTTTTACCTCATCCTTCCACCTCGAATTTGGTCTCCCACTTCTTCATGTTCCCTCCACCTCTGACATATCTATCCTCTTTGTCAATCATTCCTCACTCATTCTCTCCCTGTGACCGAATCATTCCAATACACCCTCTTCTGCTCTCTCAACCATGCTATTTCTATTACCACACATCTCTTTTACCCTTTCATTACGTACTTGATCAAACCAC
Organism: Panulirus ornatus; assembly: GCF_036320965.1. Classification (NCBI taxonomy): domain Eukaryota; kingdom Metazoa; phylum Arthropoda; class Malacostraca; order Decapoda; family Palinuridae; genus Panulirus; species Panulirus ornatus. The sequence continues at coordinate 186,201 of NC_092256.1, read as the reverse complement.
TTCTCACCACATATATATCTTGTGCTCTCTCCGTCAATCTAATCTGCCAGTACCCTTTTCTGAGAAATATTTTGACAGGAAGCGAGCATTGCCGACGCGATCCATACAATCTTCCACTCGCGGCAGGGGGTAACTGTCAGTTCTTGTCACCTCATTAACCCAGCGGTAGTCAATACAGAACCGATAGGTCCCATTGGGCTTGGATACGAGAGTAACAGGGGAGCTTCTCTCCGACTGACATGGCTCAACCAGGTTGTGCTCAAGCATATAGTTAAGCTCAGTGTGAAGGATGGCCGCTCGTTGTGGGCTCACCCGGTACAGAGCTAGTTTGACAGATCGGGCATCTACTACGTCTTCATCATGGCTTGTGAGCGAGGTCTGTCCAGGCGTGTTTCGGAAAACCTCCGGGTGTTCTGACAGCAAGGCGGACATCTGCACATGTTCCTCCGTCAGATGCGAAAATTTCGCCTCCCACTTCCTGTCCGCGCCTCCGTCCGGTTCCCAGGTCTCCGAGGCACTCGCAGCTACGTCGTCGCCTTCGTCACACACGGCTACCACTGGACGTTGGATGATGCAGACTGGCACAGTCGGTTCCAAAGGGGGAGGATCACGACTGAAATATGGCTTAAGCATATTGACGTGGCATAATCTCCGACCTCTGCGCCTGTCGGGGGTAGATACAAGGTAATTTGAGTCTCCTACACTCCGGATAATGGTGTAGGGGCCCTGAAAACTGGTAGCCAAGGGTTGACCTGGCTGCGGTAGTTGGAGCAACACCTTGTCCCCCGCCTCAAACCTTCTCAAACGAGATCCTTTGTCATACCATTTCTTCATTCGTGCTTGGGTCCCTGTTAAGTTCTGCCGAGAGGCTTCACAACACCTTTGGAGTTTCTCTGCTAACAGAGACCAACAAGCCGACTCTTTCACTCGTGTTCAGCCACACGTCTTTCAGTAATCTAAGAGGCCCTCGAACTTCGTGGGCAAACATCAGCTCAAAGGGGGAGAAACCTAGAGATTCATTAGGCACTTCTCTTGTGGTGAAGAGAAGGAATGGGAATCCCTTATCCCAGTCCTTAGTGTTGTCAGCACAATACTTCCTTAAATGGACTTCATGGTGGAATGGTAACATTCCAATGCTCCCTGGCTCTGAGGGTGGTACGCAGTGGAGGTAATCTTACCGATACCCAGCTCCCTCAGGGTCTGTTGAAAAGTCCTGGGCATAAAATTGGATCCCCGATCAGATTGCACCTCTTTGGGAAGTCCGAACTTTGTGAAGAAGCTAAGCAGCTCCCGGACAACAGTCTTGGCAATTATGCTTCTTAATGGTATTGCCTCAGGATATCTCGTGGCCATATCAATAATACTTAAAATGTAACAGTGGCCAGAGGAGGTTCGTGGCAATGGGCCCACAATGTCAACTATGGCTCTGTCAAATGGAGCTTCAAATGGGGGAATAGGAACTAGGGGAGCAGCCTTAAGCTTCTGATTAGGTTTTCCCATCACTTGACAAGTATGACACGTCTTTACGTATTGTGCGACATCCCGGCGGACACCAGGCCAATATACATTCCGCCACACTCGGTCCAGGGTCTTCCTCACCCCTAAATGACCGGCGAAGCTTGAGTCATGCGCAAGCTTCAAAATCTCCCTCCTGTAGGGACGCGGCACTAACACCTGGTGAACTGCCTGCCACTCCTCGTCTTCCCCATCCATGACACTGGACACCACCTCCTCATTAACAACCCATCCCGGAGGTAATAACCGTCAGTCGATTCCTCAGCCGACTCAAACAATTTCTTAAACTCTGGTTCGGCTCTCTGTAATCTCCTCAGATTCTGCCGAGACAAATCATCAGCCTTCACACGGGTTACTTCACTCGGGTTACGGGCTTTGGGACAGAAGGAAAACCACTTGTCTCGCTGGGCTAGAGAAGGAAAATCGAGGCTTAGCGAGTGTCAGAGGTATTTATTACAAGAAGGAACGACTCGCGTCCACCCTGTTACCCTACAATGCTACCCTTGATTGGCTATGGGCCTACGGTCTAATTGTGATTGGAGGAGGGTGCTATCCGTAAAACTGCTGTTTGGTTGGAGGATCCTAAGTCCGTCCCACATCTGGTCTAAAGCTCAGCCTCCTCTTGTTATCTTGTTATGATAGCGACGATGATGTACGGGATGACATGCCCCGTAGGCTGAACCCACAACTTGACCTGACGCCTCGGGTGAGGGTCTAATTGCTGAAGGACTGGACGTCATCTGGTTACAAAACAGGATTATCAAGACTAATGGCTCGATCAGGGAAGTGAAGTCCGAGCCGATAGCAAAGGAAGACCCTAATCCTGGTCCTAACAAGAAATAGCAGCAGCACCATACACGAAGACACACACATACATATACACAACATGTGGGCACACACACATGTTCGTAACAATGTATATATATATATATATATATATATATATATATATATATATATATATATATATATATATATATATATATATATATATATATATATATATATATATATATATATATATATATATATATATATATATATATATATATATATATATATATATATATATATATATATATATATATATATATATATATATATATATATATATATATATATATATATATATATATATATATATATTATATATATATGTATATATATATATATATATATATATATATATATATATATATATATATATATATATATATATATATATATATATATATATATATATATATATATTTTTTTTTTTTTTTTTTTTTTTTTACTTTGTCGCTGTCTCCCGCATTTGCGAGGTAGCGCAAGGAAACAGACGAAAGAAATGGCCCAACCCCCCCCCCCCATAAACATGTACATACACACGTCCACACACGCAAATATACATACCTACACAGCTTTCCATGGTTTACCCCAGATGCTTCACATGCCTTGAT